>NW_021163191.1:0-376241 GCF_004324835.1 Dendronephthya gigantea | reverse complement strand
TCAGATTTTATTTAAGTCAGCATATGTGATATTTTAGGGTAATAAGGATGTACGGTCTACCTTTAAACTGTGTTCTGTTTGATACTTTAGGAATTAGGACTATATGATCTGGCTTGCATTGTCTCGGTGGTTCTCGCCCACCTTGCCTTAGTCCCTAGACCTAGTATATTCTTAAAACCTTTACTAATCTTTACTAATATTTTCACTATTGTTCCATCGATTGTGAAATCGAAACTGGTCGATCATGCTTTTTGTGAGAGGTGACTGGCACTTTTCACTACTCAGCTTGACAGCTGGGTTCAGTAAACGTGACTGGAATGTGCAGGCAATATGCAAATAATGACAATGCATAAGAGTATTTATGCAACTTACCTTCATGCATCTAATTGTGTGCTGTTTGTTCCCCGGAAAATTTATTCAATATCGCGATGTATCTTTATGAGAATATAGTTTGTGTCTTCCTTACCGTTATTCTGTTGTCTGGGGTCCTTACGGTGAATACCTCACCATGTGTAAATGATTGTAAGAAAAAGGTAAGCGGGCAGCCAGAAAGAAAGCGTAGACGTAGTTTACATTGATTTCGTTCAATAATGTGGCAATGTGTTGGTATCAAATCTGACTTGAAAGCATCAGCGACATTTCTTTACATAATTTCAATACTGAAATAATAAATAATTGCTCAATTAAAACTACTGCAGCAATGTATATTTTATACAGAAAATCTACGTTTTAAGAGTGTACTCAGTGTAGGATCGGGAGAGTCACATGGTGGTCAACTATTTCTTTCCGATTGTTTTCGGTGATATGATTACCTTATCATATGAATTCAGTGAAAATATAAAGTCAAAATTTTCAATCGTGATATACCCCCAAAAAAGTGTCAAAATAAAAGAATCTGCAATATGCTTTAAGCATAGCTCTCATATGTCAGCGACACTTAACGATGCTATTGTCGATGATAACCGACGAATGGATTTGTATTTTGAATAAATTTTCTTCGTCACCGATCATTACCAATACAGGTAGCGACTGCCGAACAGAGAATATTAGGTGTAACACTTGTACAATTCAGCATGAATCATATAGATTTAATTTGCAAAGTAGTCATGAGTAGTCAATAGTCTGGGGACACTGACTGGGGATGGTGAAACGAGGAAAAATCCTGGGTTGGTTGGGACCGGAATGCATGGGCTCATATCAGGCCCAGACCGCCCAGTGAAGTGAAATAAGACTGAAACGCTCACTCAGAGAGTAAGCGTTCCAGTCTTATTTGAGTTCACTGATCAGGCCCAGCCTCGTTCCCAGGCGCTTTGAATAAAATAAATATAGGAACACTACAGGCTTTTACATAGATCGGCTAAGCTGAGCGAGCGCAAGCGCTATTTCTCCGTCGTGTCCTCCCCAAAACTTCTTGCGCGCTCCCTCTAATTTACCACTGATCTATGTAAAAGCCTGTAGTGTTCCTATATTTATTTTATTTAAAGCGCCTGGGAACGAGGCTGGATCAGGCCCTTCAATCGCTATGCCCTGGAAATTGCCAGTCCGCCCCGGTCAAATTCGAAGTAATCTGCCACCCTGATTGGTCAATCTCCACGAGAAGATTTATTGGCTTTTTCTATTTATTTATTTTATTACTGTGCAGTTGTGCAACCTTAGCTCAACATTGTATTGTTTAAATATTCATTGATGACTAATGAAAAAATTCTGACTGAAGATTCTTTGTACAAAAATTTCGAGGTAAACGATGAGTGTAATTGTAAATGTGGAAATAAGCGCGACATTCAACTGCCAACTGGGTTATACAACTCTTATAGTTTGCTTATTACTTTATCATAAATGACAAATTCATGATGAAATAATAAGAGAATGGTAATAGAGGGATTGTGAGCAGTCTAAAACAATATCTCTAGAATGATCTAAAACACAGAAACTTGGTAAATTTTTCATTATATAAAGTATTAATTTATATATAAAAAAATAATAATATTTCCGTTGCAGTGGCATAATTAAGTCTTTTGGGTTGTGAATTCATACAGCACTTGGGGAATTCAGGGTTAGGCAGAATAAATGAATGCAGCTCAAAATCGGTATCGCATTGGTAGATTTTTATTTAAAAATATTCTTTAGAAATCCATGACCAATTGCAGTTATTAAGGTATGTGAGTAAAATTAAGCCTTGTAATTTATTCCGCCTAACCCTAGATCCGCCACTGATTTCACAGAGCTGAAACTAGTGCCATAATTAGGGGATGAATATTCATATATTCTGTTCTGTCAGACAGATTTCTTTTGAAAATATACATATACAAAGGAAATCTGTATACAAATATATATGTATACAAATATATATGAATGTGCACCCTTTAAATTATTGCACTAACTTTTTACTGCACTAAATTATTGGTTAATCAACTGGATTGTAAATCCTGTATTCAGGTTAATACCTCCAAATCTTATATATTTTCAATCCAAGATTGAGTCTGTACTTCATAAGTGAATGTAAAATTATCTTGCAATGTGCCTCTGATGCTCTCCTGGCTGGTGTTGGACTAATGATTTGGGATAGGGTTTCCTCTTAGGTATTCAAAGGTGTGGTTAATTTATTTTTTTCTGCTACCCCATTTTGCATCTACATTCACAGGAACTGAGGAACATTTAATATGCAACAAAGGTGTGGGAAGCAATGTGGTACCTCACTGTACCCTAGTATTCCAGCATATAATCCTGCAAACATGACAATAACCAATAACAACATCAAACATTCATTGAAATCTTTCATTTTAGAAAGTACGTGTAAATAGTTTGTGTCACATACACTATATTTTAAAATCTTGACTTCAGATTAACTCATATCATTAACGAATATCATTAACATGCCAAAAGTTGCTCCCCAGACCCCACTAATTTCCCACTAATGGTTTGTTGCTGCGCGGAATATATGCGCAGAACGGACTTACCTCATCTTTAAAGCAATATGTGTCTTGAAGTTTTTATTGTAAATATAGTTATTGTAAACTTTTAGAATAAAATGCGAGGTAAACACACAAAAAATGGTAAGTGCCAGCGCTTATTCTAGTCAGCAACACTCGATTGTTCGTTATTGGGTTTGCGCATGCGATAAATCTCCAAGAATCTTGGAGATTCCTCAGGGTCAGAGAGTTCATAGTCTATTTCGGGCTGATTTCGGGCATGGGTCTGCGGCGCAGGCTAGAGAGTTCACTGGGGTCAGAATTCCTTGCGTGCTCGCTCCGCTTAGCCACTGATCTATGTAAAAACCCTGTAGTGTTCCTATATTTTATTTTATTTAAAGCGCCTGGGAACGAGGCTGGGGGTCAGAGTCTTCGTTGGCCGACAGACCGTTGTTCCCCTCGCCATGAACACAAAAGACGCTGGGCACGAGGTTTGCTCTTTATCTTCCCCCGATGGATCGCGGGCTCTGGTTTCGAGATTGGGAATAGTTATTTAAAACAGCTTGTTCACACGCATGCCTGTTTATTCCTATCTGTCGTGTCCGCGATCATGCAATGCACTTTAAGATCGATAAACTCTTGTCAACAAGTATTTTGCCTCCTGATTTCGGCGATTGCGGCGATTGCGTTATGTGGGGCCCTTGAGGTAAATAACGCAGGATGTGTTAATGATTGCAAGGAAAAAGTAAGTGAAGCTTTATGCTTATGAACATGCAGTGTCCATAGATGGGTGTATACATAGCGCTATCCACCAGATAATAATTTTTTCAACCGTTGTATTAAAACATGACTGAAAAGCGATGAAATCACAGATTTAGACCCAACAGTTAAAAGTAGAACCCCCATTTTAAGAATACTAAGGTTTGTTCTAAGTTATACCGAACAACGAGCAATTTTAGAGCGATTGAAAAAATAACTATTCGGCCTGTAGCACTCTTCAGCTTCCGCGAACATCTGACCCAGTACTATAAACACGCGCATGCAAGGTAATAGGTATGTCATGTGATGACTGATTGAAGTTGACTAATTTTGCCTTAAACCTCCGTATCAAATGCGAACTTTTATAGCCGCCATGTTTGCTGCTGTGACGTCATGACGTTACCGATGTTTCGAAGCTTATGGTAATATATATAGCTTGTGTGTTGTCCGCTTCGAATTTTCGAGCTTGACGCGGAGAACCAAATCATTTTATTTTAAAATGAAAGTTAATTCTGTTAACTAACATATATTCAAGGAATGTCTGGTAAAGGGTCTAAAGGGTCTAGGGTAAAGAAAATATAAGCCGATTTGTTAGAAAATTCAAATTAGTCTTAGCCGGTCTGACAGCGATATAATGTAGTAATATATACCATATATATGCATGTATATGTTGTGCCGCATAGTCCTTTGTGCCACAAAGTCTTACGTAAGACGATCTTGAAGAACTTAAAAAACTGCTTAGTCTTTCAGTAAAAGAAGACGAAGGCAATGATATGACGTCCTTGTTACTAATATTATTGGTGTATTTACTGTATTATGCGATATATTCCTGCAAACCATAAACAGTAATATGATACTGCACTATTGTAAATGCCACTGTTGCCACATTGCCACTGTTTTGCAATAGCGCGTATCGAACTATATCAAACACACACTAACACTGGTCCGTTTATCTACATAAATACTCAAGAAGCACCATCCTTGCTGGTTTAAATTGAACCTCAATGTCTTAAGAAACGACACTGCCCTTACAAATTAAGACACCAAGGCCAATATCATTATAATTCATCATGAATGCATGTGCGCGCGAAATATCTTCGCATTAATTGCCCATGCCTATATATATCTGTTAGCTTTCCACTCGACTAAGCTACTTGACACTAGTATTTTTACGCCATGCTAAGAATCGGTACTCCTTTTTACGTCACAAACCACAATATGGCGGAACAAAAAACTTGAAATCTATGTCATAATTGTCATTGGTTCTAAATTTAAAACGTTGAGATGTTAAAATGTTGTGCATGACGTATTTACAGAAAAGGTCTATTAAGGCCTTGATACACTAGGAAATGTTTCCGAAACAAAGTTTCGGAAACAAGTTTCGGAAACAAAAGTTTCGTGTGTATCATAAAAAGTTTTCCGAAACTTTTGTTTCGGAAACTGGAAATTTTGTTTTGGAAACTTGTTTCGGGATTAGAGCAATGTTCTATTTTCTGAAACATGTTTAAGAAACTTTTCAATGATAACCAATCAAACGAGCCATTTCAAACCACGTGACGATGCAGATTTCGGGCATTGGAATTTTATGGCGAAGCAAGATGGCCGGTGGGAAAGAGTTTTGGAATTCGGAAAAAACTGAGCAATTCATAGCATTATGGGAAAGCAAGCTATGTCTGTATGACACGACAAAAGAAGAATATCACGATCGGAATGCCAAGAAGAAAGCAAGGGAGGAAATCGCCGAAGTGCTAGGGGTAACAGGTCAGTTCTGTCGGTGTGCTATACAGTGTGTTCAAACAGTTTGCACGTGCAGTGATCTGTCGATTGTTTTTAACATTTTTCAGAATCTGATATTGTCGACAAAATTAAGAAAATGAAGAGTCAGTTCACTAGGGAGCGAGCAAAGGGAATGAAGCTAAAGAGTGGTATCGGAACCGACGAAGTTCCTGTGTCAAAATGGGTGTATTTGCCTTTATTGGCATTTTTAGTACCCTTTGTCAACGCCAAACCAAGCAAGTCCACTTTAGATGTAAGTACAAAGCATGGAAAAATCAGTTAATTGTATTTGCCGAAAGGATTACATATATTATGCACTTAAAATATTTACATATTTGCAGAAGTTACATGCAATAATACAGACGTCCAACATAGCTATGTTCAAAATATAAATATTAACCCAACAACATATTCTTAGATACTGCTGGTAAATCTCATAACAATGCTACAGTTTATTCCACTGCCAAGGTACTTCACCATCTGCCGAGTTGAAGTAATCACAGAATTCTTGTCGGATTTTTGTTGCAGAATCTGTACACCTGTTGCTACCTTGGTGTGCTAGTGGAATTAGACCCTCTGGGGTGGGCTGTAACCTCCACTGACCAGGAAAAATTTCATGTGTGTCTTGGTCTTCAATATCAACTAGGCCAAGTGGTGTGTAAACATTTTGGCCTTCGCTTTTTGAGCGAAGAAAATTATGCAACGAGCATGCAGCCATTACTATGTTTTCAACATTATGTGTTGACAGTTCAATAGGTTTCATGAATATTCTGAACCTATTTGCCAAGATTCCGAAAGCATTTTCTACAATACGGCGAGCACGACTAAGTCGATAATTGAAGATCCTCTGATCTTTAGTCAGGCTTCTTAGAGCAAACGGCTTCATGATGTTTTGGGAAAGTGGAAAGGCATCATCTGCTACAATGACATAGGGCACCTTCATTGTTCTGTTTGGCAGTGGAGCTGGGTCAGGGAGATTTAATTCACCATACTGTAATGCTTGTGCCAAAGCCGAATTTCTGAAAACACCACCATCTGAGATTCTTCCATTGGTTCCAATATCAATGTATGTAAACTTATAATCGGCATCAACTAATGCAAGGAGAACAATGCTGAATGTATGTTTATAATTGAAGTAATATGAGCCACTTGAAGGGGGTGGTTTTATGACAACATGCTTCCCATCTAAGGCACCAAGGCAGTTGTCAAAATTCCATTTTTCTTTAAACAGCATAGATACAGCTTTCCATTGATCGGCCGTCTTTGGTACCTGTGATACAGTACAGGGTATATTATGTTATAATTTTCTTGTATGATTGCATGGCGACTTTAGTAATTATAATAACTTGTAGGTTCACCACGTAAGTAACGGACCGAAAGCTTTGCAGTATTTAATACTTACGTGGTGTACCTACAAGTTATTATAATTATATTATGTTAGTTCTAATAACTTGATTTTATATGTTTTGCAGCTGTCACTCGAAAAATTTGGTGATGGAATTACTGATGACAATAATATTGAGAATGATCTGTTAGATTCAGAAAGTGTTGAAATCTGTCAACCTTCAGCATCAACAAAGAGGCCAACAAATACCAGTACCCCGAAGATGTTAACGAAGAAACAAAAAAAGGAGGCAGAAGAACTGAACATACTAAAAAATACAGCAGCCTGTATGGAGAAAGCAATGTCTGACCCTGTGGTTATACATGAGGAAGAAGATTTGTTGTCTACATTTGGAAAATATGTTGTCGCAGAGTTGAGGAACATGAATCAGTCTCAACTATACTGCACTAAAATTCGGATTCAGCAAGCAATAATGGAAGGTCAGGCCCAATCTGTCATTCAACAATTTGGTAGCAATGAACTGCCTGGTTTTATTAACCTGTCCCCATCACAAGGCTTCCAATCAAGTCAAGTAAACAATTTAAACACTTGACACTTGTTAAAACTTAACATTTGTTTACTCTGTTTTGTTGTTTTATTGGTTATTGACTGATAAATATACCTACACTGCTTATCAACAATGAATTTCATTGTATAGTAAAATGTTTAAACTTGCTTCCCATTGCATAGATTTGTTACATGCTAGATTTGTTACTTTTCTTTAAAGTATGTATTATTGTTGTACATTTCATATTTTGCATTGTTGAAAAATACATACACTGGTAAGAATTCCACTCTGTTGTGACTGATTTATGGCAACTTTACCTTCATATAGTCCTTGAGTACCTTTATCAAAGCACAGCAGACCTGTCCCACAATTTGACCAATAGTTTGCCTGGGTATTCTGTATAAATACTGCAAGCTTGCATAACTCTCACCTGATAAAAAAATATGTCAAAGTTGTAAGGGCTGGAAACCTTTGACAGCTTCATGTGTGATTTTTCAAAAAAAAACTAAAACTATGGAAGCATGCTGTATTACCATATGCATGATTTACCTGTTGCCAAGAACCTCAATGTTAGGGCTAACCTTTCCCCCACAGGAATTGCTTTCCGCATTAGAGTATCCTTCTTAGCTATCAACGGTCCAACTATTTTTAGAAGCTCTTCAAATGTACTTGGATCCATTCGCAGGAAATTTGTGTATGATACTGTATCAGAAAGGCGAAGCTCGGTCAATAAATTATGATATGCTCCCTGCCTTGGCCTCTCCAGAATCCACTTCCTTGTCCAAATTTTGCGATTTCGTCGTCTTCTGGCTATTCTCCTCAGTATTATATTGACAATGAGAGCACCGCAAATAGCTACTAATCTTCTCTTTTTTAATTTTTGCGCAAAGAACTCCCTTTTTAACATTTTTAATCCTATTTAATGCATACTTGCAATTTTCCCGCCAAATTTAAACTGCGTAAACTATTCAAAACGTGTATATCCGATTGTTTCGGAAACTTGTGTTTCCGAAACTTGTTTCCGAAACTTTGTTTCGGAAACATTATCAAGTGTATCAAGGCCTTTAGGTAACTTGAATTTTAAATGCAAGAAACCTGCTCCGAGGTTGTGTGTATGATTAAAATTTCATACGTTTTGTCTTTCACTTAAAAAACGTGGTTTGTATCGATGACTGAACTCTTCAGACAGTTATAGTCATAGATATCATTATGTGTAATTTCAAAATGCATGGATATAGCGGCATCAGCGTGATATCGAACAAGGCTACTTACGCAAAACATACATGCGCACAATAGTCTATAGTCATAGAGTCATTAGCAGATGTTTTTATCGACGCTGAGGCAACGATATAGACGATATTGGCCGATATTGGTCATTTGTATATAAATATAGTTCCATCATGCACTTCATAAGTAGCAGGACAGATCTCAAATACGTATGAAATCAATTAGATACTGCGCTGGGTTGGGTTGTCGGGTTGAAGTAGCTACTTCACCTGTTTATTGCTGCCGCAGCGAGCGAGCGAGGCAGCGGATCCTAATTTACAATTGGGGGTGCAAATCAAAATTTGTCTTTAACCCCCTCAATCGCTACGCCTAGGAAATTTTCCAGTCCGCCTCTGTCTCTTAACAACCTGTTTATCTGATATTGGAATTAGTTATTAACAGCTTTTTCACATCCATGCCTGTTTGCATGTTATTCCCGTCTGTCGTGTCCGCGATCATGCAATGCACTTTACGATCGATGAACTCTTGTCAACAAGTATTTTGCCTCCTGATTTCAACGATTGCGTTATGTGGGGCCCTTGAGGTAAATATCGCAGGATGTGTTAAAGATTGCGAGAAAAAAGTAAGTGAAGCTTTATGCTTATGAACATGCAGTGTCCATAGATGGGTGTATATATAGCGCTATCCACCAGATAGTAATTTTTTCAACCGTTGTATTAAAACATGACTGAAAAGCGATGAAATCGCAGATTTAGAGCCAACAGTTAAAAGGAGACCCCCCAATTTAAGAATATACTAAGGTTTGTTCTAAGTTATACACTGAACGAGCAATTTTAGAGCGATTGAAAAAATAACTATTCGGCCTGTAGCACTCTTCAGCTTCCGCAAACATCTGACCCCGGTATGTCGTGTTATCACTGATTTGTCATTTAATTGATTATCTTTAAGTGGATGCATTTGTATGGATGCATGCATAGTGATATTTATACATATTTAATTTCGGCCGATTTGGGCGTTGCCGTTGATCATGTCTTTCTTCGCGAAGTTTAATTTTCCTACACCCTCCACTCGCATTGAGTAATTAAGGCCCGTTTACACTTGCGAACTTCGCTGCGATTTTATGTGTGATTTTCTTCTTTTGATAGATGTGAACGAGTGAATTAGTTACTGATGTTCAAATAAGAGCTGTTATACATCAGAGCATTCGTAACTAATTCACTCGTTCACATCTGTCAAAATCGTAGCAAAATTAAGATTATACCTGCGCGATCGAGCGGTGCCGGAATAATGACTATATTAATAGTAATTTTTTGATACAAAAATATTTTACTTTTATTTTTGCATTCATATTTTGGGATATCCCATTAAATATTCACAAGTCATGGAGAAAAAATGTTAACAACACGATTCAAAATGCAATTAGCGAATTCGTACTTTACATATTTCTGCATGGCACGTTCAGTTTGCAAAGTCTTTTTTGATCTAAATTACTAACAGAATCTAAAATCTAAAATCTAAAGTGTAATTTCAAGATGCATGGATAAAGCGGCATCAGAGCTTGATGTCGCGTGATATCGAACAAGGCTACTTAAGCAAAACATACATGCGCACAATAGTCAGAAATATGACAATAAAATACAGAAATATGAATACAGTCCATATATAGTCTATACTCCAGGTTTGAACCATTCCACGTTTACATTACCTTATTTATATTAAGTAAATGGCCAAATTTCCTTTCAATTTGGCACATTGTATTAGGGTGCGTGTTGATGTTGAATATAAACGAAATATAATACTTTTCATCACAACAAATGAAAAGAATTTAAATGTAGTATCGAAATGTTCGTCAAAACGAAGGGTCGGACGGGATGATTCTTAATTCACGCCTATACTCTTACGAAAACAGTGAGCCGAATGAAATGAGATATTTAAACATGAATAGCCCTTTCCTGTTAGGAAGTATGTCATCATTCATCAACAATGTTGATCAGCAAAAAACAAACTATACGCCATAAGTAAATAGCAACCAAAATAAGAAAGACTAAGATCAGGGATTAAATTAAATATTTAAACATTCAACTACTGCGCAACTAGGAACGAGATTGGCAACCCAAACACTTACATTATGCTTTCAGGCAGCATTTCTACCCATGGGTAACCTAGTATTTGGGTGCCATATGTTTTATGTGCACATCTTTGTTGTGCGAATCATAAAGCAAACAGTTTTCTCTCCAGTAAATATATCTGAAGTGAAGTATAGTGTATCTTAATCTTTGTATTCCTTCGAATGCGGTCAGATACACCGACACGACGCCTGCTGCCTGCACGCACCATATCCGTCGGATCAATATAAACCTTGAAAATAATCATGCACAGAACCGAGTCATTAGCTTTATTTGGTCTTGAAAAGATGGATGTTCACTTATCGTAGTTGTACGTCTTCTTATTATATTGCATAAAATTATCGCGTCTGGAAACAAATTTTACATTCATTTTACATACTGTACTCTCTTTTTTTAGATCAAGAGATATCAAGAATTTTGCGAAGTGAAATGTTCTCAAGAATCTCTTAGCTCTCGAGCGGAAAAAGGTCCGTTAAAATTGAAGAGCACATATTATAGTAAGCGAACATAATGGCCAATCAAAACAAGTAATAATTTTGGATTCTTTTCAATTCAGCCAAAGAGGATTCGAAAAGTGCTAGCGCTTTACCAAAACCTGCAGCACCGAAACTGGTTGACGCTGGATGGAGGAAAATACGTGTTCGTTTCAATACGACCGAGCTGGAGGTCCAGACCCAACTTGAATATATTTTGGAAGTGAAGCCACTATGGGGTCGTCCAGAGAGAGGCCAGTACTTTTATGTATTTCCTTACACAAGGAATTACCGTCGTGTAAGTTAAAAATTTGTAAATTGAAATGATATAAAACAGTATTTTGACCTATGTCATACCATGCAACATTGAGAAATGTTCCTGCTCGTAACCCAAAATATAAGTGGATCTCCATAATTGGATGAGAATCGAATTAACTGAAAACTATTTCAGTTTGAACAACGAAAACAGGGCGACTCGTAATCAGAGCATGCATTGCTATCGGATCCCCTTCCTTTTTTTAATCAAATAGTCTGCCTAAAGGTTTTGTGGTGTCTCTAGGCTTGTTGTTTTAGTGCTGTATAGTCATCGCCGATAGTGTGTTCAATCACTTCAATATAGAGGCCGTGATGCATGATCGGTATATAGCTAATGCTTCTCTTTTGGCTTTTAACTACCAGACTAATAAAACAACGTATACAATTGAAGATCTCGAGCCGAATACTGACTATAAATTCAGAGTGATTGCTATTAAAAACAACACAACGTCAAACTTTAGTAACTGGAGTAATGTCATGAATACCACGGGTAAGTCGAAATGTCAACTACACGCAGTATATAATTATATGCTTTATGTTTTTTGGCAGCAGGTGCTTGCCATGTATGCAAATATAATGAACTTCGCCTGCATGTGAGTTCTGTAATATAAGACTGCATGTTCTCCAATAGATGCATTTGTTAAACACACGTAATCCGGCCACTGAAAAAAAACAGTGAATATCGCTAGATAAACAAAAATTAATTGTAAAACTCAAGAAATGCTTACTTTTCATCAAGTTTATAGGTATATAGTATTCGATATTAGGGTCAAAGTTGTACTTGTGTTCTTTAAATTTCGAAAAGATTGAAGCGGGCCCCTTTCTGTTAATATAATGCAACACGAATTTGAGATTTTTGTGTGGTTCCTTCAGTTCAGCCTATTCCCTTATTTAAAATATGTCCATCAGCATGCAGTTTTATATGAGCGTCTCAGTAATTTTTCCAAAATCAGTTTGTTCCAACTTTCTTTCGGCATGTTAGGATTTTTGTTATACCCATTTACAAGAATAAGGATATCTTCGCGCTATCCGAACACGCCTGTATGCATGGGAAAAATAGGGCATTGGAAAAAAATTGTCAGAAACAAAATATTTCCAGATTTAAAGACATGTATAGCATTGAGTTGCGGCCTCCGAAATAAGGCTATAGCAAATTATGTACACTGCATGGACAATTATCTAAAATTCGGTGTAATCCATATCGAATTTATAATCTTTCATTTAAGACCAATTAGACAAAATTGTTTTTTTTACACCAATTAATTATTATAGCCATTGCACGGAGTTTTCTCAGATATACGCGTACGTTTATTTTTAGAATTTTGTGAAACTGAACCTCCATGTGGTGTAACAAATATACGCTTAAATTTGACGACAGAGATACCTTATCAGAAAGACGTGGATCTAAAATATTTGTTTCGTTGGACCCCGAGTACTTCATGTATGTATGAAACGTGAGAGAAACGTTTGTGAGTTAACATGCAAGATTATATTGCTAGGATGCCAAATGAAGGAAGGTAGCAACAAAATGGAAAATATTCATTCCATACGTATCATAATATCGTGCGCCGGAGTGATTTCCAACGAATATTCCACTGAAAACGAGCGTATTTCTGCATAAAAATAATAAAATAATAGAATAAAATTTGCGATAATCTCCTCTGTAATGATTACTAAAACTTGATATTATATTGAGACCAGACAATATGATTAATTCACAATGATTCGTATCCATTCTCTTTTAATAGTCAAGAAAATAAACCAAACTAAAGTTCGTGTAAATTTTTCTGTTATGAGTGAGTGTATACTAAATTTTAATGAAGAGAGTTATCTTACTGTTAAGAACAAAGAACTTGTTGGATCGGTAAGTATATAATGCTAGGCATTTCGATATTTTGTTGAGCAGATTTTTTGATTGTCAGATTAAAGTAGTTATTTTTTTCTGTTTGCTAACAAACGGTAAACGAACTGCGCGCGAATCACCATGCATGCATGCATGTATACATACAATAGCAAACGGTCAATCGTTACAGTACATGCATAAAAATTAACATGATATGGTATGATTGTAATCACTATATAAAACTCATTCGAGCCTCTTTGTCATTTAACATTTATCATGTATCTTCATTTTTCTCAAAGAATACCTTTAGCAGCAAGAAGATTTATTATAACTGTTGGTACATGTTAGAGGTAAGTTGTAGTTAAGAGTATGCATTCACTGTGGTATATATATATATATATATATATATATATATATATATATATATATATATATATATATATATATATATATATATATATATATATATAAATCTTTAATTTAATTCACTCATCCTTTATAATTCCTAAATAAGTTTATATTTCATACAGATACAGGCTGTAGATACTTCTATTGCTAAACCTTTGGAAACTTTGGCAGGAAAAAGAAGATGGATTTTCCATATACCAAGTAAGTTTACATTTATTTAAATTTTTTTTTGTTTTACTTTCCAGCTTTATTTTATTTTATTTATTTAATTTTAACAGCTATATATAGTCTCAAAATTCAGCTGTGTTTATAAATAGCAGTAAGATCATTTTTCCACTTCAATCGTATCGTACCGCAACGTATAGCGTATTTCTTGGTTTCCGAAGTTTTCGACCAGAGCTAATGACTTTAAAACACTTAGATACGCTATATTTCGCTAGGATAGGCGCCATTGTTAGGCTTGTGAAATATATTGTTTTCAATGTTTTGTTTGGGCCGAATTTTTTCCCACGCTGCAAATTAGCCAATCAAATCTTTCCACGCAAAACATATATATATATATATTATATATTAATATATATATATTATATTAAATATATATAAATATATATATATATATATATATATATGTATATATATATATATATATATATATATATATATACACCCATTTGCAAAAACGTTGGCCGCAGATAGATAGATAGATATAGATACTCGAAGTCTAATTAGAAATGCATATAATCACATTTGCATGGGATTTCAATCATATTACACATCATATGCAATTCTAATTAAATTTCGGGTATCTATCTATCTATATATCTGCGGCCAACGTTTTTGCAAATGGGTGTATATATATATATATATATATATATATATATATATATATATATATATATATAAATTGTTTTCTATAATATTCTATGAGGGGGTGGAACGTGAAGATATGGGTAATGAAGTATGAAGTAATGAAACTATGAAAGCCGCGTTGAAATGCCTAAGAATCATGCATGAGAGAAAAATTTTCTCGTGTCTGTAAAGTCAAACCCCTGTTACTCGGTATTCCTTTTTCCATAAGACCCCAGCTAAAGTAACGGTATGAGATGCATTGCTTAATCTTTCAGCATGTATACAGATCAATAACAAAAAGATATGCGGATGTTCATGTAAGTAGACAACAAAAAATATTAATCTTTCAGCCAAAGCGTACATAAGTTTCTTTACTTGTTAATATCTTTTTATTTTACAAAATATCTGTATTGTGTATAAGTTATTGTAAAAGCCAAGGGTCTATATATAACAATATCATCATTGATAAATTATACATAGCACGTGAAAAGTGATGTTCCATGGTGCTAAATGTAGCTATATACGTCTTCTTCCTATGTGTAACAACATCTACTAACATAAATAGATAGACGGGACGAAGAGCCCCGTCTTGGCCTGGTGAATGCCACTTTCAGAAGAGAAACAACATCGCAAAACAACACCGCTTCTGGAAGATTTACATGGAGTGATGAAATTTGGAGAAAAGACAGCAATTTGACCTATTTTCAGTTTATCTTAGAAATTTGGGATCCGTCTCCAGTGCAAGTTTTTGATAAATACTACAACGTTTCATCCATCGTAAGCATACAATCGATCACATATTTACACGCGGTTTTTTTTTAATTATAATTACGCGTGTATCAAACTTAATACTATACTTGAATCTTTGTTTACTTCATAGGTTTCTCAATATAACACCACAATTTACAATTTAACCATTAACGCAATCTATAAGATATTTGTGAGTATCATGAATTTTTATTCGTTATCCTTGTCACTTAATCACGGCACTATATCAATTGGGTTTACTATAAATATAGTTATATTCAACGGATACTTTCATATTGTGCTTATAATGGCGAATATATTCATGACATTTCATAATTTTCTTCAGATGATAGGATATACTCATCACCACTGCGAACATAGATATAAAATTAAGCTTGAGTTCAACGGTAAGTTTCCATCGATGCCGATTAAACTGTGAAAATATGCACCCTAGCTAGAGAGTTACGCAAATTAGCAAAGACAAGCCAATTAACGGACATGCATCTATACCACGTAGCCATTACCTGGGGAAAAAAGTGCTGCCCTACGCAGTTTCTTTCCGACTATAACATGCAGACGCTACTCGAGGCATGACCGCGAAATCCTGTTAACCGCGAAATGTGTTTATTTGTGTCGATTTCCTTTTTTATAGTTTCTTTTCCATGCGAAAACTTCGTTTGTCGTAAAAATAATAGCATATGCTATCCAGATGGTTACACGGGGAAAAGGAAATGTAGATGTATGGATGGTTTCTTAGAGAAAAGAGATGAGTGCATACAACCCGGTATGAGCACCTGTATAATAATGTTATACGCGACTGCCATAAATATATATATATATATATCAATAAACCTGCCAATACACTGTAAAAACTGAATGGTTGAAATGACCAAAAAAAAAGGTTGCAACCATTTAAAATGGTTGTTTCAACCAATTAAATTGGTTAAAACCAAATTAAAATGGTAGAAATAACCAATAAAAAATTGGTAAAATGGATATGAAAGCTCATATTGGTAAAAACAACCAAATATATTTAGTAGCAACAAATAAAATTTGGTTAAATTTACCAATTACTCTTTGTGGTCAATGGGGTATATTTGTAGACTTCTGGTTCTATGTTCTATTGAATCCAATAAAATATGCTAGAATGCTATAGCACATTCTAAATCCTATGGCTATAGAATATTCTATAGGACTTCTTATGATCTTATGCT
Source organism: Dendronephthya gigantea (assembly GCF_004324835.1). NCBI lineage: Eukaryota > Metazoa > Cnidaria > Anthozoa > Malacalcyonacea > Nephtheidae > Dendronephthya > Dendronephthya gigantea. The sequence goes on along the minus strand of NW_021163191.1, from coordinate 359,703 downwards.
ATATAGAATTCCATTGCCGTATTCTATAGAATTCACAAATCCTATAGAATTTACAAATCCTATAGAATATTAAATCTTAAAATTAAATTTCTCAGCAAAAATCACTCGTTTTGTAAGGACAAATCACACATGCATGTATCTGTAAACTGTCTTCATAATATACCTGTTCGCAGGTTACGTGGCGGGCGTTTTGCCCAAAGAGGACCGCAAGGTTATGTGGGACTTGTATAACCGACACGCGTTATTTTCAAATTTTGAGCGCGTCTTTGACTCTTTGTCATCGGTTCAAGGTTTTATAGTAGAATTTAGTGAGTTTTTCTTTCGTATTTTAACATAAAATACGCGTTATTTGAATTTGTCAATGAGTAGTCATGCGAAATTGGTGAAACACGCTGGATTAATATGCGAGGAGATCCGGATTATTTGTGAATAGTGACTGTGATCGCGAGGAAGAAGTAATTGTGTCATGGCCATGTGGAATTTCTAAAGTTGATAAGAAAATAATCAAAGGTTCCATTCAACTATCTACAATTTCAACAACAACATGTGTACAGCTAAAGTATTATAATTCAGTGGTGAGTGTGTTTGTATATAGTATATGTTTATATTTAAAATATTGACTATTTTTTCAGATCAGACTTTGTATGGCTGCTGGACACTTTTTCAAAACTTTGTCTAGCTGTCACATGCCTACTAGTATTAATTAAATATGAAATGCCCTCTATATATAACCATGCACTGAGTCATTTTAATAAAAGATTACTTTATTCACTCCATCAAGGCTTCAAGATCACCTTTAAGTGCAAGATTCTTGTGACTGATGCTGAATCAGAAATCCTCAAATTCTGATGCTGAATCAGAAATCCTCAAATTCTGATGCTGAATCAGAAATGGCAAGTATTATTGTATTTATGCTGTCAAAACTCAACAACTGTAAATCCTACTTCTGGTGAATCATATAGATAATATAATATACCTTTTATTTATATCATTATAAATAGGGCCATTACAACTATTTCTGTCAATGCTTTTGCAGTACATTTATAAATTCTATAGCTATATCATGGCATCATGCTAAGAATGAATAAGGTGTCAAATGTTTAAATTTCATATTTACTGTTAAAATTTACAGATTTTCTTATATCCAAACATATTAACCAAAGGTCAAAATTTGGTTTATGCAATTATGGGCATGTCAAGGATGCAAGAACAACTTTGCTCTCATTCCATCCCTGGGAAACTTTCAAATTATGCCTTTAAAGAAAAGGATGCAAAACCCCAACTCGACCCAGAGAAAGTTAAGAGTATATGTGGTAAGTAGTAATTGTTAGTAACTATTTGTGGAAGTTAATATATCTTATATACATATCTTGGTTTATCTAATTGTTGACTTTTACTTTTTCTGTGTGTAGAGCATCATTTCGATGCACATGGTTAAGATGCCCAAACATTGATTCAAAGAAGCCATCAATGCTGGCTGTTCTGGAAAAGAACAAGAACAAAGATGTCCAACACATTATTGGTCTATTAGAGGATTGTCACCCGAACTAGAAAAAGGTATCTACAGATATATATGTATATAATATACAATGTTGAACTATGCAAATCACATTTATTATGTTGCCTGCTGAATCTTGTAATCAAACTTATTTAATAGAAATTGAAAACCATTGCATCTACACTGCCCCGCTGCATCAGTTGAGGCAGAGAAAGACCTGGACAATTATTTTGGGAAATTGTCCCTGTAAATATTAAACTATAGTTCAAGAGTTACTCCATAAGAACTAAAAATATGCTCAAGTGGCTGCTTGTCATGTGTAGGGTCTTGCTCTTTTGTGTCCCAGGATTTTTGCCATATGTAAATGTTTTATTTCCAAGCTTAGGAATATAAAGTTTTATAATTTTTAACTTTAATTTTAGGATGACAGTGGTGTTGAAATTTAGACCATTGTAAAAAAAGAACATTCCCGAAGTTGCTATTAACTGGATCTCTTGGTTACATCCATTCACTGGACCTTTTGGCTGAAGGCATGGTAGCAATAAAGTTTAAGCAGTTTTCCATCTTAAATGCTGTTGTGTGTTTGCTGACTGCATTGTATGTATCCAACGCAGAGAACCCTAAAGATGGAGGTGGGTAGACAAAGAATGTGTTCCTTCTTCTGGACCAGATATTACTCAAACAGACGGAAAAACGAACATTCCAATTGGAGTTAAAAACTTTTTTACCGCAGCTTTGAGAACCTGGAAATGACTTAAGTATAGATAGATGAATCCTAGTAAGATAAGTGTTTGAATGTAGTACTTTGTATATATGTATAAATGCAAATAACCATTAGGATAATTTATTTATTATATTAGATCTTTTATAATACATATGTGTGTTTTGACAAAATTTGATTTGAAGTGCTCTGAATTTCAGGATAATTTAACCAATCCTTAATTGGTTGAAATAATTGGTCAAAAAAACCATTGCACATTGGTTACATTAACCAAATTCAATATAGGTTACATCAACCTATTAAATATTGGTAGATTCAACCAATATTAATATTGGTAATTTTAACCAAAACGAATTTGGTAAAAAATAACCAAATTTTAATTGGTTGTCCTGGTTGCATCCAGGAGAACCTTTTTTTTTTGGTTGTTTCAACCATTCATTTTTTACAGTGTACAACCATGTTTCCAAGGAGGGTTCATCACCTGGGGAATACTACTTTACAATATCCAATATTATAATGAACGCAAGATATATAGCATTTGTAATTAGATGGACGCATTATAAAAGAGAACGGTGTATGGCTTGAACTTTTAATAAACTGATGAAGCTGTAAATAGCGAAACGTTTTTAATTATTTGAATAAAATTTTTATGTCCGCAGAAGTTCATGTCTACATCATATATTTCATATATATATATATATATATATATATATATATATAATATATATATATATTATATATTTTTATATATATATATATATATTATATATATATATATATAATATATATATATATATATATATAATTACGTTTATATATATGTGAAATTACGTTTATTTTTCAGACTCTGAAAAAAAACCTGAAACTGAAAAAGATGATTCAGAAAAAGGGACAAGTAACACTGGCATTATAATTGCTTCTGTTTTGATACCGGTTGCAGTGGTTCTAATTGCCGTATGCCTCATCGTTTGCTTAAAAAGACGTCACAAGAGGCAAATGACTTTCATGGAAAAAGAATTTGAATATGCTATGGATGCTATAAATCCGAATAGAAGAGCCATCGATGTACGATCGTAAGTATATATGTGTTATGTCGTATGTATGTATATATATATATATATACATATATATATATATATATATAAATTTACCGAAAAATTTAAATAAAGCACGCTTCGGCTTGTGCACTCTTGATTTGCTATAGCAACCTTTCTAAATTTTGATATATATATATATATTGATCATGGTAAGCAATAGTGATATGTTGTCCTGCTTGTAGCTCCTCATACTATCTCGGTAAATTTATATATATATATTATATATATATTATATATATATATAATTATATATATATATTATATATATATATACATATACATATGAATGAATGCCTTCAGGACATGCAGTAGTGTCAGTTATCATACGTATGCTAGGAGAAAAATATTCGCCAAACCACGAGAATGTTGGGAGCAATTACCACTTTTCATGTCAACTATATGAGTGGTATATGCGTCTAAAGCTAGGATTAGTCAAACGCGGTGCATCCCTCATATGTGGCAAAGGCATTATAAACAATAGACTGATCAATGATAGTTGAGATTCTTTATTATATCCACTATTGACAGTGCGTTCGGCTATTGAAACAGCCCTGTAAACTTCAGAACATATAAATCTGTGTATTTTATGGATTAGGATTGACCTTGACATGTTGGGAACTGAGGGAGAAGGAAGAGTGATGAATTTGATTTACGTTTCGCCAGAGAACGTTTATGAGATTCCAGAATATCTATCGGAACCAATTAGTCGATTCGAGCTACCGCCTGATTCTGTGAAACTTGACAAGATGATTGGCAGGGGGGCGTTTGGAAGAGTATACGCTGGTGAAGCCCGTGGAATAAATGGCAATCCCGAATTTACAGCAGTTGCGATAAAAACACTTAAAGGTGAAGATCACTGACATACTGTAATATTTTTATCAATATTGCGTTGGGGGACAGTAGAAATGTGTATCATTTTCGTGCAGTGAAGTGGTCGCAATGGACCGCGACTTTAAGACTAATTCACAAAAGCTGAGGGGGTGTCACACACCTCTCCCTATTTGCGCCCCTTCATGCTGATCAATAGTATTCAGTATAATAGTGCGTTCTTACGTGGCACATTTCGCCCGAGACGCGCTAAAAGGTTAAAAATCGTTGTATGGAAACATCAAACATGTAGGATTATTTATCATTCGCCTTACGCTATAGAATCCGCTAAAGGAGAGGGACTTTGTGATTTCTTACGGGAAATCGATTTAATGAAAGACCTTGGAGGACATGAAAATGTCATTAAAATGCACGGTTGCTGCACAAAAACTCGTCCAATATGCCTAGTGTTGGAATACGCCCCAGGTGGAAATTTGCTTAATCATCTGAGGGCTCTTAAAAAGAAGGTATGTAACATACGTTTTACGCCCATTCAGTGTTTCAGAAAATTAGTGATACAAGCCTATAAGTATGTATAAGTTATAGTTACAACTTATTAATAAGTTGTTCCAACTCGTCAGCCCCTTATGGGGCAAGCAGTGCAAACAAATCTTGTTGCAAGCTTGTGAACAGACTTGCTACAAGTTACGGTATTCTGACGCACGTATTCTTCACGTGTTTGCTATACTAGAGAGCAGAATAGCTCATATATTATAGTGATCGATCAAGTGAGTAGTCATCATATGCTTATATACAATTTTTTACAGTGTAAAGATAGCGTAGTAGCCGCGCGTACAGATGACGGACCGACAAATTCCAAAGAGGTAGTGATACTACATGGATATATATCTGTATATTTTCATCAGATTGGGCAAAAGAAAGAATGATCTCTACACTCTAGACTATATACATTCACATTTTTTCTCAAATACTTCAAAAACTGATATAACGATGTGCAAGAGACAACCAAGGGAAAGCAGGAGAATTAGAATCTTTTTTGATAAGACATGCAGCAGAATTTTTCAATTACTCGTGCATGCAGGCAGATTTAAAATTAGGTATTTTCCGACGGGGCAGGCTTTTTGAAACCTCTTTTTTCAATTTGCCCCAAAGGCGTTATTAGAGTGTGCATATATACATATTTATAACAGGGAAAGAGTGTGAATACATACATGATATCATTTCAGGAAAACTTCACTGAGCCAGGTGAAATGCCATCGGACGAAAAGAGCGTGACAAAAGATGGAGGTGATCACACATACATGCAAAACTACTTAACATCCTGTTTATACTTAACATCCTGTTTCGTACTTAACATCCTGTTTCGTACTTAACATCCTGTTTTATACTTAACATCCTGTTTCGTACAAACGCTAAGTACTTAACAAACGCTGTTAAGTACTTAACAAAATGCGTGTTTCACAAAATTCCTCGCGGGATATTTCAAACGTTCAAACGCGTCAACAATTAAACTAATAGCTCGCGTGATTTAACCGTGTTTTCATTAGTACGTTGCCTGATATAGGGCAATCACCATGCAGGCAAAAAGCCATTTATAAGTTAATTACAAAACATAACGTTTCGACTTTATTATCTTTCTCAAGTCAGTTGTTATTATACCCAGAGCACAGCAGAAATAATTGCTTTCGGTTTATTAACGTCATTTCATGATAATTAAATCTTTATAGGGTCGAATGCAGAAATCTCAAACAGAATAAAAGAAGAAATTCGAGCTTCTTTGGATTCAAAAGAATTAGAATCGTTTTCACATCAAATTGCTGCCGGAATGGTAATACTTTCAAATATACAGTGCTTTACCTAGGTTCTCACATTTAAAGTACTCCCTTTGAAATAAAGTTTCCTTGTTTGAATGCCCCTTTGTTACCTCGCGTCGATAGACATAATTTCGGCTTATAGTTGGTCATGTCGAGCTTATACCACGTGATATCCATTTTTTATCCATATCTGCATAGAAATATATCTCGGACCACGGCATCGTTCATCGTGACTTGGCTGCAAGGAATATACTACTTGGCAAAGACAAAATATTGAAAATATCAGATTTTGGTTTGTCACGTGAAGGAACATACGTGCAAAAACCTGGCGGGAGAGTTCCTTACCGTTGGTTGGCAATTGAAGCAATACAAGAACGAAGTTATTCTACCGCCAGTGACGTGTGAGTATTTACTTTAAAGCCTGCCTTTTCTTTTCCACTGAAGCTATCCCAAAAAGTGTCTCGACCAACCAAAAAGTTCTGTTCCTTATGGTGTAAGTTCAACGTTCTCAAATTTAGTGGTTAACGCTTCTCAGTCGTGGTGTAAATAAACCGGTTCAAAACGTTGACTGGAGGAGAGACAATAGGAAAAAACCCGTCCGGTTATACCGCAGTTAGTAGAATATACATGGTTTGGAGACCACCGATAAAACTACAATACAACTCATTAACTATGTTGAGGTAGCTAGATTTATGCAAAAATTGTTCCTTTCTCATCACATGTCTATTGTATTTTGCACCGACAAACCAATAACAATCCTATAATTAACAATTTTTCAAGTCAAGGTTGAGGAGCTTAGCAAGACGAAAGCCATTGGTAAATTTGGCTAAAATACAATAGACATGCACGTGACGAGAAAGGAACCGTTTTTTGCATAAACCTGAACAAAAAAATAGTGAATGAGTTAATTGTATTGTACTTTTATTTAGTCTCCAACCATGTATATTCTGTATGACTGCATGTCATGTATAATCTGTGTAACTGATTTGTCATGCAACAACTGTCAACTTTATCTCATATAGAAGCATACAACTTAGCAATTTTGGTATGCAGGCGAGATCACGCTAGCTATATAGTATTCAAATTTAATCATATAGTATCCGTAGTTAACGATTACCACGATTTTTGCACCCATTTTAATGATAGCTATAGGGTTTTGCGAGGTAATTTCGACAATTGCGATGTTTGTTGAATACCAGGATTTTATTTATATGAGTTATTCAATACAGGTTTGTTCACTCCTTTAGGTGGGCATTTGGAATTGTCTTGTGGGAAATATGTACATTGGGTAAGAATCTGTCATTTCACCCCCCCCCCCTTATTTTGTACCAAAGTTTTTCAATGTTTCACCTAACCACATGCATCAACGGAAAGGATATAGCAGCATGCAGATGGCTAACATAGATAAGATTCAACACAAGCTTTAAAATTGAAATATCATGCACAATTTTGTTGAAAGCTCGCCATATTTATCTTCATGAAGTTGCGAATGTGCTAGTATGCGGTTATTCTGGCGTTGAGATTTGTATTTTGCGCTATTTTTAAGGAGACACACCGTATTCGACAGTCTCGGACCGGGACCTTAAAGATTTCTTACTCAGTGGAAAGAGATTAGAGAAAGTGGAGAACTGCACGGATAATATGTAAGATGAATCATGCTGCCATGAATGTTGTAATTACTTTCGCAAGGTCGGACTTGGGAAGTTTTGTTTAGTATATAGCCAGAACTGTCTTGAAAGTAAATTGAGCAAAGTTAGCAAACTGTTTGCATCGTTGTTGAGGGGGTGAAAAAAGATATATCGTTTAGTTAAATCTTTTGCTTCTATTTAGATATGAGATAATGTCAAAGTGCTGGAGTCATCTACCGCAAGACAGACCAACATTTGGAGAACTGTACGATAAATTGTGGGAACTACAGAATAAAGGACGTATATATGTCAACGTAGACAGTCTAGTGAAGCAGTCCACTGAAAATGAACGTATGTTGAACATTATTAAGCGACCCGCCCTCGGTAACGAGCATCGCATCTAACGCTGGGAACTGCATGGGGATCAATAGAACGCATTGTGTGACTTAGCATCAAATGTGGTATAACAACTGCCTAAAAAAACCACTTCTCGACGTTTCGACCTGGGGGCCTTCGTCAGGGTAGTATCATATTCAAACTCTCCTGACGAAGGCCCTCAGGGATTAAGGCCCCAGGTCGAAACATCGAGAGGTGTTTTTGTCTATTTTAGGCAGTTGTTATACCACATTTGATGCTAAGTTGTTTGAAGACACTGCCACGCTGCTCCCTGGCTGCATTGTGTGACTGATATAGAATTTTCTCTAACTTTAGGTGATGAAAATTCTGAAGAAATCGGAAAGGTATAATATGAAATCGCCTGAATAGCTCAAAATATCCTTGAATTGTTTTTTTTATACTTTGCATGCAAACGGCCCCCTGAAAATACTTTCCATGCAATTATAATCGCCATTTTCGAACTATTTTTACAAAAGACGGGTGTGTCACAACCCTCCACACCCCTCTAACGAGCGCTCTTACACATACACTATCGGTATTTTTGGCTTATATTTTGAAGGACAGTGACAGCTGCGATGAAAGTGGTGATGACGTTGATTCGCCTAGAAACGAGACTCCATTGATAACTGGCTGAAAACATTTGATCAAAGTACAGAATAAAGTACAAAAAAGAACAAGCCTGCCGCATGCAACATCGAGGAATGAAAATAGCAGTAGATTACGCATGATGAATTGAATTTTTTAGATTAGAGGGTATTGTACTGGCTTTTTTAGAGGGTATTGCACTGGTTTTATATCCTGCCATCGCGAACAATTTCCGTTTAATTAAATCCTGCACCCACCTCGTTTTATTTCAATTTCCACTTTTCAGGTTGTAGAATAGAATATGGAAACTATGTAACTTTGAGATATGTAAACTAAAATACACTATAGTCGTTAGACAAACACATGTTCTTGTTCTTGCGCGCATGCGCTAAAAGTACTTAACTATATGAACTATATGTGTTACTGAAATGTTCATATATCTTGATACTGTTCAAAGTATAGCTAAGATTTAGGACATATTGAGGAGAACAATAAAGTATTATAGGAGCATTATAGGAATATAATTATATAACAAGAAAACTGATGATCAACGATCACGTATCAACAACAAAGCCAGACGTATACTGATAAAACACGGCTGGAAGCCATAACGATAAACTGACAAGCAAAACTCCAACATCACGTTACGTTATCTCCATAACAAACTCGCTGACGTGCATATGGAAGATTTAAAATCTCGCTTCCCGATTACCGCTCGAAAATTTTGCCCATCCTGCCATTCCGTAAAAGTAACTATAGTGCAAGACACTGGTTTTTATTTATGTGAAATTCGTTACAGAGATGCCCTGCCGTTTTGAATGGTTGTCGCCGCCCTAAGAGACGTTAATTATAGTTCGCTTTGTCTTTGTGCATGTTCATACTCATCGATAACATCAATATATACTCAACTGAATACAATATGTGCGTATATTGGAAAACGTGGCAATTTCTTTTGCGTTAATGTCTTCTACGACCGGTTGATAATGCAATTCGTTTGCATGATGATGTGTATTTTCAATTTCACGTTTTTTTTTCAATGAGTGCATGTGATCACAAGATCCCGTCCACACGTATCCGTCGCTGTTACGCTTACGCCTATATTCAAAAAGCACACTCACACTCATTGAGTGGGACATATATGAATTTTGTTAATGCTGATGAATGGAAAGTTTTTTCTGAATAGATGGAAAGATATAAGATTAATCACTGAAAATCAAGCCCCTGTTCGGCTGGAAAAACCGCCATTAAAACGTTATGAGAAGATTAAGATCTCCCACTCAATGAGTTTGAGTGTGAGTGAGCTTTTAGAATACAGCCGTTAGCATCCACACGTATGTCCGGCGAAAACGCATAGCGTAACTGCAAGCTTTTGGAAACGCTCTCCAGGTCTACGCGGACCGAACGATGTCAATGCGAGGCGATATTTGAGTTTTCAGAAGCATGTAAATTGAATTCTGCATGGAAGCAAAATTTGGAATCTATGGACGCCAAAGCAGTCAAAATGTATCATCGTTAAGTAATCCACAAGAATTTATAAAATTTATATATGCACGCATGTTGTTAAAAAATTCAAAACTTTGAAAAATCGTTGCCAAAAATCGCGTCCTTTCCGCAACGATTCGAAAAATATGACTAAATATGTGAAATAATAGTTGAAATAATAGTGAAAGTTCATACAAACAAAATCAAGACACATTCTAAATTGTAGAATCACAGCGATCACGAAAGCAATTCTAGCGACCAGCGTATTCAGACATGGTTTTAAAACTCACGTGATGTTAAAGCATGCATGGATAATAAAATCACTTTTAACCATCCATGGTTAAAGCGAGCACGTTTGAATACTATTTTAAAACCAATTCAAATTTCGGCTGTTCGTTATAGCATAAAATTTGTGGATTTTCATTTCAAATGAACACTAATATGTTGGTCTTTGACATAGCTGTTAAACTTTTTTAATTAAAAGAATTTAAGAAATAGAAAACATATTCCGTGTTTCTATACATTTATAGAAACACGCGTGGGAGTTTGGGAGAACGAAAAATATTCAGTGAAAACGAACGAGAAATAATCAGAAACAATCACGTTATTTCGAGTTCTGCCAGACTCCCACAAGTGTTTCTATAACTGTATAGAAACACAGGAAAAAATATTTTGTATTTCTTTTATAATATAACTCAATAAAAAGATTTTGTACAAATATTATAATTCGGATTCAATTACAAATTCTCATTAAATCGCTTCGCTTGTCAAGTTCGGCGGGAAAATTCCCGTGTTTCTATACAGTTATAGAAAAATGCTTCTCGACCAATCAGAACGCGCGCACTGTAAATGTAATATTATAAATTTATTTGCATACGCGGATACGTGTGCATGGTACCCGAAAACAAACGCTAAACGAATGCGGATACGTGCATTTAGACCACCTGGAGAGCCAGCAGGCAGCAGTCCCAGCACGCATAAATTTAGTTCTGATATTAAGCAAGCATTGTAGCTATAAATTATAATCACACGTCGCTTTCCGGTATTGGCATTGCAATTCACGAACTGCGTGCAGATTTACGACCTGAAAGACTAAATGATCATCGCACATTATCAACAATGAGGTACTTTATGTAATATGTAGTATTAAACGACAAAGGGAAATGTTTAAAGCATTGTATTTACAACTATAATAGTTAACACGTCTTCCTCTTTATATAGATGCATGCGTGTTTATCGACTGTGGGTCACTATTGAAAAAACAAATCCCGCGCGTCATATATAAAGCGAAACATGCAGTATAAAGTGATCGTTTACTTCATACAATGCCCATCGCCGACTGACGGTTACATAAATAGACAAGCTTTACAATATGATACATGCATGTTCCTGAATATAACGGAATGCATATATGTTTGCTTTCATGCGTTTGAATGCATCTGTCACTATACGTATATTGGGGCTGAGAATATAAGAACGCATCAATGGATGCATGAATGAATGAAAAGGGCTTTTCAGAATCAATATATATATATATATATAATATATATATATATATATATATATATATATATATATATATATATATATATATATACTACAATAATTGCGAAATGTATTTTAAAAAGCTTAAAGGTTAGAACTACTATGCTAAAACTATATTTACATTGTCTATTTAAATATGAATCATGATTTGTATCATTGTTGCCCACAATGATATGAAATTTATCTCTGACATATAGTCGACGATATATTGATGAGGTTTGTTTTCCATCTCAGCGCCTGATGGCTGGCTCACCAGGCCCTTTTTCTAATAATCTGGAGTTCGGTCTTCTTACGCAGTAGATTCAATCTTAAACTGCCTGATAAAAGACATATTGGCATGTATAGCTTCCAGCTCCACCGACGGCGACCGAACACATAATCCAAAAATGTCCGCATTAATCATTGCTTTATATATTCTAAAAAACTCCGGTATATACCGTTACTGCCTGTATACCTCACTATGAATGCCTTATCCTTCATCGGTGAGCTAATTTTCATTAGATTCCTATAGTTCCCATTACTATATTGCTGTATCGCGAAACTGACAAATTATACGGTTACTGAGTTATGAGAGCTGGCTTCATGCCTTAAGACAGCGGACGAACACATTGCATTTGCATTGCAAAATAATAGAGTTGTTGTTCGCCGGCATAAATATGTTTTTGGGTGACTCTGAACCCATTTTAAAGTAGCGAGGGCTAAAACTGATGTGTTCTGCAAGGAGGGTCAAAACACATTATATTTATGCCCAAGAATATAAACTTTATTGCCAATATTCTAACTTTAAAGGGCAATTTTTGTATAAAAAAATATGCTATCGCGGTAAACACTTCAGTCATTCTCACTCTCAGTCTGATAAGTCGCTTAGATCAGCAGGCTAAAATATATTTCAAATTTGTCTTTTTAGCCCGCAAAATACACCACAATGCCCGCCAAAAGTTAATATTATAAAATATAATATAATATAGCATTATACCAAATATAACGTAAGTGAATTCAAATATTAAATTATACGAATAAGGCAAGCTCGTGCATCTTATCTCATTAAATTATAGTTCTCGGTTTTATGTTTATTACTTATACATGCTGTCGTTTTTCTCGTAGAAATTTAACTCCGCGATGAATCTTTGTCGACGAGTTTTTCGTTTTTTTGTTACGGTTATTGTGTTATGCGAGGCCCTTGAAACGTTTCATATTCAAATTCAAATTTCACAATGTGTGAACAACTGTAATAAAAAGGTAGGTGTAAATTAACTATAATGCAAGTGAATTTTGCAATATTTCGTTCGGTAATTGATGTTCTATCGCTCTCTCACATGATCGAAATTTTATCAACCTATCTGGTATATATATATATATATATATATATATATATATATATATATATATATATATATATATATATATATATATATATATATATATCTTTGTACATGAACGCTCATATCAAATCCATCGCGGTGTATACGTCGGATTGCCTCGCTTCAAGGAATTTGCAACACATTTCTTTATCCGTCATATCGAGAGTAAACTATTAATAAACAATTACTCCTAAAAAATAAAATAGATACCTCTCGACGTTTCGACTCAACAGCCTTCGTATATAAGGAGAATGTTTTGTAAATTTTTACTTTTTGACCAGTTCTTAACCACATTTGATGAGAAGTTATGCGCGACCGAAGACGCTACCATGCACGTTGTATGGTTATACAATAAAAATATAATGAACATGCAATTAGTTAAATTATTGTTATTCGGTGGGAAAGTTTCGTGGCATCGATGAAAAGAAAAATATTTTATCAATTGACATTCGCCTAAAATGTGTTTATCTAAATCGTCAATGGTGTATTTTATATAGGAACCTTACAGTTTACACTTGCGATTTTTGCAGCAATTTTATGTGCGATTTTCTTCTTTTGATAGATGTGAACGAGCGGTTAATTAGTTAGTTACACATGTTCAAATAGGAGCCCGTGCACATCACATGCAGAATTCGTAATTAGCTAATCACTCGTTCACTGCGGTTCACATCTATCAAAAATAAAAAATCGCACATATAAAATCGCAAAAAAAAATCTCAAGTGTATAAACGGGCCTTTAAGCCGGTTTTCCACTAGCGATATTTTTCGCGCGAAGCGACATTTTACTTTTGTTTCAGAGCTATCAACTGCAACCATCTGGAACAAATTGCTCAAATACAAAGGAATAAAGTCGCTTCGCGCGAAAAATATCGCTTGTGGAAAACCGGCTTTAGGATACGCCAAATGTACGACGCGGACGTGACATGAAATCAGCCGGTAGTGCATGTTAAGAACCCAGCTGCAGTTTAATTCAGTATAGTTTATTTTACATACGTCGCTGGTTTTGTTTATACCAAAAGCAGTCCGTATATAATTTTTATTCCTGTTGTGAAACTGTAGAAATGCATGAAGACAGAATTGATTCACGTCCGCGTCGTAGTTTTGGTGTATCTTAAAGTCCCTACATACATAATTTATAAATAGGCAGCAACTACAAATTTCCGAATCCACACTCTTTTTCTGAGGTCGCATGTCACGCTTGCTTGCCATGGCAACTAATTCAGTGATTTGTCTAGATGTGTCGCTTAATAATACAGTCACTTTCAATGGAAATGTTTTGAAATTCAAATACATTTTCAAATTCATTTGAAATTGTATGTATACTATGTATATAGGTTGTAGTAATGTATGTATATATAGTATGTACCTGCATGCGCTCTTAAATGGCCGTTTCTAAAGCTCCATGCAGATTAAAAAAAATGCAAATTTTAACTGAAATTTTTTGTGCCCTCCCCCCAGTCCGCCGCTATGGCAGTATATAAAAAGTTAATCAATGCCGGTCTCGATATGTGTATTTCTCCCACTTGAATTGAGTGTCAACAGTTGGTTTATAGCTGTTTGAAGTTATTCAGTCCTCGCTATACGGCCGCTAGCTCATCTCGTCTGCTGCCTTGTTCGAGAGCTCCGCATTAATTTCACGATGCACTTTTGCGAACAAGCATTTTGTCTCCTGATTACGGTGATTATATTATGTGGGGCCCTTGAGGTAAATATCGAAGGATGTGTGAAAGATTGCGAGAAAAAAGTAAGTAAAACTTTGTTTATAAACGACACTCAAGCGGTCAGTACGAGCTAGTATACTACCTGTGTCGATCACGAAAGTTAGGTCATACTTTAAAGTATTATCCTTAAGAGGAGTGGGTTCATGCTTTACTGCGGTTTGATTAGGAATGCTATCCGAAATATAGCTACTAGCTACTCAGATGATCTGAGTAAAAGCAACATTAATTAGAAAAACATGCAGATTTGCGCGCTTTAACCCAAAACGTCAACTTTTGGGTTAAAGCTTTTAAAGCAAAACAAAACTTTTTTGTTTTAAATTTGTCACGGTCTTCAATTAATAGCTTTATTCTTATAGCCTTAGAGCACTTCTGCGCGGTACCGCAGCGAGCAACTTTATAATTCCCGCTTTCGTTCCGACGTTCCCGGCCTTTTGATGCATGTCTTGGTAAATTTTCTACCCCCGCAAGAAATAACAAAATAAAAAAACACGTTATCACGACACAAGAAGTATATACAGCGTATGGGCATCATCTTCATCATGCATTCAGTCGTGTAAATCCATCTCCATCCGGTGGTCTGTTGCGTGTAAGAGGCGCTTGCATGGCTGCTGGCACGGATCACATACTTAGCTAAATAAAAACCACGATTGCGTGGTTGTAATTCAATTTATTGCACTAAAGTAATGTTACTATTTGTCGGATACATATAAAACAAAATGTTGACACCGCTATTTCTAAACGCAATTAGACTGTAGTTATGCCTGTATTTTAAAATCCGGAACCACAATTTAAAACAGTTGGAAAGTCTAAAATATAGACTAAATCAAGGCGACAAAAGTGAGGTAGAAATATTTCGTTTTTATTTCAAAATCATCGATCATTGGATTGTGTTTTGTTTTATACCTGCATATGTATGAATTTGCATACATGCTTCTAGCCATTCTGGCGCTTGCCCTAGAACTCTCCTTTTTCTGGATACATGCAACAAAAAAATGCTTTTGTAGTAAACTGCCACGCCGTACGGCGTCTGGGCCTGTGTACTAGCTTTTTCACGATTAAAATTTGGGTGCTCTTTATGCTCGCGGTGTATATAACTTACGTATACTTTCAATTTGAAACTTGCTAATTGTTTTGCGGTTGGTAATACTATATAATATATATAGCTATATTATCAAAATATGTATGTATATGATCCTTTTAAAGTTTTAAAAAAATTAGCTTCATAAACGTGTATACATACTGCATGCAATAAAAAGAGTTTTTATCATGTAGGCTCGCGCTGTGAAGTAGTTTGCGGACAAAGGATGTTCGTTATTGGCTATATATTGGCCTATATATCAAAATGTGCATGCGAACCAAATGAGGGATTAAAATAGATTATTTAAAATAATGCATTTGACGCTTATATATGCATGCAAATGTCTGCGCCGTTATAAAAGCATCACGCCATCAGCCATAAATATCGATATATTATCGAACAAGCTCAGTACTGAAAGGCGGTATATCAATTATTAATCTCTAAAGAATGGATTATTTAATTGACCGAGAAAATTATGGGTTGCAAAGTAGCAATGTAGCTAATGTTGTAGTTGCAAAGTAGCAACGTAGCTGTTATAGTTGACATGAATGTTTTCCTATGCGCCTTCTGTTTGGTCGAAAGGCGATGCTCGGGACATATTTTTTCCGAACCTTAAATAAATATTTAGGCGAAACAAAACGTCAGTTCGAAACCTTTTTAAAAGAACATGCATCAGATTATTTAAGGATCAGGGTTGTAATATCAGATCACCCCTGACCGGAGTGTCGAAACGTTGGGTGGGAAATGTGATCTTTCGGTGATGATTAATTTATTGAAAACCAGAATCGAGATAATGCATAGTCGACTTGCACTTTACGGACTAATCTTTAATCGAAATGATAATAAGAAAGTATAGCGCATGTCGTCCACTGCGCATGCGATTTATTATGTACCTATATACTTGCTGCATGTGAACTTATTAACTTCAACCCCGCTATGACACGTACATGCATGTGCATTGGCTATTCTTATTTCTTTTTGTTTTATCATCAGTTCGTGAAATATCCAGTTTTCTGCGAAACGAAATGTCTTCAGGAGTATCTTGGCTCCCACGTGAAAAAAGGTCAGTAAAATTCAACGGAACATGCAACATCTTTAAAATCCATTATTTGAACCTGTACCATGCAATCAATCAAGCGATGAATTACATGCATTAACCTTACCACGGCCCCCAATTGCAAGGCACTCCATCTAGCGTCAAAAAGTAATGATTTTCCTTTTCATTTTGTATATAGCCATTGAAAAGTTTGAAAGTGCTGGTGGTTTGCGAAAACTAGCAGCACCAAGTCTGGTTGAAGCTGGGTGGCAGAAAATACGAGTGCAATTCAATACAACAGAGCTGAAGAACCACAGTGAAGTTGATTATATCTTAGAAGTTAAGCCATTATGGGGTCGTCAAGAGAGAGGCCAGTACTTTGTTGTATTTCCTTACACAAAGAAATACTTCCTTGTAAGTTCTCATTATACCAGCACTGATTACAATTTCCCACGACCTAACAGATATGGTTGTTTATTTGAAAATTAATACGCTAAAACATTCCAAATTCAAACTAAAAACCACTACTTTCAATTGACTGGACATGCATGACAGACATATACACAAAAATCCGATTTAAAAAAAAAACAGTAACAACATTTTGTTTAGAGATGAGGTAAAGTCCATGCTAATAACAAATTGAGCAAGAGTCAAAAAGTGGAGACTCTATCTTTGACTTAAGAAGACACAGCTCTATAATATTACTTCAACAGGCAACTGCATGCATGTCGCGACAGTCGCGTCGCCTAAAATGTTTGTTATAAGCAGAAGATATATAGGGAGTATACTTCACATCATCTATGTATGATGTAAGTTCATTCTACGTCTATCTTCTGCATGCTCATATAACAAATTTAGCATCATTTTAGCGTCGTGACATGTAGTATAGCTAGGAATAAAAAATATAGAGCTCCTTTTATGATTTTAATTCAATTAAAATTCCGAAGGTGGGGATCATCATACATAATGTGTATCATCCGCAAATACATAGCAGATTTTAAATACTTGTTTGTATATATATATAGTTATGTTATATGTTTCCGCTTTTTATATAATACAGACCAATCATACAAAATATACAATTGAAGACCTTGAACCGAATACTGGTTATAGAGTCAGAGTGATTGCCCTAAAACGTGACGGATCGTCAACATTTAGTTTCTGGAGTAGTAACATAAATACAACAGGTATATATAAGTAAAAACTTAAAACTTGCATACTATCCAGCTGATCTGAGATCATGACGTCATAAAGCGTCTCAACAAAACTGAGTTATCATGTGCCTGGTGTTATTTGTCCTTATTCTTCGAACTAATAGTATAACTGTATAAAGAGTGAAAAATTAAAGTCAGGCTGGCAACGCCACTCAGGACGGAAACGCCGGCACATGCAGGTCTCATATACTAGCATTCTATATGAGTTAAATGCAGGCTTGCATGGATAGCTCCGTTTCATTTGAGAAGATGTATAGAGTGTATGGTTATATGCTGTTATATTTCACTTAAACTTGCATGCTGTAACATTTTCATTTCATAACTATTGTGGCTTGTGATCTTTATAATTGATGAAACACGTCACCAATTTTTATGCGGTATATATTTGAGTTCAATAACGTTGCATGCTCTTTATTGAAACTCTTGCATGTAAACACGCTTTCCACTGATTTCGAAGACGTCTCATGCAGTTATCATAGTCTCCCAAAAAGGGCTTGTGATTTAAACAGATTTAACTAGTTTGGATTTCTCTGCATTGTATAAGACTCGAATCAAGATCCACGCATGTAAGAGATTGCTGCTTATCGTGGGAAATAATGAGCGTTTTTCACACCCTAGTTACTGTCTCACATGGTTTCTCTCAGATACATGAACATATACTTGCATTTTTTAGAACTTTGTGAAAAACCTCCGTGTGGTGTGACGAATATACGCTTGGAATTGACGACAGAGATACCTAGTTATCACACAGGTCCAAAGAGTGTTGATATAGGATCTATTTTTCATTGGACCCCAAGTACTACGTGTATGTATATGACATAAACGTCGCAAAAATAAGTTGTGTGATTATTTGTATATAACCCGATTTTGAGTTAAACCATAAGCAGGTCTAGATTTGTATATATACTCTGAAGTTGTCAATCTCTTTTTAGTCAATGAAACAGGCAAGATTCACGTTCTCCGAAACTTTTCCCAAATAAGTGAATGTATTGCATACTATTATGATAAAAGAGATGTCCAATCTGAAGAAAAAAATGTTTCGATCGTAAGTATATATAATGTTACAGTTATAATATAATGTTATTAATAATTATGTATAAAGTTAAAGGTTAATTATCTATTCAATTGATACGAAAACCTATAGGCTTAAAATGATCAATTTTTTGCGGTTGCATGAGTAGCGTTTAAACACGAGAAAGAGCGTTTTATCAAATTTCATCAAAACACGAGGCGCAACTGAGCGTTTTAGATATGATAAAACGCTAATTCAAGTGTTTTAAATTACTTCAAATACGTCGCATTGTTGTCGACCAATAAATTTGCTCCATGCATACAATGCTAATTAGGATGAAACATTATATTGATACTAATGAACGTGACAACTTATATAACTTGTGCCAACCTAATTAGTATTTAGCATGCATGGTACTTTACTTACTTGTATTTAAACGCATGATCATAATATTTTTCTCATACCTTCACCGAAACGGAAAAGGCAAACTTCAGCAAAGATGATGAATCAAAATCCCTATACTATAATTGTTGGTACAAGCTGAGCGTATGTTTTAAAATATTTGTATTCTCCTATTCCTATAATCTCTGGTATTCATGCAAGTTGCGACATATATTAAAAATCGAAAATGTCCCTCCCGTTCTCCCGAAAATGTTACTCCCAAGTAAGGCTATACCCTGTACACACGCTCCAACAGACTTTCTACTGAAGTTTTCTTGCGAAATGTTGTAAAACTTATCAAAGTATCACTCTCGCTATGTTTGCTAATAAGCCTATAATATGGCATATTTTTTGTTATGCGTCAAAAATTGACATGGCCACCTTCCATAAAATGGTATTGGGTCCATTGTGAGGTTTTTATATTCTATAAAGATGGAGGCTGTGGATGGTTCTCATGTACTGCCGGCTACACTCCCCCAAACAAAAAGGAGCTGGATTTTCCACGTACCTGGTAAGTTTAAAGGCTTTCTCAATGAAACAAGGCATGATTCCTGAGCAAACAAAAGTATGGTTAGAAGCATTAACCTCACATGTTCTTAAGTTTTCCGCTTATTACCTGACCTGATTTTCTTGTTCATTCTTTAATGAAAACATGGTCATAGTCAAATGAAAAATCTCTATATAATTATACAAATTTTTTACAGAATGTATAAAAATCAGTAACATTAGAATGTGCGGATGTACATGTAAGTATTATTACCATAACTAGCTAAGGTATTAGTATACAAAGCATATAAAGTAAATATAAAATACAAAGTAATTAATATAATTATGCTGTAGACTTTCGGTACCCTAAAACATGAATTTATAACTCATGGTATACTGCATGAAAGCTGGAGGCAGCCTTTTAGCCAAAGGCTTGAACGAAATCTTTCATATGTGTAATTATAACAACATTTAATTATATCTAATTAAATTAAATTATACATTTAACTATATCTAATTTAATTATGTCTAATTTTGTTAAATATGTTTAATTTAATCATGCTCAGATGAATACGGCCAGGTGGTTAACATAAGGACCGAGTTGAACGCGACTTTCGAAAGAGACACATCAAAGACTGCTACTGGGTATTTTACTTGGAGTGATAAAATGTGGAGAAATGGGAACAATTTGACGTACTTACAGTTCAAATTATCTAACTCTGATGCCGAGGAGGTTTTATACAAAAAATTTTACAACGCATCATCTAAGGTAAGCGATGGATATGCCACATACATATAAAGTACATACATTCATGCATATATAGTAGCAAGATATATTTTGTTCAAGCTTTCATGATAAACTCTTCACGTTTGATGCTTAGAGGCTACAAGAGTTAATTAACACGTCATATTGTATTATCATAAGTGTCTATCATGTTGATCGTTTTATAGGTTTTTCAACATAACGCAACAGTTTCTAAATTAAACATTGAAGATACACAATATTGGATATTGGTATATATTATCATAATTATTAAATGTTTTGGCGTTCGGTATTGCTGTATATTTTTACCAGTTCACGCAGGTCCAACTTAGCTAAGTTTCTCCCACTCGTGCAGGCTCATATTGTCAGCGGACAACTTACACAAAATTGAGAGCAAGGCGTAAAACGAAAAGCTTCTAATTTTTCATGCGAAGACCGCTGGAAAACTGAGCCCTCTTTACCGGGAGAAAATTTGCCGAATATGACCAACGTGGTTGTGATATGTAATTTGACGAGCATTTCTATATTTGTATATTTTTGGAAATTGATATTTACTCTGCATGCATCATTTTTTTACAGATTACTGGATATACGAATCACCACTGTGAATTTAAAAAGAGGCATTCTGTGTCGTTTAAAAGTAAGTAGTTATATATAACATGCATGCATGTTTTCGTTCGAATTATAGGCAGTACTGAAGTTATATATCTGCCTATAATATGGTCCAGTTTTGTGATTGGCTTTTTGTAACAATAGTGAGCAGTGTTTATGATTATTTCTTTTGAAAATCAATTTCTATAGATGAATTGAGAGCAATCAAATATAGAACTAATTCACTTATGCGAACAAAAATAAAATCAAAATATATGAATGCAGTAAACTCTATCATGCAGTGTTTCCCTTTTGACCTGATGCAAACTGTCTCTTTGATTGAGCTGTGGGGTTTTTGTAGTTTATCTTCCATGCGAGAACTACACCTGTGCCAAAGCAAATAGCACCTGTCATCGTGTAAGTAACTTTGGGTCGAAGGCTGAATGCAGATGTAACAACGGTTTTGTTGAGAGTGGAAATAAATGCATTAGAGGTAAAAATACCTTTCATACTTCAACAATAATTATGTAATTTACGGCCGATATAGTTATGCGACCAATTCAGTGTATATGCGAAGTCTAAAAAAAATCAACGTCCGTGGATATGGAAAAAGTCTGGGCAAGACTGTCAGATCATCACAAAAGAAAAATAAAGGTTTTCAACATGAATCTGTGATCCCTGTTATATAGGAGAAATAATAAGTGTTAGGAGAAATAATGAGTGCATGTTAGGAGAAATAATGAGTGTTAGGAGAAATAAGAGCGCTGCGATATAGCAAAATTATATGCATGTCCCGATCCCAGAGCAAGGCAGGAAGTGAATTTCCCCTTATCGTGGGGGATATATAAAAATGACCTGACCCGTACTAGGCGGGTTGCATAAGATCGTCACGCTATATGGACTGGGAGTGATATATGTTAGAAAGATCCTGCTGATCAACGGGGACCGTGAAAATGGCCTCTAATTTGGGCCGCAGAAAGCATCAGTCTAAAATTTAGAAATTCGAAAAGAGCTATTCATCTATAGACGTTTACGTTTTTCAATGTTTTCAGTATATAATCTTTGCATATAATCTAGATAAAAATCCATGTGAAATAAACCCTTGTGGGGCAAATGAGAAATGTATACCGAATCAGGAGGGAGGACGTCTTTGTGTAGGTAAGATATGTTATATATACGGTATATACGTTACCAGTATAATAATGTTCCCAATATCTACGAAGCACTGCAAGCTCACGCGCATGCATGTGAAGGATTTACGGTGTTGGGATTAATGCATATATAGTACGGAGGCGGATAGAGCTTACCACCAGGCGGATAGTGTTTTTTTCAATCGAGATTCCGTTTTTAGGAATAACTTTGCATGTATGACTATAATCTTATAGTATTCTTAAATTGAGGATCCGGCCCCTTTTACAATTGTTGGTTCCAAAGCTGAAATTTTATTGCTTTTCAAACATTTTCAGAACCGTTTAAAAAACTCCTTTATGGCGGATAGGGCTATCGATCCATGCAGCCTTCGTACAACCGGTCTCAGAACTAGGATTTAACTGAGTTGTACATTTTTTAATTTTTCGTCGTAAACATAGTCACTAGTGTGTTTATACATCCAGTCAAAATTAAACATACAAATCTTCTACGTGGAAATACCGCCATGGAAACGTGATGAAAAGATTAAGATCAAATCAATTAATGAGTTGAGCGTGAGTGCATGAGCTTCTAGAATACAAGCGTATATGTATCGCATTTCTCGTATATATAATGCACCATGTAATTTGTTCGTATTTTTTTAGAAAAAGAGGAAAAGGTGGCAAGTAACACAGGCGTTAATTTATTTGCTGCAGTTTTTACACCGGTCGCTGTGATTGTAATTGCTGTATTCCTCATTGTTTGCTTAAGAAGACGTCACAGGAGGCAAATGACTTTTATAGAAAAGGAATTTGAATGTGCTATGGTTGCTATGAATTTAGATAGAACCATCGATGTAAGATCGTAAGTATTTGTTATATTTCATCAAAAAATCACAACAATGAAGTGACCGTTCTAAATTTAAAACGGTAACGTTGTGACGCATTTATCGAAAGGATCTATTACGTTCACGTGCATGAACTTACTTTCAATAAAGTATGGACCCCTGAGCTATATAATAATTCCTATAATTATTATATAGCTCAGTGGTATGGACATACGATATAAAGAGTATGAGGTTCATGAAAATGACATCAATGTGGACACACATGCGCAGTATGATACTACAGGACTTCATATAACATGAATATTATACTACATATTATTGACTGGACATGAATTATATCTTTCTTATGGATTATATAGTGTTGACCCGGAGATTTTGAGAACCGAGGCGGACGGAAGAGTGATGAATTTGATTTACGTTTCCCAAGACAACATTTACGAGATTCCAGAATATATATTGGAGCCGATTAGTCGATATGAACTTCCTCCCGATTCTGTGCGATTTCACAAAATGATTGGCAAAGGAGCGTTTGGCAGAGTATACGCTGGTGAAGCCCATGGAATTAACGGCAATCCTGAAGTGACAGCAGTTGCGATAAAAACACTAAAAGGTTGATATCCCAGACACTTTTTAAAGATGGATGGTAGTACATTGTCATTCAGTTTTTTATAAGTGGTTGCAATTACTGCTGCTGTACCTATACTGAAAATGCATTCTCTACAACGTGGCTGCTGTTAAGAAAATAAACAAATATCTAGCCGAAATCATATATTAAACGTATGGCTTTACGCATGACGAGTTTATGGGTGGATTTATGATTTATCCGTCCCTCTATCATGAAGGAATACAATAATTGTGTTATAATTATGCTTGTTACTTGCAAATTAAACTCAAAAGAGATTGGTCAGTCTTTAATCACCCGCGGACTCTGAAAAGGCGCAGCGTTCGTTATAAACTTTAAAGACAGTAAAATTTATTTCTAGGAACATCGTTAAAGTCGAAATTTGAATAACATATACGCCATAGTGTATCATCATGTGCAACTCAAAGATAAAATAAGTGATTGTCAATTCATTTCAGAATCTGCCAATGAAGAAGACCTCAGCAATTTTTTACGGGAAATCGATTTAATGAAAGACCTTGGAGGACATGAAAATGTCATTAATATGTACGGTTGCTGCACAAAGTGTCGTCCAATATGCCTAGTCTTGGAATACGCCCCAGGTGGAAATTTGCTTAATCATCTGAGAGCTCTTAAAAAGAAGGTAAAACATGTCTCACCAATCAAACATGCAGGTGTATATGTTATAAGATTGCATGGCGTGATCAGTGCTTGTATTGATTGACGCTGGTGATCCATTTCGTAAAGTTTGTTTTCTATTGCTCGATACATTATCATTCTAATCATCAATCAGTCGATCAATCAATCAATTTATCAATCAAACAATCAATCAATTTAATAAATTGCCTATTTCGTGAGGAATCAAGCTAGTGATTAAAAATTACCTATTGCTTACCGATATCTCATTTATAATTTGGAACCGAAATCTCCAGAGTATTCCTCATTGCCTACTGAGAAAAATCAATTTATTTTTGCTACTAAAGTCATCAAATGGCAGAAGAGCTGATATAAATATAGCCTTATATACGACCATAGTCGCGACCACAGCGAAACAGAGAAATTTCTTGATTGAGGACACCAAAGGTGAAGAAGGAGCTTGCTTAGAAGCGGGAGGACTGGGGAGCCTGAATGGGAAATTTTTGGGACCCGGCGTCAAGTATATATAGCACTGATTGAAATATACCACAGTTCGATTCATTACCAACAGGAAAATTATTGGAATATATTCTTATTCTTTTATAGTGTAACGATATCGTAGCTGCGCGCACAGACAATGTGACAAACTCCAACAAGGAGAAGGTATTGATATCACGCGTACGTCTGTATGTTTCTGCATGTTTGTTTGTTAGTTTTATTTCATAACTGATTAAAATCATGCTCATTTTGCATGCAATGTATGCAAGAATTTACTACATAACATTTACAACTACCGGTTATTAACGGAACGTTGTAAGCGTGCAGTTAACAGAAAGAAAGTGACGTGTGACATTCAATGGCCAGTAAATGTGGTCATTTGACCGCGTGCATGTAAGCTCATGTAATTATAGTTGGCAATAATCGGAATTATAAAGAAAGTCGCTTGTTCTTCTTCATTTCAAACTGCCATAACTATTATAATCTAATTTCTATATTGTATTGACAATCATTTCATATGTGTATTTTAAAATTTCATGTTTTTTCACGTATTTTTACATCGGACACCTCCCCAAATCTTTCCATTTATTGAATCGTTAAGAGTTATAACTATTATACCATAAATCAATTGAAAATGTTTCCAGGGATACTTCCAGAATGCCAGAAAGCTCGGTAAAAACCCAGAAGACTCGGAATCTTCTTTACTTCTACGAAAAAGCCACGAAAAACAAGAGGAAGTCGAAAGAATAAAGCAAGATGAATGTAATTACACCATTAATAAACAATTTGTAGGAAAACCACTCATGCATGCACTTATCTACAAATCATTTGATACGTTATGGTGGTTTTCCACCAGGCGGAATTTTTCGACCGGACGGAATTTTTTGCTCGATTTTCTTTTCAATTGTGACCGGTGAAGGGAATCCGCTACGGTCGAATTCTCGCAATTGAAAAGAATATCAGACGAAAAATTTCGTTTGGTCGAAAAATTCCGCCTAGCGGAAAACCACCATTTACCCACGTTAAAATACACGTGGTATATATATAGCAAACTGTTAATTCTAAATTCGCTATGCATGCAAAATTACATAGCATAGATACAATACGATTTCGAATACAGACCAGTACCACTTGCATAATAGACCAACTAGTGATCTACGTAACAAGTCTCACAGGTAAAGTTAATATCATGAGAGAAACTCTATTGAACCAGGCCTAAATACAAGAGCATAGCGCAAGTGAGTGAATGAATGATTTATAATTGTCATTATTTTGATATCTGTATAATTTATGCATATAATTAGATACAAATGCAGAGATCTCGATCAGAGTAAAAGAGGAAATCCGAGCTGCTTTGGATTCAAAAGAGCTGGAGTCATTTTCGCATCAAATTGCTGTCGGAATGGTAATGGTTGAGTAAATATATATACCATATCTTTTTTCAAAACATTAAAAATTATGTGCGTCTTAGAGATGCATTTCGGCCGCGTCAAGTATAATGATAAATATAGGTGATAATGGTGATTAATGACGTTTTTCTTATTGCATTTAAGGATAGTTGTTTTACTCAGTGGTGCCGCTAGAGTATTTTCAGGGGAAAATTATACAAGAATAATCAGATTTTAACTCTCCCACTTTTTTGAAAAATTGTTTTCCTCCCTCCTTCTATAATTGAATCTGAGAACCTGACCCCCCTCTCTTTTATCAATTTGAATGCATACACCACAAACAAATACTAATATAAAATAATTGTCATCCGCCATACATGCAATAATTATTACAATTTACAAACTCATATAACTTGGAAGCAGTTTTTTGCGGATATTCCCGGTTTCAAGTCCGGATCTAACGAGAAAGAGTGTTTCTATTCAAGATGACAACTAGCTACCTAAAATATGTTTATCATTATGTATAACATATTAATGCATGAACATTTGGGATGTTTATGCTATTGCATTTATCTGGATTAGAGGCATATCTCGGACCATGGCATTGTTCATCGTGACTTGGCCGCAAGAAATATACTACTTGGGAAAAACAAAATTTTAAAAATATCAGATTTTGGTTTGTCACGTGAAGGAGCATACGTGCAAAAATCTATCGGGAAAATTCCTTTCCGGTGGTTGGCAATTGAAGCGATACAAGAACGAAGTTATTCTACCGCCAGTGACGTGTGAGTATTTACTAGCTTGAAGGAACTGCATGGGCATTCTTAATATATAAGTTATCTAAGTTGGGGTGACGCTTCGCGGCCTCAAGACTCATCACGCAATGTGAAAAGGGCAGATAGTAACGCTCCTGATTAGGATGGGTTTATGCAGAGAAAACTATGTGCATAATTATAACATTCAGAAATGCAGCTTCGAGCTATCGAAAGAAGATTGCCGCAACTTTCTTTGTCCCTTTACGGACAACTTTCGTAGCACCATGGCCGAGAGTAGGACGAATTTTTACGTCATTCAAAACTTTTGCGAACTGGAATTTGAATACCAAAATCGATACAATATTCTTATTCTTAATTCTTTCTACTTTCAGATGGGCGTTTGGAGTTGTTTTGTGGGAAATATGTACATTGGGTAAGTGAAGTATTATGCTTGGTATCAGAGCCAAGCGATGCTTGGCAGAATTCTTTACATGCATAATTAATAACACACAACATAATTGTCACTTGACATACTCCTCCTTGGAGAAAGTATATTTTCACTATTTGTTTTGTGACCAATGTTCAGCAGCATCTTGGTGATATTTTGATTTAAGTATACTGACTCAGATCAGTGATACCCACACCATAAAAAATGTAATTTTATATTCGTAATAAAATTTATTCTAAAATGTATCTAAAAAGGGAACATGCCTTACTCAGCGGTCTCGGATCGGGACCTTGAGAAATTCCTAGTAAGTGGAAAGAGATTGGAGAAGGTGGAAAACTGCACGGATGATATGTAAGTAAAAGGGTCCCGCCGTGATCATCATAGAATAGACCTTCTCATAATGAAGTCTGCATGATGTTGCACGAAGTTTGATTGGCTGGTTAGTTTTGCGAAGCCAATGAAAACCAGGCTCACCGCGTTAATGTTATAATGGGAAAGGTGTATTATTTCAAGAAAGGTTGTAATGAAATACAGTGCATGGGCAGATGCATGACTATACGTCGCAGTACGGCAGCCCTAGCAGAACTTTTCAAACGATCTTTTTGGTATCGTTGTTCAACTTACGAGAAAAAACAGTTTTCTGTTAATGAAGTTAAATTTGCTGCATCTATTCAGATATCAGATAATGTCAAAATGCTGGAGTCATCTACCAAAAGACAGACCAACATTTAAGGAGCTGTCCAATACATTGGGAGAACTTCGAAATACTGGGCGTATTTACGTCAATTTAGACAGTCTAATGGAACAGTCCATTAAAAAGGAAGGTATGTTAAACATTTTCCCTCGAGACCCAAAACAAGCGTCTTCATATGTTGTGACGTTTTCATTGTGTAAAACGGTCCTGATTTCCATTGAGTTATTTTATTTCAGATCATGAGAATTCTGAAGAAATAGACAAGGTACATATACATCTCTAAAATATTTAAATCTGCTCATCGTACACTTTTTAGCCCTTTGTCGATAAATGGACAAATCGGACTATACAGACAATAAACTTCCTGTTAGGATCAGGGTTATTTAAGGACAGTCAACCTTCGTTAATCCATATATTCAGAAAGGGGCCCACTTTTCACCCTATGTATACTGTTTTCGCTCCAGAGGATTGAGCTCCTCGGAGGGCAAAGACGGAAAAATGATATCATTTTTTATCGACATGCGTTATAGTTACCATCTTACCTTTGATTAAGGTTCAAGACTTATAGGCCATCCTTAATATATATATAATTAAGATGTCTTATTTTAATACGTTAAAACACGTCCTATGATATACTAGATACTTGTTAAAACGCTGGGTGAAGTGTGGTTAGCACAAGTCTATATATTTATAAACATTACTGAATTAGAATATTCGCTTATTTTGAAGGACAAAAGCAGCGATGATGAAAGTTGCGATAAAGCTGAGTGAAACAACAAGTGAAACTGGGTGAAAACGAGCTTAAAAGAGACACATTTTATACAATTACAGACAATTATATTGTTGTAAACATGCACAAACAATAGAAACTCAAGATTATATAGATCTAAAATTACCATAAAACAAACCAAGTGCGATACGCAATCCATAAGTATAAAGAATGAAGTTGAAATTATTATTCATTAAAATGTATACAATGTCAATGGCATTATTAGTTTTCGTACCGGATTACTTACGTTGATTCGATATACTTTTGGTATTGGATTTGTCTTGATTACACGATATCGGATTGATTCAAAATACAAAGAAAATGGTGGACAACGAAGGGCGAGCAAAAAGTCCAAAAGAAATATTCCCGTGTATACAGACAGTGAAATAGAACTTCTTTTGGAATTACCAACTATTCATGCATTTTCCCGCCAAACATATATTGTACCTGGGATTGTAGCGATTACAGGGAACAGACTGAATATACCGGACATTTTTCATGTCACCTCCTGAGCGGAGCGATGTTCACTCGCGGAGCGTACCGGATTGCTACATCCTTGTGTAACTGCAACGCTTTCCCTAAACTATTTTATCTCATCTTTTGTCGATTTATTTTGAAACTCTGGGAATTGAACATTCAAAAAGTATTTTAATTTCCTATTGATCACTCCTAAGCAAAACTGTCGGCCATATTTTTTCTGCTACTTAGCGTATATGAGCTGATATGGAGTTTCCCGAAAATCCCGACCGTCGATTTTTAAATCCTTAAAAGGTATATCATGCATTAAATTAGCTCAAGTCATCATCGTCGAAAATATTTCGAATGAAATCGAAACCCAACCTCACTTTTACTACCTTTCATGACAAAATGCATATATTCTGTCTATTTTACATTCACGTTCAACGTAACTGACGTTTTTGCAAAACACTGCACATGAATTGCGGTTGTGGTGTAACAGAATAAACACCGTCTGAGACCCCGTTTACACTAGAACGAAAGTTTCCGGATTCATCACGAAAGCGGAATGTTTTAGTACCGGATTCATGTTGCTGTTTACACACGCAGCAACGAATCCGATAGAAAATGTACTCGGTTTTAAGCCGTATCCGGAAACTTTGAATCCGTAAAAGTTTGTGGAAACTTCGTATCCAGAAACATTTGAATCCGGAAAATTTTCTTGTGTAAACGCTTTGCACGATGAATCCGAAGAAATTCAATATGACGACTAAACAATTCTCCAAGAACAAGTAATGTCAGTGTAAACGGACAAATCCGCATACAGAGACAACTAAAGTGTAGTGTATAAACACCTGACGAATCCGATACATGCATGTGTGTAACAATGAATCCGGATAATTTTACAAATCCGGAAACTTTCGTT
Organism: Dendronephthya gigantea; assembly: GCF_004324835.1. Lineage (NCBI taxonomy): Eukaryota > Metazoa > Cnidaria > Anthozoa > Malacalcyonacea > Nephtheidae > Dendronephthya > Dendronephthya gigantea. Next base: position 329,240 of record NW_021163191.1, on the reverse strand, counting down.
CTGGTGTAAACGGGGTCTGAGAACTCACCGACAAAAGAAATTTTCCTTTTCGTTCCGATCCAAAGGAGATTTTTCCTGAGTGGAAACTAGCCTTAAGTTGGACGGAAATCCCGTCTGGATGAGAAACTCGTCTCCCGTCTAAGATGAGTTTCCCGTTTCTAATATGAATTCGGCTAATGTTGTAAAGAAGAGGTGAAGGAGTTCAGGTTGAAATATTTTTATAGGAAATGTAGCCACGGTATTAAAAGCAGTATTTCTACCCATGCTGGTGATGATGATCTGATCAAAACATATATGAATGTCAGTACCCAGTCTCAATAAATTTATCTTCCTGTTTATCATCAAGTGTATAATGTAGGCGGTGATTTAATTAGCTACTAGGCCTTGATTAGATGAACTTTGCGTTCTGATTATATTGACTTCGTAACATAAGGTTCTGGTGGGCATTGGGCAATTGCAATTTTTTTCAACCAAATAGTTTTCCCAGAGTTGAGATTGCGGGCACATGTTTCTTGTTAAGGAGCATGCCCATGCAGTAAGCGATGTTAGCGTTTTCAAATCGTTTTCGAATCGTTTTCACGTTTTCTTTTAGACGCCAAATTAAAGCTGTACAGAAACGACATTTTCGTGAATACATGAACATGGATTTCTTCTTTGAATTATGTTGATATAACCCTACTAATGGCATTGTCCTGCGTCACTATGAGCTTAACGTATATTTAAATAACGTCTTACGCTTATAATTGTACATTTTGGATGCATGCATGGTTTAAATACAAATACTATACTTATACTTTATACAAATACTGTATAGGAAGTTATAAATACTGTATAGGAAGTTAATATATATATATATATATATATATATATATATATATATATGTATATATATATATATATATATATATATATATATATATATATATATATATATATATTACTGCTCTGCCTCTTTGGCATTGAGCTATGTCGACCCAGTGACAACCACATTGTATATATGTGTATATATATATATATATACATATATAGGAAGTTATATAAAGTTATATATACGTATTATATTATATATATATATATATATATATATATATATATATATATATACATATATATATATATATATATATATATAAAGTTATATATATATTTACTTTATACAAATACTATATGGAAGTTATAGCTATGTACATATAAGTACTCAAATTACCATCAGGATATATAATGGACGTGACCACTGACTAGGTCTAGGTCTGGTGCCATATATTGATCCGATCAATCAGAGACAAAACATATAGATTCATGAGTCATGGAATTATTCCCTGAAAATTATATGCTCGAAGAAATTTGATTCCGCGATACTTTGGCTCTTATGCTACCGGTCTATATACTTATGCGGCTATATAACTTTTGGGTTCTTGCTACGTGGTCTAGAGTTTACGACAATTTCAACACTCGTTTATCGGACTGGAATTCATTCGCCGCTTGGTCGCATAGCATAGCATAGCGTCTGTCTCGTCCGCGGGGAATTAATACATCTCAGGATATGCACTTCTGCGAGCAAGTATTTCGCCTATTGATAACGGTGATTACATTATGTGGGGCCCTTGAGGTAAATATTACAAGAAGGACAAGATGTTTAAAAGACTGCAAGGCCGATAGTAAAGTAAGTGAGGCTTTGTTTATAAACTATAATCAAGGTCAGTACAAAGGCTGTGCTCAATACTACAATCAAGTACTATTATATAACATGTCATGTGGTGATTTTTGATATAAATGTGGTGATATTTGGAATAATATGGCAGGATTATATATACAATTAATACCATTACTAAAAAGTTTTTAAACAAATCATACACATTACATGAAATAAGAAATTTAACGTTAATCAAACAAAGTCAAAAACCATTGTTTTCAGACGCCTTTCACCCGAAAAGCCCTCTTTACATTTTTAGGCATGCAATGCTTATACATGAATTTACAAGTCGCAGTTAGCTGGCTTTAATATTGCAGTGGGTGTGTATAGGATATCGCTTCCGTCATTTCCCGTTATGTTTAATTCCTGTCTTCGCAACTGAGTTGAAAATCGAACAATCAATATTTCAATGACATGCAATATAGGTCCGACACTTTTGTTACAAGAGCTATAGCCATAGGCCGACGAGTTCCCTGAAATGCTCTATATTATATAAAGCTATAAAGAACTTGTCCTTCCTATGCATAACTAAACCTTTCTTTAATGAAATGACCGCTCTGAGCCGGTTCGTGCACGCTTTATGTAAGTTGATTCGAAAACCTCTGCGCTTTGTGTCAGTAATGAAATTTTACTCATACATGCACCGATCAATATTTGTTCGATATATGTCTTAAGCCGGTTTTCCACTAGCGATATTTTTCGCGCGAATTGACATTTTACTTTTGTTCCAGAGCTCTCATCACAACCATCTGGAACAAATTGCTCAAATACAAAGGAATAAAGTCGCTTCGCGCGAAAAATATCGCTAGTGGAAAACCGGCTTTACATGCATGATTGCGCTATTAGCGAATAGCTATATAATGTGTTTTTCTCTGGAGGAAATGTCCATGATTCTCTCTGGGGTCATAGCCTTCCTAAAATTTTTCTTGTAATTTTTTTCCTGGATTCGATATTTCTGGCTTTTTCAGTATCAAGTATCTGCTGAATTCGCTCCCGAACGAGCAACAACTGCCCAAGACTTATAGACATTAGACAACATATATAGGAACTATGTATTACTATATCTCTTTGGCAACTGAAAGACATTCAATTATTTTTCAAAGTAAATTTAAAATATCACTGCCATCATAGATTTATCTTGCCTTGGTCTGCTCAATAATTAGGTCCAATATAGTTCGCTTCCTTGTATTATGAGATTATACCGTGGAGATTAATTTAGATTTTTTTAACCTCTTTTACAAATGTTATGATCGCTTTCTGGTTTAACAGCTGTTTTATAAATATCCAACTTTCTGCGACACTACATATTGTGGTCAAGAATATCTTAAGTCTCTAGTGGAAAAAGGTCAGTTAAACTCCTGCGGAATTATTCCGTGAATAAATGTCTTATTTGAACATATCCAACTCAGCCCTTTTAAGAAAGTCATTTCTTTTCAATTTTTTTTCTAAATTGTACATATAGCCAGCAATTCAGAAAGTACTTTACCGAAACCTGTTGCGCCGAAACTGGTTGAAGCTGGGTGGCAGAAAATACGAGTACGTTTTAATACAACAGAGCTGAAGAACCACAGCGATGTTGATTATATTTTAGAAGTGAAGCCATTATGGGGTCGTCAAGAGAGAGGCCAGCACTTTGTTGTATTTCCTTACATAAAGCCATACCTTCTTGTAAGTTACTTTAATTCTTTTTAATCCATGGTCATTGGCTACTTCCAAAAAAAATTCAAAAAAAAAACAACAAACGTATAAACACAGTATATTCATTGCTAAAAACAAGCATCGAGAAATTGATATTCTTCAGGCTCTTATCAAGAGAACTGTATTCGAACAATGCAAAAAAGAATAGGTTGTCATAAAATATAAGTGCATGCATGCGTTCCTTTTAATCCTGAACAAAAAACTTCATTCCAAATGCTTCTACGTTACTCCGACGATCGAAAGGCGCGACCCTTGGTCTTGCCATACAATATTTAGTCATACTGATGGTCTATAATTTACTTTTCTTTGGGTTTTTATCCACCAGACCAATGATACAACGTATACAATTGAGGACCTCGAGCCGAATACTGGTTATAAATTTAGAGTGCTCGCTCTAAAACAAAATAGATGGTCGTCATTTAGTAACTGGAGTAGTGTCATGAATACAACTGGTAAGCAAGCATGAAATGTTGTCTACATTGTATATGAAGTCATGTGCTTTTTTATTAATTTAGCAAGAATAAAAACGTGTATACATATAACTCAAACCAAAAGCATCGAGGCTCACTAAACCGCGGCATATTGTCGCTTTTGGGTCTCTAGATTTGTACGGTCCCCATGTATAATCATCAAAATTCTTCCATCAGTTGAATATGCATTTCTTGCAATTGGTACAAAATTAAGCTATGCACAGGCGTATCCTTAAGGGTCTTTGGATCCATTAACACATGTTAGCATGTTAGCTGGTAGCTTCTTGTGCCGTAATGAGTAACAAAGGGTGTATATATTATACGCTTTCTCAGATGTACGTAATTTTAGAACTTTGCGAAGAACCTCCATGTGGCGTAACAAATATCCGCTTGGAATTGACAACCGAGATACCTTATCAAAAAAGAGTGATTTTGAAATCCTATTTTTGTTGGAAACCTAGTACTACGTGTAAGTATAACCGTACGATAAATTATAGCTGATTTTAAGAATTTTTTATCACTGCACATATCATCACAATAATAGTATAGTGGAGAGGGGGGCATGATAAAAATGGTCCTATAACTGGAAATTGGTAATTTAAAGATGGGGGAATTGTAGGGGTCTGCAGGACCTCTTGCAGGGGCCCTTTTGGGGCCCTATGACTTGATTTACAGCATTAAGGGGGACAACTACTTATGAATCTACCTCGGCAGAGTGAGGTCTGTTGAGAAAATACCATTTATCACTGCACATTTCTCATTTTATCACTGCACATTCTACTTTTATCACTGAACATAGTGTGCATTGATAACCAATTTGTTCAGTGATAAAAGTAGAATGTGCAGTGATAAAATGAGAAATGTGCAGTGATAAATGGTATTTTCTCAACAGACCTCACTCTGCCGAGGTAGATTCATAAGTAGTTGTCCCCCTTAATGCTGTAAATCAAGTCATAGGGCCCCAAAAGGGCCCCTGCAAGAGGTCCTGCAGACCCCTACAATTCCCCCATCTTTAAATTACCAATTTCCAGTTATAGGACCATTTTTATCATGCCCCCCTCTCCACTATACTATTATTGTGATGATATGTGCAGTGATAAAAAATTCTTAAAATCAGCTATAAAATAAATGTGACGAAAGTCTTTAACACGCATGCATCCATGACACGAACACGGAAAAGAAAGACAACCTGGCCCTCCAAAAACAATATTCCCGGTGTGATTCTAAGGCCTGTCTTTCCGTAAGAAGGCAAAGGGGTAGCTGTGCAATTTTTTGTATGTTTTAACATAAAAAAGACAACATATCGAACTAAATTATTAAGATATAGAATAATAGATTGTCATAAAATGCAATCATCTTCCAATTTCGAGTAGGTCATATAACGGGCGCTGACTAGTGAATGTAGCTAATCAGTTTGGAAGAAAACTTATGATATCGGAACCGCAAAACTGAATTAAAACCTGTTGCTATATTGTCGGTTGTTAAGGGGGCTCTTTACAATTTGAAAATATTGAAAACCCGTAATTTAGATTTAAGAATTTAGCAGGAGATTTCATGCCTAAAAAAGAAAAATTTCCCACATATGCTGTTGTTATGGTAATAATGGGGATTCAATATGGCCAACATTTTACATATTCACGCATTTTACAGGAAAACAAGTTCGGTTACATCGATTTTTCACCTTATAAAACGTTTTCTTTTCCTTCAACACGAAATCTCCTGCCAAAATTTAAATCTAAATCTCGAGTTTTCAAAGTTCCTGAAATTGTAGAGAGCCATCTTAAAATTGTATACAATGAATTGTAACAATAAATTGTTTAAAATTTTAGTCAATGAAACAAACAAAACCGGGCTGCACGGCGTTCTTCAAAAAATTGAAGTAATAAGCGAGTGTCGAAAAATTTTTAACGACGAAAATGACTTCTCTGACCGCAAGAAGTTAACCGGATTGGTAAGTTATTACACGTTCTAGGCGCTTTGAACGTTTCATTGAAAATGCCGTATAAATAAATTGAACATAAGCCACAAGTTAGAGAATTAAAATTATTGCTCTTTAGATAAATGAAATATTAAACGATAATTAATAAAAAAAATTAAATGAAATTAAAATGCAAAACGTTTGTTTGAAGCCCACATTACTGCATGGATTAATAGTTCACGTTGTAGTAACATACAACAGTTGAGCATTATTCAATACCGTTGAATGAATCATTTATAATTTATCAACATAAAAATTTATAAAAAAAGATTATTTCTTAAGGATGCTTTCATCAAAAAAGAAAATGCAAGCTACACCATCGACGGAAAAAACCATCTTTACTATAATTGTTGGTACAAGTTAGAGGTACGTGAACATTAAAAATGAGTTCTTAATAATATAAAATATATATTTTCAATTAATATATAACTTTCAAATTTCAAAGATGGAGGCGGTGGATAATTTAAAAGAAACGACGCTTTCCTTAGCAAAACGAAGATGGATTTTCCATATACCCAGTAAGTTTTAGAAATTTGCACACTTTCTATATCCATTGTTCAAGGTCAAGATGCATAAACTTCTTAGTTTTGAACGTGAACAAATAATTGTGAAATAGTTCACCGCGCTTAATACTTGAATGCAAATGGCAGTATCCTCGGCAAAAATTAAAAGCAATATAAATGAGTTACTTGAAAATATATTATATTTACTTTATTACTTTACTCCTAATTGCCACGATCGTTTCATACGAACTACATAGCCATGTTTCCAGTGCCGTATGTTCCAGGGCCCTGCATGTTTTATGTCCAGTATATTTGAAAGCTACTTTTGGAGGCTACTTTATGCTTTTCTAAGAGCCAAGTAAATAATCAAAAATTGAAGAAACAAATTTAGAAATTTAATAACCTTTTTGCATGGTTGTAACAGCTGAAAATAATTCAAAATTCAAACTTTGTAATAGCTCTGTGTAATATGCCTAACTCCAAGGCATTTTTTCTGCAATGCCCTTGTTGATGGTATTCATGTGTACTGTGTTGTTACTTAATTTCAGAATGTATACAGATCAGTAAAACAATTATATGCGGATGTAAATGTAAGTAGATGATATAAAAGTAGGATAAAAAAGGCCCTGTTACATGGTGAAATTCTTCTTGCAACTTGCAATGCAATTCTACTTTTGAGGGATGTAAATTAGTGAAGAGTCTTCAAAATGTTATTGTAGGAAACGTGTATGGAGCGTAATAAACACAAACGTTTGGCAATTTACATCCTTCAAAAGTTGCAAGAAAAATTGCATCGTGTGACAGGGCGTTAAGATGAACGTTCCAGTATTATCAGGAAGCAGCGTGACAGCGTCTTCAAACAACTTCGCATCAAATGTGGTATAAAAACTGCCAAACACTTTCCGACGGTTGGCCCTTGTCATAACTCTCCTAACAAAGACCATTAGATCGAAACGTCGACTAGTGTTTTTCTCTTTTTCTGGCAGTTGTTATGCCACATTTGATGTGAAAGTAATTAAGATGAACACTGATATCAGTAGCGTAGCCAGCCTGACGATTTGTCCTGCTATGCTAATATTTTGGTGTTCATTGACTGTGAAAACAATGAATTTCTAAAGAAATGAATAATGATAATAACACGAAATTTACATAGCGGGACCAAATCGTCAGGCCTGGCTACGCCACTGCTTGATATTATACATCAGATTATATAAAATCAATTTAACAATTATACATGAGAACGAGTAGTATATGAGTTGCTAGCCGGAGTCGAGGCAAAGCCGATTCATTACTCTCTTATTTTTTTACCATTACCTATGCATTGGACCACCGAGATGAAAATGATAGAGAATAATTTGTAAAATGTTCTATAGGTATATATGAGTTTTAAACAATATTTTTTATTTTTGTCAGTACTCTTTTCCGTTTACCTTTCTGGCGTCTTCTAGTTCCTCCATGCAGGGCTATTTAGTTTGAATGGAAATAACCTTACGCCATTTTATTTACTTTGTTTTTAATTGTACTGAAAAAAGATTAACGAAATAATTGGATTTTGGAATAATTGGATCGCGGTTATGTTGCGGTTAGGTTGCGGTTAGGTTGCAGTTCGGTTGCGGTCGACCGATAGAGACCGGAGACGACCGCAAGGGAAAAATACGATCGCGGTTGCCGTTCGCTTTCGAATGGAATGTTATGAACTTCTGAGAACGGCAACACAATAATCAAATCGAGAATATCTTAAGAAATGTCTGTCAGACCAAGTTTCGACGGAGGTTCGACCTCGGTCTCACCGCGGTTCGACAGACCGAGATTTGACCGCGGTTTTTGTTTTGTGGTTATTTCTGGACAGTACTGTACGTCTTTTCCATATAATTACAACCTCGTTATCGGGGCCTTTTACGTTGATTCTGAGTTGGGGTAAAAGGTCCTGAGTTCGTCCCGCAGCTGCTTCTGACTTCTGATTGGTTAAATGATTTTTCTTAATTTATGTGTAATTGAGCGGAATATTTTATAATTATTCCGAAATAGTACAATCCCAATGTACTTTAATGCTACAATATTATTCGTTCTACGCGACTCCGCCATTTTGAAAATATTAGGCAAAATTTTATGATAACTCACGCTTATTCAAAATACCCACGAAATATGGATATTTTGAACGGCCGATCCCAGGGCCTTTCCTCTTCTCTCCTCTTGCCCCCAGCCTCAACCCCCCATATGAAGTCCCAAAAGGCCCTGGGAACGAGGTTGATATATTGCTTGATATTGATATATTGGTTGATATAATTATCTATAACCAAATCTGATTATTTATCAGATGAGTTTGGTGGCAATGAAATTGTTGAAAAGCATGTGAATGCGACTTACAAAAGAACATCAAGAAAAAATGCTACTGTACATTTTACTTGGACTGATGGAATTTGGAGAAATCTGAGTAGCTTTACCTATCACGTGTTTACAATATATGACAAGCTTAATTTATTGCCACCGGTGCCTTTCCATAAGAAATACTACAACGTAACATCCAAAGTAAGCGATCGATCACAATCACATTGGTCTTTTTATATTAAAAAACCGATCAGATTACTACTGCATGCACGAGTTGCATGAATAAATTGAGTGTAACTGTTATCTATCCTTTAAAGTGCTCATACCATGGTGCAACTTAAATTTCGTGCAACTCAAACAAAAGAAAAACTGATTTGCAATTCGGGATTTGACGTCATGTCCGGTAACTTTAAAGGCTATAATAAATCCATCAAGACAAAACTTTTAATAACAAAATGTATGGCAAAGTTTTTCAAAAAACCTTAAACTTTTGATATATTCAAAATCCGCAACCATAAACATAGTATAAGCACTTTAATTTATGCACCTGACGAGGTCATACCAAACCATCGCAAATCACTATTTATATCGTTGCAGGCTTCTAATTACAACGCCACACTTCATAATTTAACAATTGGACATGAGTATTATGTATATGTGAGTATTGATTTTCTTTTTTGGAATTCCTTAACGTTTAAATTCACTTGTGCCCGACCTGTTTTTGTTTCCCAAGGCGCTTCCGCGGTTGGTATGAAGACAAATATATTTAAAACTATATATATAGTCATAAAATAGCCCTAATAAAAAAAAGAATTTGGGAAAGAAATTCCCAAAAGATCACCTTGTAAACACATTCACAATTGAAATTTATGCACGCATTATTTAGAATTACTTTTCGACAAAATCCTCGGTATACACCACGTTTTTACTCTTCGCCTCCCTGTGACTTTAATTAATGTGATTTTAATGTACGCAGTACCTGAAAGCGAACTAAAATAATATTTTTTCTTCACGACTGTAGTGTTCACGATATTAGTTATATCATCCGTGATGATGCAGTCCTTTTATCTTTGGTTTATAGGCAAAACAGCTACAATTTTACTATTTTCTTTAGATTAAGGGATTTGCAGATCATCATTGTGAACATGTAGAAAGACTTATGCTTACGTTTACTAGTAAGAATCTAATATCGTTAACAATATTATGACCACATGCACTTATAATAATGCGTTAATGTTTCTTGTAGTGCATGCCTGGCGCCTTATAATATAGACAGTAAATAATATATATATATATATATATATATATATATATATATATATATATATAAAAATATATATATTTTTTTTTTTTGATCGGTTTCTAATATAGGCTATATATAACAATAGAGTACTTGATGTTCGTAGGCATAAATGTGTTTTTGGTCCGACTCTGACGAGGGTCAAACGAACACATTTATACCCAAGAACATAACTGTATTACTCTTATATTAACTTTAAAGGGCAATTTTTGTATAATATATATATATATATATATATATATGTACATAAAAATTATGAAATATAGGTAAGCAGTTCAGTAATTCTTCTGATTGGCTTAGATCAGCGACAATATGTTTCAGCCCGGCAATCTTATAATTTTAGCCCACAAAATGCAGCGCAATGCCCGCCAAAGTTAATATAATTTAGGTAATATAGTGAACAGATCCTATCATTTTTTGTGCTTCATGCAAATGCGCTTATTGATTGATCTTTTTCTTCCACAGTCACTTTTCCATGCGAAAAAAAAGTTTGTCCTAGCAATAGTTCGTGTCGTAGAGTTGGAAACGATGGTAAAACAAGTGAATGTAGATGCCATAGTGGTTTCGTAAAACGTGATAAAGAATGCATAGGTATGAACATGCATATATCAGCAAAATAACTCTCAAAAATGAAACGCTTAAAAAATCTTGAAATTTCTGCGATGACATTATGTGCAATCTAGATAAAATACCATGTGACATGTGCACCTAGATGAAATACCATGAGGCATGTGCAATCTAAATGAAAATCGATGTGGCATTATATATGTGCAATCTAGATGAAATACCATGTGACATGTGCAATTTAGATGAAAAACCATGTGACATGTGCAATCTAGATGAAAAACCATGTGACATGTGCAATCTAGATGAAATACCATGTGACATGTGCAATCTAGATGAAAAACCATGTGACATGTGCAATCTAGATGAAAAACGATGTGGCATTATATATGTGCAATCTAGATGAAAAACCATGTGAGCCAAATCCTTGTGGACCAAAAGAGAAATGCAAACCTATTGCAAATACGGGAAAACATAACTGCACATGCGAAGACAAACATTGGCGAATAAATGGAACCTGTGAAGGTAGGATATAAACAATATATCGCTATATGTGAATTGCATGTACATGCAGCTTATAGTAAACGGAGCGATTTTCGTAAAATATCAATTTTTTTCGGAGTAAAATATTTTTGGGAGATCTTGATGATCGAGTGATGACACTATATACTCATTACCATAAAGTACTCTGTCAAATTTTACATAACAACTGTGTACTATATATCTAAAATACTAAAATAAAACAACGAGGATCAAGTTTCAAAAATACAAGCACTACAAAAGTCAGTCTCAAAATTCCGCCCAGGCCCTGCACCTATGAAACTTAAATAGTGTGAATTTACACTTAGGCTGTTGTGTGATTGCAGGAAAAATGAAAATATAACTCCGACATCGATCTAGTTTAGGGTGAGAACAAGGTTACTAACACGGAAAGCGTAAATTCACCTTTTGAAGATGACATTTATACTTAACCATATAAAGTGCTCATGCATAAAGATTCGTTTACATGCCAAAGTCAATTTATTGACACGGCACTGATAATAAATTGATCGGTCTTTGCTTTGGTAGCCTGAGCGCTAATAAATTGCCGTACCAATAAATTGACTATAGTCTTTATCCTAACACCGGGTAACACCTGTTATGGGTTAAGGTTTGAATATGCACTTTTCTGGTGCATGTAAAATAGAAATGTATTGTATAACGTTGACATTCATCGCTGAAAACCTATTCTTGATGTACCACAATACCATAACAAAATGAGGCTACACTCCAATTTTCACTATCCTTCACTTTCCGAATCTGGATTGTATATTTTATTTTGAATTAAACAATTATCAAAGACAGCATGCCCACTCAGTTCTATACACTAATGCAGTTGCCACCTAGCTCGTATATTCCCTGGGGAAGATTAGCTACGTGATCGACATTGTTAAACTACTAGGTTGGGTTCGCAGGTACAGTTACGTTTCCTGGTTGCTGGAATCCGTACACATTTCTCCTTTTTGCCACAAGGGTCAATCATACATATATCTAAATTGTATAGTGTCATTGTCATTTACAACCTCTCCTGATACACTACACACCTAAAAATTACATTACTTATTTGACATTAGACTTGGATGGCAAGCAAGACCCTCGCCACAGCAGACAGGATGGAGTTTCCTCAACGTATTTGCAAACCAGTTTGCTCAAAAATATTTGCATATTTTTTAAAGTAACTGATTCCTGAAGCCATTGTATATTATACTTTATAATATAGGAATTTGATTATCAAACTGGAGCTAAACTGAGGTATTGGCCGGAAAGTCGTATCAAACAAAGTGAATTATAGGAAAGAGGTGCAGCTAGCTGTTGATTCTTGGGATGACGAAGTCAATTCAACAAGTGACTGAAATACTGGTATTATACAAGAATATTCATGCACCAGTTAATTTTTACCATATGAATGCAAAGAAACTTTTCTTACGAACTGATTATTAGGCTATATACTCAGAAAGGAAAATACATATGTTCTTGTACTGAGCCTTTAGTAATCTTGGTACTTCAAATGTGAAGTTTGTATTTAATTGCTAACCTTTGAATTTGTTTTTAAAATAATATGATTTTTACATCAAACTTTGTGTTGTTTGTTCTTTGTTTCACAATCTCCGGGAAAACACGCGTGTTTTAAAGCGAGATTTAATGCGCGGCCATGTTTGCAGCAAGCTTGTCGCGACAAGCTTGTAACGGCCTTGTTATAACAAGCTTGGAACAGCTCAAGTTCAACAAGCTTGTAGCAAGTTGTTGTCAGACTTGTAGCAAGCTTGTTGGCAACAACCTTGGTACAGCATTGTCACAACAAACTTGCTACAAGTCTGACAACAACTTGCTACACGTCCGTCACAACAACTTGGGACAAGCGGTGCGAATAAATCTTGCAACAAGCTTGTTGAAACGAGCTTGCGACAAGCTTGCTGCAGGCTTGTTACAACTCGTGCGTTTTTACGTGTGTAGTGCGAAGAAATGGAATTTGTGAATTAGGTAAGAGGAAATTAATTAGTAAAATTACTAAACACTGCTCACTCGCAAATAACTGTCTAAATGCATCCTAATAATAGTACTTTAAAGCAGGTATTTTACTCAACAGTAGCTAGTAAGACTCTTCTGCATACATTCAGTGATGATACATCCAATCAAAGTCATTGTTGCGTAAAAAGTCTTTTTCACGAATTTACGAGACATCAGGTGCACTCTATCGTATAATTCCATATCGTATCATAGACTTTTATTTTAATTTTCTTAGAAAGCAAAAAACCGGAAAGTAACATAAATGTTGTACTTGTTACTGTCTTAACGCCTCTCGCTGTGATCCTGATTGCTATACTCTTCATCGTTTGGTTACGTAGACTTCACAACAAGCAAATGACTTTTATAGAAACTGAATTCCAAAACGCTATGGAAGATATAATTCCAAATAGGAACGTCATCAATGTTCGATCGTAAGTTGGTTAATTGTATATATTTAATAAAAGTTGCGAGTGCATACAGTATATATAAATATAGTCTCGCTTTGTATGACACTGATTTTAAACCCCGCAAAATGAAAAACGTTTGAGAAGCTTTGATTTCCATCATTGCATGATTGGGAAAAACTATTTTATATTTTTTGTTGATTAATTTTGAAAATGTTTGAAATATACGGAATGACTGTTGAAAAACGTTTGTTTCCCACGTATGCCTAGTTTTAACCCATGCAGTCTTGATGCATCATTATATCACGGCTTGTCCTAGCTGAGCTGTTTGCCCAACAATTGTGCGTTACATGCATGCATGCATGGTCTTCAAGTTTTAAACCTGAAAAGTTGTTCTAAAGCCTTCGATAGAATCAACCAACTCCTAATTGAAAAGATCCAGCTGCTTAATGTCGATAATCCTTTATTTAATAAACTGGGTCATCGATTTCTTAACACAAAGAAGGCAGAGGGTGAAACTGGGCACTAAACTATCCGATTGGTCCTCGGTCAATGGAGGAGTCCCACAAGGTACAATCCTAAGACCTCTTCTCTTCCTCATCATGGTTAATGATCTAGCCTCTAACCATAAAGAAAGATGGAAGTCTCTCTGAATCAATTGAGCAAGTTGGTCAAATAATATGCAGTCTATTATTGACGAAATCGATGAGTGGTGCACAGTATATGGTATAGTCCTCAATCACTCCAAATATATAAAGACCTAATTATCTCATTTGCTAGTGACGCGCCGAATTTCCAGCGTTTGTTTATAAAGGATCAATGTGTACCCTCAGTTTTATCGGCAAAGGTCCATGCAACCTATCTTTCTTGTGATCTTAAATGGTCCCTGCACATTGAACACATCATATCTAAAGCATCACAGAGACTTTTCTTCCTACGAGTCCTCGAACGTTGTGAACTTGGGATGTGTTTTTTTTATAACTCTCTATCATGATAAGTTATTTATATATATATATATATATATATATATATATATATATATATATATATATATATATATATATATATATATATATAGTTTTAATACCTACTAAACTTGTAACAAGTCCTGTACATGCAATTCAGCTTGTTCGCTGCCTCTCAGACTTGGTTTTTTAAAAAAAAACTCTCTAAACTCTAATTAACAAGCCCACAAAGAGGCAGAGACCTAAAACCAGTAAACATACGCCACGTATTGTAGATAGATGTTTTTGAGATATCGAATTAAACTCTCATTTTCCAAAACTTAAACTAATCAACTAAATTAAAGCAATTCTTCGAAGTTGAATGTCTCGGAATTCAGCGCCCCGTTATTGCGGCTTGCTGCATATGTACATTCACGGCATGTACGTGATGTCATAATGACATCAATATACGTCTAAACATGCGCAGTGTCAATCAAGATGACAATTTCCCGTATTCATTTGTTTAGTATTAATCTCGATATGTTGGGAGATGAAGGGAATGGAAAAGAGATGAATTTGATTTACGTTTCTGAAGACAACATTTACGAGATTCCAGAATGTATATTGGAGCCGATTAGTCGATATGAACTTCCTCCCGATTCTGTGCGATTTCACAAAATGATTGGCAAAGGAGCGTTTGGCAGAGTATACGCTGGTGAAGCCCATGGAATTAACGGCAATCCTAAAGTGACAGCAGTTGCGATAAAAACACTGAAAGGTTAGGTTGTACTCAAATTAGAAGAAAATTGACTTTGCTCACTTTTTATGACATCATATTATGACGTCATATGGTAACAAAAAAAAATATAAACAAAAGTCCGATGCGACCAGTTGGCCGTTTATAAACACACTGTTCTCACAAACTACGTAACGCTCTTGTAAGGTGTACATCACATGAAAAAACCGTAAGTTCTATTCACTGACAACATAGTGCACTGTTATCTAGTAATAAAACATCGTTTTCCCTTGTTCCAGGTTACTCCATTATTTGCATTTACTTAAGTCTAAAAATGTTTCACTGCATGATGAGTGATGGATGTGCCACATATTCGGATAGAACTATTCTACGCGCTGACTCAAATACCTTAACATTTATTTTAGAAACCGCTAATGAAGAAGAACTTAGTGACTTCTTACGGGAAATTGATCTAATGAAAGACCTCGGAATACATGAAAATGTTATTAATATGTACGGTTGCTGCACAAAGTGTCGTCCAGTATGCCTAGTGTTGGAATACGCGCCAGGTGGAAATTTGCTTAATTACCTAAGAGCTCTTAAAAAGAAGGTGGGCATGTAGCTAATAAGCAAATATAGATTTTAAGTCAATTCAAAGTTCCAGCCATCTTGGCAACTGCAAGCGTATTATATTATTAAAGAGAGGAAATTATTTAGTTTCATATAGGATACGGGTCTATTATAGCTGTTTATAGGAGTCATTTGCGACTTATTCCATGAACCATGCATTCATTATCCGGACTGCGGGCCTATATTTGGAACATATGACTAATCACTGTAATTCAATGGTATACCGATGCTTTATCTGAATTTAAAACGCAACTTTGTGAAGAAAAAAGATTGTTTTTGTTACAGCTCAACTTACAGTTTCCAGCTATATTTTCCACCAATATTTTGTTACAGTCATGAATGTCTATTTCCATTTCTACCTCATCAGGCTACAGGCGAAATTGTCGGCGATTTTGGGGCCTTTTGATTTTTTATTCTCGACCTATCTATCAGTATACCAGATATTGCAGAATTGCTATCTCATAGTATATAGTGATGTTGAATGTAAATCAGTCAGTTGTGAAAATACACTATTTTCTTTTAAAGTGTAAAGATATCGTGGCTGCGCAGTCACACGAAGTGACAAATTCTACCAACGATCATGCAGAAGATTCCAATGCGGAGATCTCAAACAGAATAAAAGAGGAAATTCGAGCTGCTTTAGATTCAAAGGAATTAGAATCGTTTTCGTATCAAATTGCTGCTGGAATGGTAAATAAATAGCTACTGAATAAGCTCGAAAATATGTGATTTCAACAAATAGTTATTTAGTGCATGTTTAACTTTTATGAAGCCCGTATTAAATTGTAAGTTACTTATCTAAATTAGAAACACATTTCTGACCATGGCATCGTACATCGTGACTTGGCTGCAAGGAATATACTACTTGGCAAAGACAAAATTTTAAAAATATCAGATTTTGGTTTGTCACGTGAAGGAGCATACGTGCAAAAACCTGGCGGGAGAGTTCCTTACCGTTGGTTGGCAATTGAAGCGATACAAGAACGAAGTTATTCTATCGCCAGTGACGTGTGAGTATTGAGGATATATATTTTATTCGTTTCTTGCCGGTATGAAATACTTGTAAAATACCAAGCCAAATTACGTCTACCCATTCAATAAGGTCTGTTTTTTTTGTTTGTTAAAAACGGAGAAACAAACAAGTGAAGAAAGTGCGGGTTACTAGTATAGCTACGACTTTTGCGTGAAATGAAGTCTAGTTCAATGTCATTTCTTCAGTGTTATTTTTCGTATTTTTAGCTGGGCGTTTGGAGTTGTCTTGTGGGAAATATGTACATTAGGTAAAGAAATTCGCTTGAATTTATGCATATCAATATATAGCACGAGTTCGCTTTGCTTTTCATTATTTATACTATAGCTCACAAGGCGCCAAGTATCTATTAATTTCTACATCATAAAATAAAATTTTCAAACATTTTATGTCACTATATTCATTGCATAGTGAAGCAAAATAAATTAAACTATTCAGACAGTTTTCATCTGACGAATCCAATCAATCCGACGAATGGGAGGAAGTTGCCCTGAAGTTTCCATGCAAGCACCGTTTGAAACCACCGTCCTCTCTAAACGTTGGTCCTCTAAACTGGTCTCTTTATAGCAGAATTACGTCCACGCGGCAATCTATCCCTGCTGCGTTGAAATTTTATTTATTTTTTATTATTTATTTTATTTTAAAAGGGGAGATACCTTATCCAGAAGTCCCGGTCGGGGAACTCCGGAATTTTCTACTAAATGGAAAGAGATTGGAGAAAGTTGAAAACTGCACGGATGATATGTAAGACGCCATTATTGTTATATTCATATTTTATTCACAAGCTCCTTATGCATTGGCCACGAACTGTGATAAAATGCATAGCCTTTTTTAGTTTTGCATAAATATTGTTTCCCAATGCCCGCGTACCGAAAGGAATCCTTTTCGCGACGAAAACTTATCCGCCTAGTGGAAAACGGGCTTAAAGCATATATAGGTAAGAAATATAATTTGCGAAAAGAACTTTTACGTCATCTGTATTCAGATATAACATAATGTCAAGTTGCTGGAGTCAACTACCAGAAAACAGACCAACATTTGAGGAACTGCACGATAAATTGTTGGAATTACGGAATAAAGGAAAAATCTATGTCAATGTAGACACACTAATGAAACAATCTCTTGAAACTGAAGGTATGTTGAAAATTTTCAGCGATTTTATAATACAACTTATAATCATTAAGTCATCGTGGCAACGCTCAGTATAGGTACAGCTTCTGGACGTCTTGTTCTAATTTTGTGAATATTTATTCCCTTAATATGATTATGCTATTGGAAATATCTTATTCCAATATGATCAAGAATAATACGTCCTAGGTATCTTTGCCTTTGGAAATATTTGACAAATGACATTAATCATTAAAAATTACTAAATAAAATCAGTTTAAATGTGAAAGCGAATCGTTTAAAATTAAATCGATAATTTAATACTGAACGTATTTCACTTTAGGTCGTAGAAATTCCGACGAGACATGCGGCGAGGTATTAAAATGCTATTATATAATATTTTGCTCTCGAGTAAATAATATTGGTAAATATAGAATGAAGACATTATGCTCTCTTTAATAATAATAGAAACGATATAATTAAAAAAATCACGCAACATGCAAGGTTCAGGTCCCTTAATATGACTATGCTATTGGAAATATCTTATTCCAATATGATCAAGAATAATACGTCCTAGGTATCCTTGCCTTTGGAAATATTTGACAAATGACATTAGTCATTTAAAATTACTAAATAAATCAGCTCAAACCCCACAATATTAAAGTAATTTTTTTCTCAATTTGAAGAACAGTACTAGCTGCGAGGAAGGAAGTGATGACGAGCTGATAAGCGTGGCCTCGTAGAAAACACTTGAAAACAAAGAATACGAAAATGATATGAAAACAAATATTGAACAGTAAAAAGTATTGAGTTCAACAAGAGTTTGCCTCCGTATGTTAGCGGAAGTAGTTAGTATTCAAACACTAGAAAGTTCACGAATATCTCCCTCCATGCAAGCATATTCCCGACATCTGCATGCATATACAGGGTGTCCCAAAAAAACCGAAAACTATTGAAATCACTCATTGTTAAAATTTGACCTGTGGGTCCCAATAGAGTGCTTAGGCATTCAAACTCTAACAATTGCATTGTTATGGGTGATTTCAATAGTTTTCGTTTTTTTTGGGACACCCTGTATATTTGCAAAATCAAATACATCTTAAGTTCTATTCACACGACAATTTCGTCGGATCCATATAACCTTGGGAAATATAATGTATATATATTGTAAATATAATGTATGCAAACTTTCATTCTTTGCGTGCATGACTCAGTTTCATAATTAAATAAAAATACATGCATGCAAAATCCTCTCACCTATTTGAAGCAATATTTTCAACAGTGAAAGGTTATAAGCGTGAAACGCAGTTCATTTTCTGAATTTAAACGAATATTTTAGTTTATGCTCAAAAGTAGCGAGCATTTGTACCTGTAAACATTGAACGTAATCGACTTCCCAGTCATATGTAAGTAAGATTATTTAACAAGTAACTTTAAAAGTGCTACAAGGTATATATATATAGTTTTTTGAAACGGTTTTTGAACCAGTCGACCTTAAACTTTGAAAATAAAATAAATACAGAAATTGATGAAAAACGTCGTGGAGTATTAAACGTTTCTTGATGAACCATGCATGCATCAAACTTACAAGTTAGCTACAACATTTTACCCAATTAACACTCCAAAAAACTTCACATGCAGTTCTCCTGCATGTTCAAACGTATATTTTATATTTTCTTGCAATCAATTTTACGAGTCAATTTTCTGCATGATATATATTAATGGAAGACGGAAAGTGTCAGCACACCATAGTGTGCAGTCAAACAACTCGGGCAGTTGGGCTATACATTTTCGACCATTTCAATTCAAACATCTCTTAATTTTTTATATATATATATATATATATATATAACTATACATATATAAAAACACGCAGTTACAGATCACCAGTTTCATCACCAAGATATAGATAGCTATGTTTTATTACATTTTCACCACTTCTTATCGAATGCGGGAATAAAACCTCCTTTACTCTCGATAGAGATTATGCATGCATGCTCAAATTATTTTCATTAAGATTATTTGACAGCTGATCGAGTCCTTGAACGTGAGCAGGCCTATTCACATAATCTTATCAGGGCCAGAGGTCGGAGACAAAGCGCATATTGATTCGTCTGTTTCGTCAGTCTCACTTTTGGAATTACTTCCTTTACGCACATTCATATAAATATTGTCTTAAGGCCCACGCAGACAGGAGGCGTATTGACAACGGGGCGCGAATTTTCAACGCTTTTTATATTTTTCAAAATCAAATAAATTTTAATCTATCATAATATTCTTGTATATTACATACCAATAATACATTTTGACTGCTCTATCGATTCCAAATTTTGCTTCCAGAATTTACTTTATATGCTTCTGAAAACTCAAATAATAAATATTGATATTATAGGCCTAAATATTGTCTTAAGGCCCACACAGACATGACGCGAATTGACAACGCGACGCGAACTTTCAACGCTTTTTATTTTTCAAAAATAAAATAAATTTCAATCTATCATAATATTTTTGTATATTACATAAAAATAATACATTTTGACTGCTCTGGCGTCAATGGATTCCAAATTTTGCTTCCAGATTTTAATTTACTGTATGCTTCTGAAAACTCTTCTGAAAACTCAAAATTGGCGTCGCGTTGCCGCTTCGCGTCCGGTGTGTGTGTGGGCCTTCAAGAAATTTTATTCCGCCATGCGGTTTTTTGTTTGTTTCTGGCTATAATTGTGTTATGCGAGGCTCTTGAAGTGAATATCTCACCATGTGTCAAACGTTGTAAAGACGAAAAGGTGAGGGAGTTCAGGTTGAAGTATTTTTTTAGGAAATGTACAGTATTAAAAAGACAGTAGCTATTTCTACCCAAGCTGTATCTGTCATGATAATTGATCAAAGACAAAGTATATCTATAGAAAATTTAGCTGATATAAAATTTCACTATCAGGTGACAGGTGTTGTAACGAATCTATGATTCTTCCTGCTACTGAATTCTCAATGTTGCATGGTGCAAATTTACTATATATATAGAGCTTGATTATATATTAACTTTTTACGACCTAGGTAAAAACATGGCCTACGAACAATAGTATTAATATATAGTGTTTATATACACTGACCGATAATATACTTAATAATTTCCTATTTGCTTTTCAGTCCAAAGGTTATTATAATAGATATAATTCAGGTTATATATACGCAACTCTGTATCAAGCGGGACACGATTTGCTGATAAACTAGTATAGCCCCATGAAATGTTCGAAGATGAAAACGGTCTGTTTATCTGATTAGAATTTATCACTTGCCGCTAAACTTGCATGCTCATATAGCGTGTCATTTACTGTCCGCAGGGAATGCTATTCACGATGCGTTCTTGCGAGCAAGTATTTTGTCTTCTGATTACGGTGATTACATTGTGTGAGGCTCTGGAGGTAGCTAAATATCATAGGGTGTGAAAAACACTGCAAGAATAAAGAAAGTGATGCCTTGTTTATGAACTATTCTCATCCATGGTCAGTACAAGTGCAGTGTTCGATACTACTACAAGTGGAAATGTGGTGATAATTGATATAAATATCTTGAGTATAGAAGCTGAGTTGTGCATGTAAAGCCCGCCGCACACGTGAGCTTACTGCCTTGCGAGGTCGTTAGCTCAGCTGATAGCTCTCCGAGAGCTGCTCGGGTTAAGGGTATAGTGAGACTGGCAGGTTTATGTATTGCTACAATTAATACCAGGTGAAAAATTACATTTTAGACAAAAAAACAACTTAACGTTAATCATACAAAGTCCCTTTGTTTTGAGGCGCCCTTGTCCGAAAAATTCGCTTCATATTTCTAGACATGTCAAAGCACTAACTACAGCGAAGTCACATGCCTTGAGCTATAGTGCCCATATTTCAGTGAATGTTTATACGATCTCGCTTCCGTTTCCGGCGTCTCTCCAAACGTCTGTATTATACAACCCCATGGAAGTCTTCGCAAATTATACATGTATAATGAATAGATACTATTAACAAGATAGGGGGAATAAAGCAGTGATATAAATTATCTGAAACAGAAAGTGACTTGTGCATGCATGCAGCATGCCAGTGGCCCATTGCCAGGGTTGTATAGCCTGGCAGGTTTACATACCAAGATGCTTTTAGACAAATTACATGTTATAAATATAGACAAAATGAGAAATTTAACGCTATTCAAACGAACTCCCTTGCTTTCAGGCGCCTTCATCCAAAAACTTCTCATTAATTTTTTTTTGGCAGTGCTTATATACTGCATCTCAGAGCACTACTGCGAAGCCGCAATTGAGCTAGTATTCGTATATCATTGAGTGTATATACAATCTTTCGTTACCCTGCCTCTTCAAGTGTAAACTTTCCGTCTTCCAAATTATACAAAGACTAGCCGTATATAAAAAAGTCCGCTATTCGATTATTAAAAAATAATGAGCGTGCGCGTCCTTGTTCAAAAATCGTGTCTCGCCCACTGCGAAAAAGAAAAAAAGAATAAAAACGCCTCGTTTCCCTACCTGAACATACGATAAAAACGGCCAGACCGGTCCTGTTGTATTTTAGTACAGACAGATTACTTTGTATTTTAGATTGTTTCAAGAAATCTGCAGTCCAGTATATCGTTATTATTAATTTCACATCTGCCTATAGCACGGGAAATGCAACTTCACCGCTATTTTCTTTATTAACGAAATACTCTATTTCATTTCAAAATATGATCGGTCTGGCCATTTTGACCCCCTAAAGGAAAGCGCCCTAAGAGGTCTTGACTTCTTTTGTCCTCGCAAGCGTTACTTCTCGTCTAAAATAAAAGTAACCAGGTTTGACTTGCATGCATGGGTATCATTCTGTCTGATCATGCAGGTATCATATAATTTGATAAAGCTAGCAAAACATGTTTGAGCATTGAAAATCGAACAATATATAGACATTTCAATATATTTTCCGGTCTCACACCCTAGTTACAAGAGCTTTGCTACACCGATAAGTGCACTGAAATACACCCTATAATATATATTCATAAAGCCACTTCATATAACTGCATAAATTACCGCAGTCGTGGAATTAATGCACATGCACCTTCACGATTCTATTTTCGCCAGAATGTATATCCTGCTGCTAAGTGTGTCAAGAAAATTGATTGAATCGAAAACCTCTGTTTGTACTTTGTGTAAATAATGAATTTTTACTCATGCATGTATATACATCAATGAATAAATATTCGATAAAACAAATTCGTATATTTTGCAATACAAATACGTATATTTTTTTCTAAAAATACCGTTTACATATAGCTATAAAAATGCCAGAGTTTTTTAAAATTAAGAAAAAGGCTAACAGTTTTTCCAATACGTGCTCGACATGAATGCTATCTTAAGGATTAGTTGACTTGTGTATGTTAGAGTAATTATATGTCAGTATGTGGAATCATCAAAGCCGGATTATATAACTGAACCCTTCTCTCGGCTTCTTCCCGACACCCGAGTTAGAATTTTTTTATCGAAATGGTCGAAATGTACGTTATTTCCAGAAATAAATTTAACACACGGCCTTTGTGTTTGTAAGCCGGTCCCAGTAATAAAGTTACAGCTGTTAAGGATTCATAAGACATCAAGGTTTTTCCCTGCATTCATGGCATACCTTCTGCGATCATAAATATTTATCATAAAACATAAGCAAGTTTAAGTGCATGAGTTCCATGATGTCTTCATGTATGCAGAATAGAAGTCTCATGATAATACCGTTAGCGAATAGCTGCAATATACATGTCTGTGGGGGGTTGTTTAGCCACATGCAATTCTCTCGTGGATGTATGGTATGTACGGAGGCATCTGAGCTTGTCATTACATTTTCAAGACTCAAGTTGCCTAATGTTGCCTACACAATTACCATACGATTATTTGTAATGCCCATATAAATTATCTTATACCATTCTTTACATTTTATTGGCAGGCATGCAGCCGCAGGTGTCGATGGATGGCGGCTTTTTGGGTATTCTTTGCATGCGCGTAGGTACTCAAATTGCCATTAGGATATATGGCACCGGCTTAATTGACATGCAGCTGAGCTTCCTTGAACGTGACCAGCTCCAAGGTCTGATCACATAATCTGATCAATCAGAGACAAAACATATAGAAATAACTTCCTATATATGCTCGAAGAAATTTGATTCCGCGATGTACTTTTGTCAAAAAGTTTGTTTGTTTGTTTCTGGCCGTAAAATTGTGTTATGCGAGACACTTAAAGTGAATATCTCACAAGAGCCGCAATCCGGCATATTATAGAAACGTCTAAGCCAGGAAACTCGACTGATGTGAATCCGGGGTCACAGACGGGTGATTCGTGACTACCTGATTATATATCGTGAAAAATTAATCTCACCCACAAGGCAATAATGTTTGCCACTTTGTGTTCGGACTTCGGAAACGAAAGACTTCGATGCCAAGCCCCGCATGCTGCGCGTATCCAAAATGGCGGATTCATGGCAAACTTGCGGTTAAATACAGGAATCGCACATCTACTATAATAAATATTACATAAAGTTTCCCCACTAAAAAATACTGCTGTCCATTCTATTCAGTGTTGGTAAGTATGATAATAATTTTTAGCCTTTTTAGTCGGTGTGTCCTGCATGTGCAACTTAAGCGTCGAAACAAATATCAAATATTTCAGACTAACCCACACTCAAATCACTTATTAAATGATTGGTGAAACCCACCAATATATAGACATATGACATATCGTATAATACAAATAATCATTTTGCACCATGAAATATTGAAACAAATAACTTCTCCTTAGATTTGATATTTATTTCAATTATTTCAATTATGTGTTTACTACGCTTACAAAAACAATTTAAATACCACAATAAAGTTCGTGATGCGTGATGTTATTTTATCCTGTTCGTAACGAAATTTCGAAAATTCCGTGCGTGACACGGTATCACGACCCGGCCCCCCTTTGCCACCCCCAATAACGGGAATTTATGCGACCTGCTTAGACGTTTGGGTACTTGATACCCTCAAACGTGATCTAGAGTTTACGACAATTTCAACACTCGTTTATCTGATTAGAATTCATTCGCCGCTTGCTCGCATAGCTTAGCGTCTGTCTCGTCCGCGAGGAATTGATACATCTCACGATATGCACTTCTGCGAGCAAGTATTTCGCCTATTGTTAACAGTGATTACATTATGTGGGGCCCTTGAGGTAAATATTAAAAGAAGGACAAGATGTTTAAAAGACTGCAAGGCCAAGAATAAAGTAAGTGAGGCTTTGTTTATAAACTATAATCACGGTCAGTACAAAGGCTGCGCTCAATACTACTAACAAGTACTATTCTATAACATGTCATGTGGTGATATGACAGGGTTATATACAATTAATACCATTTGTAAAGTGTTTTAGACATATCATACACGTTAGATTAAATAAGAAATTTAACGTTAATCAAACAAAGTCAAAAACCATTGTTTTCAGACGCCTTTCACCCGAAAAGCTCTCTTTACGTTTTTAGGTATGCAATGCTTATACGTGGATTTACAAGTCGCAGTTGGCTAGCTTTAATTAATATTGCAATGAGTGTATATACGATCTCGCTTCCGTCACTTCTTGTTATGTTTAATTCCTGTCTTCGCAACTGAGTCACCGATATTTCAATGACAATATAGGTCCGACACTTTTGTTACAAGAGCTAGCCGACGAGTTCCCTGAAATGCTCTAGCTTCTATATTAAATATATAAAGCTACTGATATAATTAATAGTCATAAAGAACTTGTCCTTCCCATAACTAAACTTTCTTTATTAAAATGACCGCTCTGAGCCGGTTCGTGCACGCTTTATATAAGTTGAATCGAAAACCTCTTTTGTCTCTGTGCTTTGTGTCAGTAATGAAATTTTACTCATACATGCACCGATCAATATTTGTAAAACAAATTCGTTGATTAGCTACACGTATACATGTATTTATTTTGCACCTAAAAATCCCATTTATAAATACCATGATGAATAGATTAAACATGACGATTAATGATTAATGCACTCTGTGAGTACATTAAGGATTAATGCACTCTTTGTTTGTGCATTATCGGGTTTTTACATGCACTCGTTCACAAACAAGGAACGAGAAGTTCAATACTCGGCGAAGCCGAGTGCAGTATTGAACTTCTTTCTCGTTCCTTGTTTGTGAACGAGTGCATGTAAAACCGGATAATGCACAAACAAAGAGTGCTTTTAATAATGCTTTTAATATTCATTTTGAGTAAACTCGTAAAAACTTTATATCATTTTTAAACTTAACTAACAACACATGCTTACCTTTAAATACTGAAACACCTCAAGCGGTTGCATGCCCGTTTAGTATTTTTAGTGTGGATTCATCTATAATTACATTAATTTCCTCTTTACTAAGTTCGGCAATTTTTTTGTTTGTTGCCGCCATTTTGCTAGTGCAAAAATCCTATAACGGCACTGCCGTGGCGTTGTTGCTATATAACATTCACTCACGTAGTACAAATCGACCAATCAGAACGTAAGTTTACAAAAAATGAATATTAACTCGTTTTAATTTACGCGTGCTCGATATTGCAGCAAGATACGTGATCGTGATGATATTTGATGTTACTATCTTGAAGATTAGTTAACTTGAGCATGTCAGGGTAATCGACTATTCTGTCGAATCATCAAAGTCGAATTATTAAATCTTTTTTGATTACTTGCATGGACTTGGCGTTTGCCTTTGCGTTTGGCGTCTTTCGGACGGCAGAACTTGCATTTCTAGTATGGAAACCTCGTCCGACAGCGATTCTTAGATGATTGCGCTATTAGCGAATAGCTATATAATATGTTTGTCTATGGAGGCAATATCCATAATTCTCTCTGCATGGGGTCATAGCCTTCCTAAAATTTTTCTTGTAATTTTTTTCCTGGATTGGATATTTCCTGCTTTGTCAGTATCAATTTGTAAAGTATCTGCTGAATTCGCTCCCGAAGGAGCAGGGTGGTAGCATCACCTAACAATTAACTTCACATAATGTGGTATATAACAACTGTCCAAAACTCATAGACATTAGACAACATATATAGGAACTATATATAGTATAGTTCCTTCACCCCATCGATTGCTGGCTATACTTACGAGCCCCCAATCAGGTATATCTCTTTGGCAACTGAAAGACATTCAATTATTTGTCATAGTAAATTTAAAATATCACTGCCTTCATAGATTTCTCTTGCCTTGGTCTTCTCAATAATTCATCCAATATAGTTCGCTTCCTTTTGTATTACGAGATTATACCGTGGAGATTAATTTAGATTTTTTAACCTCTTTTACAAATGTCATGATTGCTTTCTGGTTTAACAGCTGTTTCATAAATATCCAGCTTTCTGTGACACGACATATTGTGGTCAAGAATATCTCAAGTCTTTAGTGGAAAAAGGTCAGTTAAATTCCTGAGGAATTATTCCGTGAATAATTGTCTTATTTGAACTTATCCAACTCAGCCCTTTTTAGAAAGTCATCATAATTTCTCTTTCTAAATTGCACATATAGCCAGCAATTCAGAAAGTACTTTACCGAAACCTGTTGCACCGAAACTGGTTGAGACTGGGTGGCAGAAAATACGAGTACGTTTTAATACAACAGAGCTGAAGAACCACAGCGATGTTGATTATATTTTAGAAGTGAAGCCATTATGGGGTCGTCACGAGAGAGGCCAGCACTATGTTGTATTTCCTTACATAAAGCCATACCTTCTTGTAAGTTACCTTCTTTTCGAACCATGGTCATAAATCTATTTCCAAATAAATTAAAGTATAAAACAAAAAACGCAAACACATTTTTCGTTGATGCCATGCATGCAAGCATCGAGAAATTCAGATTTCCTAGGTCCTTTTATTGAGAGAGACTGCTGTCGATATTTTATCACATCAGCCACCTTGACAGAAAGAATAGGCTGACTTGATGACTTTTTGACTTTGAACAAGAAAGCCAATCCGTATACGTATAGCTGTGGACGCAGTGGGGATGATCGTTTCCCGACCAACGAAAGGCGCGACCCAACTGCACGAAGTCTTATTGCCATACAATATTTAGTCATGCTAGCCTATAATTTACTTCTCTTTGGGTTTTTATCCACCAGACCAATCATACAACGTATACAATTGAGGACCTCGAGCCGAATACTGGTTATAAATTTAGAGTGCTCGCTCTAAAACAAAACAGATGGTCGACATTTAGTAACTGGAGTAGTGTCATGAATACAACTGGTAAGCATGCATGAAATGGTGTCTACGTTGAATACATAGTCATGGCTGTGCTTTTTCTTAATTGTGCGCACGGTGTGCAAAGTTAGAAAACGTAGCTAATTAGAAGCGTTATAATGTCCGGGCGTTAAGAACGCGTACAAATATATAGCTGAAAGGATCGAAGCTTACAAAGATCGCGTTAAGTCTGGTTTCCATTTAATTGTAATTGTCGTTAATGAGTAATTTTCACCCTTGAGAAATAGTCCGGTTGTAAATTTGTCTTTAATACTGTATGCAAATCGGTCATTGTTCACTGCACACAAATAGAAATATTCTATCACATCAGCCACCTTGACATTTTCACGAGGAGAACCAAACATCTGCCTAGTACCCAATCTTGCAAAAAAAAACAATGCACAGGCGTATCTTTAATAAGGGTCTTGCATATTAACATGGTATAGCTTGTTTTGCAGTAATGAGTAAAAAACGGCGTGTGTAACTCTTTCGATTATACGCAATTTTAGACCTTTGCGAAGAACCTCCATGTGGCGTAACAAATATCCGCTTGGAATTGACAACCGAGATACCTTATCAAAAAAGGGTGAATTTGAAATCCTTTTTTCGTTGGAAGCCAAGTACTACATGTAAGTATAGTCACTATAGTGATAAAGGGCGATAAGTATAGCGACAAGTCGCGCAAATTTGAAAATAATACACGAGGGCGCCACATGCAAATACTACCGCTCCTATATACGTGCGCCAATGATCTTTAGACTTCTAAACTCCCAATTTCGCTCGAGTAGTCAATCAGCTTGCAAGAATGATATCGGACCGCAAGAAGAAAACAGAACCAGTTAATATATGGTCGGTTTAAAATTCTATACATGCAATGTACATAAGCACAGACGTTTCCGTTCATTTTAATCAGTGAAACAAACAAGACTCGGCTGCCTGGCGTTCGTCAAGAAATGGAAGTAATAAGCGAGTGTCGAAAAATTTATGACGACGTTAATCAATTCCGTAAAATCAAGAACACTGGATTGGTAAGTTATATTATATATGACACGCGTTTCAGTCGCCTTAAACGATTCGATGAAAAATGCGGCCTACAGAAGCGTTTGAGTCCTTATACTTCATGGTGTAAACATCTGGTCCTTGTATTACTTCATGCTTGGCCCAGTTTTTGTGGCTGATATCAAATGTATACAATTTTTATCGGTTGCGTGTCCCGCAGGGGAAAAACCGGATCTTGGCCAACTTATACCAGATTATAAATTAACTGTTTTCTTATTACTTTATATATATTTCTTTACTCTATATTTAAAAACTAGTTATACCAACGCTCATAAAAATTGGAAAAACGTCCTGGAAATTTCTCACTCATGAATGAAGGGCTGATCGCGTTTAACACAATTTCTCGTTGTTGAAATGCAAAGCCGTCTGTTTCATCTGTTCTTTCTAAGATCTTTATAAGCATACCAAAATGGAGACTGTTATAAATATTTTGACATCATTACATGCAAAATATTGATCAGTTGGTGAAATACTGCAGTTTTGATGATGATTTAGATGATTTAATGAACTTTGTTGAAACTGAAGAACCAGACTCGAATTCCCATGCGAAGCATTCCTCCGATTCAACATACTATATAATTATGTATATATATAACAATTAAATTATTACACAGAATAAAATAAAACAAGCGGGAGAATCAAAATGGGAAAAGTGGGAGGATCAAAATTATTGCTTTTGGCAAACAAGCATTTTGCAAACAAAGAGTTTACACTTTTGCATCGATTATACCTTCAATTAATACATGACGTTTTAGTAACATACAACGGTTGAGCGTTATACAATACC
This sequence comes from Dendronephthya gigantea, assembly GCF_004324835.1. NCBI lineage: Eukaryota > Metazoa > Cnidaria > Anthozoa > Malacalcyonacea > Nephtheidae > Dendronephthya > Dendronephthya gigantea. Next base: position 299,202 of record NW_021163191.1, on the reverse strand, counting down.
GTTGAATGAATTTATCTTAATCATAAAAACTTATTAAATTTTTCCTCCTTAAGGATACTTTCATTAAGCAAGAAAATGCAAGCTCCACCTTCGAAGAGAAAAAAAAGCATGTTTATTATAATTGTTGGTACAAGTTAGAGGTATGTGATTAAAAATGAGCTAGTTCTTAATAATAATATATACCGCCAATCCCAATAATAAAATTTCCAATTTAAAAGATGAAGGCTGTGGATAAGTTTGAAGCAACGACGCTTTCCTTAGCAAAAAGGAAATGGATTTTCCATATACCCAGTAAGTGTAAATTTTTTTCAAAGGAGACATATTTCTTAATATATAAATTGGAATCAAACCAACTAACACTATTTAATACAACAAATCAACTACTTTGAGGTTAATTTTAGCGTATGTAAATAACAGAATTAGAAGTTGCTGAACGACAATTAAAGTACAAACGTATCTTTGTGAATTTCATCTTCGACAGAAATTAAAAGCAATACGAGTCAACCTAAACGATTAAGCAGTTTATAATGTTTTTCTTCGACTGATTGCCACGATCGTTTTCATATACCAAATATTTAGTCATGTTTCATGGGCAGTACCATGAAAAGAAAAAAAAACGTCTAACTGAGATGCCGAGAAACCTAAATTTGATTGTTCTCTTTTACTAATGCGTAGTGAAAGAGAATATTCTTCGAGTAACAAATGCTATTATGGTCTGGCCGCAGAGCAATTAGTCATCCTATAGATTTACATTGAAAATTGAGGCAAAAATAAAAAAATTAATAAAAGGATAAATCTTGATAGAATAATTCTTGGTCTTAACACTTAAAAATAGCATGAAATTCATTGCAAACTTTATATGTCACTGGCATATATAATGCCACCACCTTACAGGCATTTTTTTCTTTCAATGGAGACTCTAATTGTTGATGCGTTGTATTCATATGTCATATGTTGTTGTTACTTTCAGAGTGTATAAAGATCAGTAAAACAATTATTTGCGGATGTAATTGTAAGTAGATGATAATATAAAGTAAACTAATTCCGATATAACCAGGGAGTGGTGTGGCAAAACAACTTTGCATCAAATGACAAAGTTCCTTAAGTCAATACGTCGAGAAGTGTCTATTTAGGCAGTTGTCACACAGCATTTGATGCGAAAGTAATTAAGATAAACACCTGATATTACACCTCAGGGGCCCGTTGTATAAAACTCTATATATAACTACATTTTTGCATAGTAATAAATTTAATTCTAGTTTACTCAGAAATACACGACTTTGATTGGCCAATTCTGCCCTTAAATACATGCAGTTAAAAGCTAACTAATCTTTTGTACAACTCAATGCAAGGCCCTGGGAAATATATAAACGTGCACTCAGATGGTATATGAGTTGTTACCCGAAGTCGATGCAGTTATACGCACGTTGGATTTCCGAGATAAAATGCAAGACAATGCATGATTTGTAAAATATGCTATAAATACAAGTAATCATGCAATGGCGAGTACAAATCGGCATTGATAGTACCTGCATGGTCCAGTGATGTTTTACGAACGACATCGCATCAATATTTGTTCAGTTCGTATTAGCATGATATAGAACTTGTGCTTCTTTAAAATCTTGTCAAGATATTCTTTTTGAATTTAGGACAGAATTTTGAATTCGAGCTGGTTATCAAAATACAGTTCTGCTAGTCTGTTATTTTTGTACATTTGCCAGTATTTTTATTTATCTTTTCTGGTTTTCAAGTTCCTTCATTCACGACTTTTAGTTTGTGTGCAAATAACATTACGTCATTTTGTTTATTTTGGAAAAGTTATTTTAAAATTGCACTGCAATTTAATTCATGAAATAACTTCATGCATACTCCTCTTAACTAATCTACATCATATAATGTTGGATGCAAGTGGCAGCAAAACACACGCCAAGCGCCCGCGAACAAAAATGCTTCCTTTCAATACATATTGTTTATAAAAATGCCTCATGCATGATAAGCTACTTCTTAACCTTGTTTCCTTGGGATATAAAAAATAAATATCTGAACATGCTCATGGTACATGTTTTATGGGATTGGAGATGTATAAAATCACCTCGGTCTGGAAGTATGTCTTTTCCATATACCTAAAACAAAATCTGATTATTCCTCAGATACGTTTGATGGCGATGAAGTATAGTGAAAGGCCAGATGAATGCGACTTACAAAAGAACATCAGAAAAAACTGCTACTGTACATTTTACTTGGAATGATACAATTTGGAGAAATCTGAGTAACTTTACCTATCACGCATTTACGATATACCATGACGAGGAGTTTTTAAAAACGGAACCGAAGCCTTTCTATACGAAATACTACAATGTAACATCGAAAGTAAATATATATATATATATATATATATATATTTATATATATATATATATATATATATATATATATATATATATATATATATATAATATATATATATATATATATATATATATATATATATATATATATACTTCATATGCCTGTACGATTCAGGAATCACTATTGCATCTTCGCAGGTTTCTAGTTACAACGCCACATTACATAATTTAACAATTGGAGATACGTATGATGCATATGTGAGTATTGATTTTCCTTTCGCAGTTCTTTCACGTTTAAATTAACTTGCTCCCCGCCTCCATGTTTTTAGATTTCTTATTTTATGTTGGATTTTATGTTAGCTCTTTTGCCCTGCATGCGTTTGCTTTTGCCATTTATTTTGTCTGAGATATACCGAGACTATATTTCCGAGAGTGAATTGAACCAATGCCTGGTTCTAATTATTGAATTAATGATAACTCTTATGGATCAAGTACATCAATTTTACACTTAAAATTTTCCCGACTGAAAAACACAGCACGTTTTTAGTCTTCACTTTCCTGTAACGCTAATTTATGTGATTACAATGTATCCAGTACCTGAATGCAAACATGCATGCGTGATGTAATATATTGTCCAATTGTGCTAAATAACAATTCTTTACGACTATGTAGTAACAGCAGCTATGTCGTTGGCGATGAAGTAATCTTCATGAGGGAACAATGATTTTATCCTTGATTTAGGCAATAAATTGTTATATTTTGTCATTACCTTCCAATATAACCAGGGAGCAGGGTGGCAGCGTTATAGGCAGTTGTTATACCACATTTGATGCTAAGTTAATTTGTGATTATGCATGTAGTTAATTTTTATCGTTGGCTTAGGTAAAAGGTCTACAATTTTAAAATTTTCTTTAGATTAAAGCATTCGCAGATCATCACTGTGAACACGCAGAAAGACATAATCTTTTCTTTACTGGTATAAAGCCTATCGTTTCACTAAGTGCATGCATGACTACACTTGACCACGTATCGTTTTCTTACGCGTTTACTTACTAAGTGCATGCATGACTACACTTGACCACGTATCGTTTTCTTACGCGCATGACCACACCTATCATTTTTCACGTTTGATGTAAATTCTTATTGTGATTCATCTTTTTCTTCTACAGTTGGTTTTCCATGCGAACATAAAGTTTGTCCTAAGAATAGTTCGTGTCGTAGGGTTGGAAACCATGGTAAAAAAAGTGAATGTATATGCCATGGTGGTTTGGTATTGCGTAATAAAAAATGCATAGGTATGTGTCCGCAAGGCCGATGCATATATTGTAATTAGATCAAGCTTGTACTATTATACCTAACTTGCAAAGGCAACGACCACTGAGTTAGATATATCTAGTATAGGTCAGTGGCAAGTGCATAAGGATTTACCCAAAGGCGGTTTTCCACTAGGTGGAATTTTGCGCACGGAGCGGAATTTTTCATTGCTCTGCGCTTTCATGCAGAACTAATGTGAGAAAAACAAAGAGAAATTCCGCTTGGCGTGTGCAAAATTGTCAGCAAAATTATGTCATTATGCATGTGATTTAGATGAAAAACCATGCGAGAAAAATCCTTGTGGACCAAAAGAGACATGCAAACCGATTGCAGAAACGGGAAAATATAACTGCACATGCGAAGACAACCGAGTGAAAATAAATGGAATTTGTACATGCAAAGGCAACCTAGTGGAAATAAATGGGGTTTGTGACTTAAAAGGTAAGAGCAAGAAATATACGTTATCATATTTTCTATACTTTTTTCTAATTTAAAACATTGCTCGCGCATATATAGCCACGAAGTGGTAAAACACAGGCGGTGAAACGACCATGCTATAAAATTCAACAAGAAAGAAACTATAAGTACAACAAAAAATGTTAAAAAATGGTCAGAAACATTAAGGATTTACAATCGCGGCAATAGAAGCGTTCCGAAAAATATCCAGTAATTAATTTGCTCAAATTCATCAGTTGTCTAACTTGTCTTACGGAGTTCATCAAATATTTGAAAAACTCCTTGAAAAACTGCTAACTTCCGGTTTTGAACTGACCAATCTCTAATCCTATTGGATAATGAAATAAATAGAAACGGAAATTTTATTTGATGAACCCGGTAAACCAACAGATAAATTTAAACAAATAAATTACTCGATTTTTTGGGAACGCTTCTATTGCCGCGACTGTAAATGTAAGATAATTTTATCAAATTACGTTTTCGATTCTGGATGGAAGTTTGAAAATGTGATGAAATTTGAAGATGATTGGAAAATACGAAGTGTGATGAAATTTGCCGTGTTCTGATGTGCGATGGCTGTTGCAGTGCGAAAATAATTTATTTAAAATACGTATACGCGATCCTATGTAAAAAAACAGCTTTTTGTGATGACCAATCTAAGAACTCTTTGTGATGATTAATCGTATAAGATCTCTGTGATGTATGTGAAAATAATCACGTGAATTCAGTGGTGATATATCCAATCAAGGTCACTATTGTGCAAATGGTCTTTTCACCAAATTTACTAGACAGCATGCAGGTATACGCACTCTACATATGTATAGCAATTCTCGATATATAGTATCATGACTCTTTAGTTCAATTTTCTTAGAAACCGGGAATAAGAACGTGGAAAATTACACAAATGTTGTAGTTGTCGCCGTCTTAACGCCTCTGGCTGTGATTCTGATTGCTATAATCTTCATCGTTTGGTTACGTAGACGTCACAACAAGCAAATGACTTTTATAGAAACAGAATTTGAAAACGCTATGGAAACTATAATTACAAATAGGAGCATCATCAATGTACGATCGTAAGTATCAATGTAATAAATGAAAGTTGTGAGTGAATAACTATAGCTTTTAGGTAACAAAAGAACAATAGAATTATAGAACGCCCGCTAAATGAAAAACATTTGACGAAATACATGAAAATAATTTTAAATTACCTTTGATTGTCATATAATTGGCTAAAATCGTTACGTAGTTACCATGCTTAATCCAGTTTTTAACCACGTGCTTCTCAGATCAGATACGCATTAAAAAGACAAAATATATAGGTGCCGGATTTTGCCGGCACGCGGTAAAGAACAATATATAAATATGAGTTGATTAGGTATAGCCATATTTAAAAATTTGTGTCGAAAAGCGTGAAAACTTAAGACCCCACTATATATATAGTAAACATCGAAAAGCTACAGCAAGTACCACTATTCAGTGCCTTTCTTTCTGGATTTATAGCTTATAGCAATTTATACTTGTGTAAGCGACGTAACGAGCTCACTGATCCAGTCCGCTAAATAAACCCAAAAACCAATCCGTCGAACATGAATGACCCGGAATTTAAAACCCCATGCATAATCGCGGCTTGCTGCACAGGTACATATAGCTGCACGTGCACGGCCAATCACAATGACATTAACGCATCTAAGCATGCGCATGCAGTGTCAATCGAAATGACGATATTATGCATTGTTTGATTAGTATTGATCTCGATCTGCTGGGAGACGGAGTGAATACAAAAGAGATGAATTTGATTTACGTTTCTCAAGACAACATTTACGAGATTCCGGAAGATATATTGGAGCCGATTAGTCGATATGAACTTCCTCCGGATTCTGTGCGACTTCGCCGAATCATTGGCAAAGGAGCGTTTGGCAGAGTATACGCTGGTGAAGCCCATGGAATTAACGGAAATCCTGAATTGACAGCAGTTGCCATAAAAACACTAAAAGGTTAAGCTATATTCATTAATGATATACATATGAAATTCAGAGAAAACGTATAGATCTGTCACATAAATAATAATAAATAATAATAATAAATCATAATAATAATAGATGTTGTTGAAAACTTTAAAAACATAATCCGGCGCCAATTCGAATCCTTTAACATTTATTTTAGAATCCGCTAATGAAGACGAACTTAGTGACTTCTTACGGGAAATTGATCTAATGAAAGACCTTGGAGAACATGAAAATGTCATTAATATGTACGGTTGCTGCACAAAGTGTCGTCCAATATGCCTAGTGTTGGAATACGCGCCAGGTGGAAATTTGCTCAATTACCTGAGAGCTCTTAAAAAGAAGGTGGGCATGTAGCTAATAAGCAAATATAGAGTCAATTCAAAGTTCCAGCCATCTTGGCGATTGCAAGCGTATTATTATTATAAAGAGAGGATATTTACTTACATTTAGGATATACGTATATTAGCTGTTTATATACGAGTAAAATCGCGACTTATTTTATGAACTATGGGCTGCGGACCTACGCAACTTTGTGAAGAAAAAAGCTTGTTTTTGTCATAGCTCAACTTTCAGTTGCATATTTCCCCCTATATTTAGTTACAATAATCAGTACATATTTCTATTTCTACCTCATCAGGCTATAGGCGAAACTGTCGGCAATTTTGGGGCCTTTTGATTTTTTATTCTCGACCTATCTATCATTATACCAGATATTGCAGAATAGCTATCTCATAGTAGTGATATTGCATGAAAATCAGTCATTTGTGTAAATACACTTTTTTCTTTTAAAGTGTAAAGATATCGTGGCTGCGCAGTCACACGAAGTGACAAATTCTACCAACGATCATGCAGAAGATTCCAATGCGGAGATCTCAAACAGAATAAAAGAGGAAATTCGAGCTGCTTTAGATTCCAAGCAATTAGAATCGTTTTCGTATCAAATAGCTGCTGGAATGGTAAATAAATAATAAATGTGATTTCAACAAATATAGTTATTTAGTGCATGTTCAACTTTTATGAAGCCTGTATTAAATTATAAGTTACTTATCTAAATTAGAAACACATTTCTGACCATGGCATCGTACATCGTGACTTGGCTGCAAGAAATATACTACTTGGCAAAGACAAAACTTTGAAAATATCAGATTTTGGTCTATCACGTGAAGGAGCATACGTGCAAAAATCTATGGGGAGAATTCCTTTCCGGTGGTTGGCAATTGAAGCGATACAAGAACGAAGTTATTCTACCGCCAGTGACGTGTGAGTATTAAGGATATATATTTTATTCGTTTCTTGCCGGTATAAAATACTCGTAAAATACCAGACCAAATTAATTACGTCTACACATTCAATAAAGTCTGATTTTTTCTTCGTTCAAACCGGAGAAACAAACAAGTGAAAAAAGTGCGGGTTACTAGTATAGCTACGACTTTTGCATGAAATGAAGTCTAGTTCAATGTCATTTCTTCAGTGTTATTTTTCGTATTTTTAGCTGGGCGTTTGGAGTTGTCTTGTGGGAAATATGTACATTAGGTAAGGAAATCCGCTTTATTCATTTATGCAAATCAATATCAGGAATTCGTCGTTTTGCTTAAATATTGGTATTTATCATATTTGTATAGAGATTTATGCACAGCAGAATGCTGAAATAAAAAATCGTATTTCACTGTGTAAATTAATTTCATGCAATTTGATTGGACGTACGATGTTTTTCACGAGTGAAAAAATGCTATACACGGCTTTTGATTGGACGATGTCATTTCGGCGGCAATTTGTTTACATTTTCTTTCAAGATGGCGTCGAAAAATAGGAGTGGGATTCAAAACATATTTCTCATATTCAAGATATTTTCACATTCAGCACATTCTCGAATATTTCGGAGAGAATATCTAACTTCTAATGAAGAAAAATTACAAAGAAAATGAACGGTAATAAATCTTGATGCATAAAATTTCGATTTTTGTTGCTCGCTGTGATTTTGTATATTAAAAGCGTGTCGCTGTCAAATTGATCTCTATACACCTGAAATTTCAATGCATATATGCACCATTATGAAACCATCATATATGAAACCATCGTACTCTCTAAACCTGAGCCTCTCTAAGCCGGTCTCTTTATAGAAGTAAATTACGTCCACGGCAATCTATCCCTGCGTTGAACTGAATTTTATTTATTATTTATTTTATTTTAAAAGGGGAGATACCTTACCCAGAAGTCTCGGACAGGGAACTCCGGAATTTTCTACTAAATGGAAAGAGATTGGAGAAAGTTGAAAACTGCACGGATGATATGTAAGACCCCATTATTGTTATATTTATATTTTATTCACAACCTCTTTCTGCATTGGCCACGAACCGTGATAATTAAAATGCACAGCCTTTTTTAGTTTTGCATATATATTGTTTCAGGCTAAGCCCGCGTACCGACAGGAATCCTTTTGGAGACAAAAACTTCTCCTAGTGGGAAACGGCCGCCTTAAAGCATAGTTAAGAATGTAATTCACGAAAAGAATTTTTACTTCATCTATTTTCAGATATAAGATAATGTCAAGTTGCTGGAGTCAACTACCAGAAAACAGACCAACATTTGAGGAACTGCACGATAGATTGTTGGAATTATGGATTAAAGGAAAAATCTATGTCAATGTAGACAGACTAATGAAACAATCTTTTGAAACTGAAGGTATGTTGCACATTTTCAGCAATTTTATAATACAATTAACTTATAACATAATATTGAAATAAGTCTTCGTGCCAACGCTCAGTAAGTACAGCTTCTGGTCATCTTGTTTTATTACTGTGAATAAATAATAAAGCGAATCCTTTAAAATTAAATCAATAATTTAAAAAACTTATTTCATTTTATAGGTCGTGGAAATCAGTCCGATGAGATAGGAGAGGAATAAAAATGCTATTATCTAATATTTTGCTCTCGAGTGAATAATATTGGTAAATGTAGGATGTAGGATGAAGACATTATGTTTTCTTTAACTGAAACAATAGAAACGATATAATTAAAAAATCACGCAACATGCAAGGTTCAGGTCCCTAATATGATTATGCTATTGGAAATATCTTATTCCAATATGATCAAGAATAATACGTCCTAGGTATCCTAGCCTTTGGAAATATTTTTTATTAGCTCAAATTAAAGTGCTCACTTTCCTAATTTTATTTCTGAAAACAGAATCAAAATTGGCTTTTTCAAAAGATTTTATATAGCTCTCTCGAGTCGTGATTTTTGCCACTTCCTGTGCGAACTTTTGCTCCGCCATGCTTGTGACGTAGAAAAGAGTACCGATTCTTAGTATGGCGTAGAAATACTAGTGTTACCTCTTCGGCAGGCCTTTTCGGGCAAATATAGCGGGTAGAAATCTTGCGGGTAGAAACGTAACCACTAACCCGCATATATATATATATATATATATATAATATATATATATATATAATATATAATATATATATATATATATATATATATATATAATATATAAAAAGTTTGTCTCGGAAGCAATGAAGATCAGACAAAGGATATCAAACAACACTAAATCTAATCATTTTGCACAAACGTTTTCGCTTTATTGAAAGCTCCTCAGGTGCTGAATACTTTGTAAGAAATGAGTTGTGATATCCTATATTTACATATTTCACTGGTTTGCCACTACGTCACTACACGTGTGGTGTTGGATTACTTAATGGTAATTATTTACATAAATATTTCACACAAACAAAGATATGAAAATATATAACAAAATCTTACATAAACTACATGGTATTATTATTGACATGAATTTAAATCCGGCTGAAGTATAGTTATAATGTCTCTTTCCTTCGACTCCCAGCAGTGTGACAAAATGCGGAGAAACAAGTAGGCCGTAGGATGAGCATCCAAAAGATGCTTAGAAAACGGATTCCGTTGCACCCCTCGTGGAACTACATAATTTTCACATGAATCAATAGATAAAAATTTACTTTATCAGAATCCGTTGTTCCCCAAGCGAAACAGGTGCACAATTGGGAGAACAATCCCTCCAAAGTTTTATATATTCGCGCTTCGAAATATTCGAACCGCCATTGTTTTAGTAGCAAATACGCATGCGCTTGTCAGCCAAACTCGCACTGCGCACGCGCATAAGCACACACATGCTTCAAAGTGGAAACACGCTTAGTTATGCAAAACAATCATGGCTGAAAATATTTATAAAACTCGAATATCCTCATGTTTTATTCATTTTGTTGGCGTTACGGAGCAACTTTGCAAAGTTACACGCCAAGGGCTTAAGAAATGTCTTGAGTGTAGGTCTAAATGGGCCAAACTTAAATGTCAACAAGCTGAAATAGCTAAGAAATCGTACGAGAACATCGATGACGGATCTGTCAATTCATACATGGAGAACAGGAGAAGAACCCTGACAGCATTAACTTAGAATGGTACCATCGTATGAAATGCTGGAAGAGATTTTCTGATGAAGAGAATATCCGTAGACAACAGCGAAAAGAAGAAAAAGGAGAAGGAACTAGCTCTAAAACTGTAACTTCTACCGAAGAACTACATGTGGAAGTGGAACCAATAGAACCAAGACGAAAAATTACACGCCAATCAGTCGCAGGCGTTAATAAGACCTTGCCTAAAAGAAACGAGTCCAGAGATATGTATTGTTTGTGGAAGAGACGCCTCTTGGTCCTCACTAGACAAGGTATGGTCATTTTGATAGATATAATTATACTAGTGCAATAGTGCAATGTGTACTAGTAGCACAGCATTCTCGAGTTTGGTTTTAAAATATCTTGAATTGTGGTCAATTAAGTTTATTTAGGGTAAAATAGTTTTTAATGCTACAAACATCCAACTGTGTTATTAGCAGATATTTAGTTTAATAGTTTTGTTCGCACCAGGTAACTAAGAAGAGAAAAAGAACCCCACTCATGTTGGCAGAAATAATTGATGCTGGTCTTCTACGTACAGCTGCCGAGAGAAAGAATGATGAACGGATACTTGTGCAAATCCGGGGGAAAGACTGTGTAGCACTGGAAGTCCCCTATCACAAAGTTTGCTACTGCAATTATACAAAATTTCTCACCAGAGAGACAAAGAAGCAATTGGAGATTGAAAGATCTACATAAGTGTACGAGAAGTCTTATGATGTCTTCTGTAAGAAAGTAATCGAGACTGAGGTCATTGCAAATAAGCAAATAAGGTATATGAAAGATTTGCTGGAGAAATTTGTTGTCATTGCTAAGGACACCGAGAATGTGGATGCATCTAAATATAGAGCTTTTAAACTCAAGCAACAACTGATGAAAAGTTATCCCCAACTTGTGTTCTAAGTACCGAAAATGAGAAATGTTAGTGAGATTGTATATGTGGAAAATTTGGATTCTTCCGAATTGGTTGAGGAACATATGTCAAACAAGTCAGAAAACAACGATGAAGACTTTGATGAAGAGAGCTACACCGGTACCATTGATGATGATGATCTGAATTCCAACACAGAAACTGAGGAAAATTCGAGAGTCAATGAGTTACAAATTTATACAATGCTGCATTGATTCTTCGCCAAAAGGTCCAAGATATACCAAAACTGAATCTTCGTTGGCCACCATTGGCATCTGATTTGACAATGGATAATGTGCAAAAAGTGGTTCCATGTGAACTTTTTAATGTCTCGGCTTGGACTTGTGGATTCTCTTCAGAGCCAACTTTAAGTGAGTACGTGCCAATTGAGGGCAAGAACAATGCCAAACTAACATTAATTGTACAAGACCTTCTGAATTTAGCATCTGGGGGAAGGAATCCTACACCCAAGAGCATAGCACTTGCCATGGCACTTAGACAACTGACAGGTTCAGCCTCAGTGATTTTTCTATTGAGTGGCTTTGGACATTGCATGTCACACTCATTTGTATTGTGCCATGAAACTGCCCTTGCACAGATGAATATATCCAATGATTCTGCTATTCCTCCAGGCTTTGTTAGTGATGTTCCAACTACTCTTGCATGGGATAATGATGATTTCTCAGAAGAAACTAGATCTGGCAAAGGGACAACTCACATCACTGGGGGCATTATCATTCAAAGGGAACAAAGTGCAAGTACTGAGTTACAGAAACGGGATAGCATTCCAAGGCTATATTTAAGCGAAATATTTAACTTGTTTCTTGATTGTGTGAGTTGTATGTATATTTATATATTCTCCATCCTGTTTGATACAGGTGGGTTTTTTACCTCACAATTTTTTATTGAATTAAGTTGTTAATAAGTAGAATTATACGTTAAAACGGTATTTTGAAACAATAGCCAATGAATTGAAGTGATTTAGCATATGAGCAAGCAAAATGTACAATGTGTTTTAACAATACTACCGTTTGCAAGCTACCGTGAACCGTGTCCAATCAAACGTTTTGTTTTACGTTTATTTCCGGTGACGTTTGCGCGCGTAAACGTCATGTTCTCTAAGTACAATTGTTTACGTTTGCTCGCCGAAAAGTTAACGTTTGAGCTAGAAAAATTCGGTTTACAATAATGATTCAAGTTAAAATATTGTATGGCAAAGACAGATGTAAAGTAAAAACTTACAATAATGACGAACAATTGTTCAAAATGTCGTTGGACTCATTTAAAAATGATATAAAGCGTTTTGTTGGTGGAACATTCCTTGTCAGCGACCGAGTTCGAATTGAATATCGAGATGATGAAGGCACGTATGTGACTATGTACGAGAACTCTGATCTTAAAGATGCTATACGATGTCTGAGCGCCGTGCCTAATACGGATAATACTTTGAGGATGGTGATCAAAATAGACGAATCAACTACCCCTGTTATTTTGCAGGGGAAGCAATACAGCCCACAGGAAAAGAAATCTCGATTCTCAAGTACAACATTTGCCTCGACTATTGAGCGTGCGACGCCATTAGTTAAAAAGAAGTTAACTTTTTCAAACAAAACGAATAATATTTTCGAAGATGACGATTACGAGGAGACATTTGACAGGCGACCGGCAAGTAGCGACGAAGAAAGTCAAGAAGAAAGTGATATGAACAATAGTACCCAACTATATCAGAACACTGGCAAGACACCGATAGCTAGATATATCGAGAAGACTCAACCATAAAATTAAAGAGAATGACAATGCCATAGAAAAATTGAAACGTGAAGAAAGGTTGACAAAGCAACGGATAGCAGAAGCGAAGTCTAACAATCAATCCGTTGGTAATTTGTGTAGCCGATGTCATCTTAGAATGGGACATACAGTTAGGACTTGTATTTTGAGCGATGCGACTCTGTGTTCAAATGTGGAGAAGAAAAGCAACATCCCGGAGAAATAGATACCAGAAAGAAAAAGAATGCTATAGTGCGACTGGAGTCAATCGGACGTAAGTTAGAAGCTGAGCTTCAAAATAAAAAAGATGCTGCTGAAAAAGTTGGCTCATCCATTGTTAATCGGCTGGAGGAAGAAATTTTAGCTGTTGACCAAGCTTCCTACACGTTTAACGGTTTTAAAAACTGGAGTCTTCTCCGAAAACATGTTTTTATTTTGCAATCATATTGCAAACGTCATTATGGGGGAAAAATTCCTCCGAGACATAAAGTTATGGAGTGTTTACGTAGAGCAATTCAAGAAGACGAAAGTGTTTCGTCTGCGACTGTCGGCATGTCGCAGGTAAGGTCTCGTCGCGTTCGGGAAAATCCTTTTAAAGATCACCTCGAAAAACAAGGAATTGTTTTTCCTCGTTCAAGTGAAACTATATCGAAGATGCCTACAAGCGATATGTTTCGCTACGCGCCGCAAAATGAAGTTGAGGAGGATGAGCAATTTCGCATGGCTTTATCGATTAGTTCTTACGACACTGAGCCACGAAGCGAAACTCGTGACGAATTTGAGCAATATGAAAGTGTCACAGACACCCCTGGCCCTGCTATGTCTATGTCTTCTAACGATGCAGATGCCGCGAGTTTGTTACTATCCCTTAAGAATGCAAACAAATGATCATTGACATTGTAAGTTCCAACATTTTCTTCAAGTTACAATGGCTTACTTTGAACGTGAATTTATATTTGTTTAAGAAAACTTTTAATTACAACTTTCAAGTTATACGTTCCGTTTTTGTGCCACTGTGGAAATTATCATCTACAATGAACAAAATTTATTTGTTCTAATGACGTTTTTACAAAATTTATTTGTAAAAAAGTACATTTTTTTCAACATTAATCACATTGTTTACGTTTTGTTTATACAAATTTTATTTTTTATCTTGTCCAAAATTTGATATTGTCCGTAAAATGTTTGTCTGTTATCAAAATGAAAACAAGTCAGTATAGTGTAATCAATGACACTGCGCCATGGTGGTAACTTTGGTATTATTTACACCACGCGTACTATCTTTGTAGAAATATCTCTATCTTACTGTAACATTTACATATGTGGAAATAAGTATGAAGTATATTTATAGAAACCCTTCATATCCTCTTGGGAAATCTGTTCAATAGCGAGCATGGCTGCCAAGGGTAAATTGTCATGAACTCGAGATTTTAATTCATAATTAAGCATAGTTTTTATTTTATTGAAGCACAGCTCTATAGGATTTAAATCCGGTGAATAAACGGGGGTATACAGAAGCTCTATACCCATCTCTCCCAAAAATTCTTCAAGAACTTCCCCACCCTCGTATTGGTGAACCGCCAAATTATCCATTATAACAACATCACCCACACCAAATACTGGGCGATGAGTGTTCAAATTAATAGCTGCCGCAGCTTCTTCAAAAAAATTGAGGAATTCCATGGTGTTACTTGCTCCCGGAATAACGCTATAATAATCAGCTCCGTTCAAAGAAACAAGCAAATTTAATGTATTGTTTGGGGATTCATATTTTCTAATGACGTTTACACACCTTTCACCGACTGGTGAATGGCCGTAGCGTCTTGTACCAACGTCGGGAATTTTCAGGCCTGCTTCGTCAAAAAATTTTAAACGCCAAGGGTCTTTAGAGCATACGTAGTCAATAAATATCTGCGTATAAAGCAAGTTCGACTGGGTGAAACGTTGAGTGGCAACATGTATATTTTTTTCCTGGAATATCTTTTTCCAGAAAGCATATGTTTTCTCACAGCTCGAGATATTGTGGATAAGGAAATGTGTGTATTATCGTCATTAACTTCACTCAAATTTCATAAATTTCATTTAGTGAAATTGAGCCGTTCTCTGTTTTCAATATTTCTATTAGTTCAAGGTCATCAGCATTTAACTTCTGACTGAAATTTCCACCACGTTTTGACTCCTGTACAGTATATCTTTCGCAGTATGTTCTCCATATGTTTGACACGGAGCTGTGGGATATTTTAAATCTCTTTGCGACATCTTTAAACGAGGCGTTAGTAAAACCTGTACATCTATCCCCTTCGGCTTGCAAGAGCTCAGCAATGACACACGTTCGAATATCTTCAGACAAAGCCTTTCCTGGGCCATACGTTCTTCCATATTTGTTGATTCTGGGAGCTGCCATCGCCTGGTTTTCGTGATTTTAAAATGCCGTATTTTTCTTTTGGGTGCACAGTTACTATGTCAAAGGTTAACTTTTCGGCGAGCAAAAGTAAACAATTGTACTTAGAGAACATGACGTTTACGCGCGCAAACGTCACCGGAAATAAACGTAAAACAAAACGTTTGATTGGACACGGTTCACGGTAGCTTGCAAACGGTAGTATTTAATGTGTGTGTATTTATTCGTTAATATTACAAGGTTTGATCTTTATTCCGTGATTTTATTTTGTTATTTTTACACGGGAAATCGGGGAAAACCCACAGGGAAAATCCATTTTTCCTGTCTGCGCGTGCGCAGTGCGAGTTTGGCTGACATGCGCATGCGTATTTGCTACTAAAACAATGGCGGTTCGAATATTTCGAAGCGCGAATATAGCAAACTTTGGAGGGATTTTTTTCCCAATTGTGCACCTGTTTCACTTGGGGAGCGACGGATTCTGATAAAGTAAGTTTTTATCTATTGATTCATGTGAAAATTATGTAGTTCCACGAGGGGTGCAACGGAATTGCATCTTTTGGATGCTCATCCTACGGCCTAAAGATGCGGTACCTGTGCAATCATAGTGACCGGAATTGATATCAAACTGAAGAACGGCAAAGCGTGGAATATAAAATGTCAGATGAATTGTAAATCGCGGAACGTTATATACGTTCTACTCTGCACAAAATGCAAAAGTTTTTATGTCGGCCAAACTGAAAATCTCCGTCACAGAGTTACGCTACACAGACAGCAAATAAACCATAAAGAATATTGCCACTTAGCAGTAAGTGAGCACATCAGAAAATGTAGCAATGGCAACTTCCAGATTATGCCGATTTATCAATGTGACAGTCATTCAGACCGCTTAGTCAGGGAGTCGAAGGAAAGAGACATTATAACTATACTTCAGCCGGATTTAAATTCATGTCAATAATAATACCATGCAGTTTATGTAAGATTTTGTTATATATTTTTATATCTTTGTTTGTGTGAAATATTTATGTAAATAATTACCATTAAGTAATCCAACACCACACGTGTAGTGACGTAGTGGCAAACCAGTGAAATATGTAAATATAGGATATCACAACTCATTTCTTACAAAGTATTCAGCACCTGAGGAGCTTTCAATAAAGCGAAAACGTTTGTGCAAAATGATTAGATTTAGTGTTGTTTGATATCCTTTGTCTGATCTTCATTGCTTCCGAGACAAACTTTTTTTATATACAGCTACTTGTGTTATCAACCTACACATTTTATATATATATATATATATATATATATATATATATATATATATATATATATATATATATATATATATATATATATATATATATATATATATGATTCCAATTTGAATTTTTATATATATATTGTACTTTTATATACATATATATATTGTACTTTTATATACATATATATATATATATATATATATATATATATATATATATATATATATATCATGCTATTGGAAATATCTTATTCCAATATGATCAAGAATAATACGTCCTAGGTATCCTATAGCCTCAGATATATATATATATGTATATATATATATATATATATATATATATATATATATATATATATATATATAATTCCAATTTGAATTTTTTCATAATGATATTGACATAATAGATGCCAAATCCTTTTAGCTGAGGAATGTTGTCCATCGTTTCATGCCTGAATACATGCCGAAGACACGATCGCACTATATTTAAGATCTTACTATATTTAAGACGCCGAAATGCCCATAAAACATCATAAAATATCAATGCCCATAAAATATCATAAAACATAAAATAGAGTTAAGGTGAATTTTTGGGGCATTTAATATAATCTAGCTTGATGCTTGCATGCTTTTAATACCATTGGCATTGCGGCTATTAACTGAATAAAATAGTAATTCCTAATCTTTTGAGCTCATCGATATCGCTCGGGATTTTTTTTGGGAACACTATGTATCGAATATTTGAATATTTCTGGGCTAAATCAGTATGAATTATTAATGTTAAAAACAATTGCACATGTCTGAGTACTTTCAAAATATATTTGCACCGTTTCATCGTAAGTGCATGCATGTCACATATGCAAGCAACGTCCATTTATTAATGTTTTGCCGTCATGATTTAAAAGCTTATCAGCACACGAGGGTTTCAAATTACACACAGGTATTCTGGTTTGTTTTCGTTGCCATGCAATCATTGCAATGAAACTTTTTTTTAATGTCTAGTGCTACAAGCTTCTGATTATTTTAAATTTATATTGTCAAGCTGCCAACACTTCAGTATAAGGCGCGCAGAGCATTGTTTTACTTGTAGTTTCTTATCAGTTTATCGAAATTGATCTTAAATTCTTAAGCTAAAAAGTACGATACAAAACAATTGTATGTTGATAGTTTTTAAGAATCAAATCTTAACTCGAAATAATTTTCGTCCATTGTTTAGTCTCTGAGTAGCTTAGTTCTGCTATATTGACGTATTATACACACGCAATTCGCAACAAAAATATTGTTGTTCTGCATAACTATGATAATTTTATCGGCTCTTGTGGACATTTCTCATTTTTAATTCCATCAACTGCAAGTTGATAATTTTACGCTCTGCATGCGCGTGGTAACAAGGATATGATTTATTTGCTAATAGCGCGACTAATGGGAGGATACGAAATTTAGTCGAAACTCATAAACGACACGAGAACTAATCGAAAGTATAAACACAATTCGGCTTCGCGTGGGACAACAATTTAGATTCGCTGGACAGGTTTGCGTAGACAATGCACTTCACACATGAATTTCGATTGTATGTGTGTCAATCACGGTGTGTATGTTAATCAAATATACATATTTGTATAGTCAAGCAAAGGAGCCCGACATCAAAGATTGGAGTCTCTTTCATGTTAAGGCAGTCATTCCACATCAGTCCATTTCGACAAAAGGGGGCTCCATGTTTTGGTACCCCCAATTGTACATTCACTCAACAAAGGTGTATAATTCTAGTGACACGCAGTTAATAATGATACACGTTATTGCAGGGTACAGCCATTTGTGATGAACAAATACGACATAAAATCTGCCTGTGGTTCACATTACCTATATAATTCACATTGACTCACTGTAGATGGAGAAGCTTAGATCTTTCCAGTGAAAATCCTGCAAAAATTTCAACCCCCTTCATCTCATTGAACAAACGAAAAGGAAATTTTTTTGGTCGACCTCATGCTTTTAGGTCCTTGAAAATTTTTAAAATTGGCATATTTAAGGAGCTGACGCAGACATCCTTCAGTTCAGGTGGTCGTTGTTATGAAACCCAATAAAATAGTGCTCGGAAATATCACCTGAAAAAAATTTCTGCTCGGTCTAAAACTTGCCAGTTCTTTTCATGTAATCGCAGTCAGATCTCTACCCGAGCGAGAAAAATCACCTGTAAACGCATTCACCATTGGACTCATCGCTGGACATGTGCCTTCACCTGAACATGCAAAGGTTAAAGTATTGCTGATATTCGACACATTCCTATATCAAATCAGCCTTAAGCTTTCAACACGATTTTATCACTCAAGGTCAGGGCCAAGACTACGTATACCGTATAACTCCATACAGCCTGATTATTTCTGGTATATTATACCATTGCCCTAGGTGTACGGGTCTAAAAATTTGGGGGAGCGAGTTGTTATAAGGTGCTCGGGAATAAAAAGTTCTCACCTTCCAGTTAACGGATTGACAAAGGGTTCAAAAACAAAGGCTTACACAGTACACATATATTAAAGGTTGCAATGCCCCCCGCTGTAAGAAACAAATGATATAAATTCGTATGTTCTTTATCCCTCATATCCCTGAATTCATTCATTTATGTATAACTACATGAGTTCGCTTTTCGATGGAAAATGTCAAACTATATCTCGGATGAATGCCCTAAGCAACGCTATATATACACTCAATATATCGTACCTAACCCAAACGCTCGATTAAAATTTGATGTTGACAAATGACATTGCCCTGCATCACTGCAAGCTTGTACATTCTGGACAGTTTTTTTTTAAATATAATATAGATATATAAAAACACACGGTTACACCAGTTTAAGCAACAAGGTTGTCGATTGCGGAAACAAAACTCTCGATAGATCGAGATTATGCATGCATACTTCAAACTATTATCATTGGGATATTTGACAGCTGAGTTCCTTGAACGTGACCAGACCTGGCCCACATAATCTGATCAGAGCCAGAGGTCGAAGACAAAGCATATTGACTCATCAGTGCTACTACTGGAATTACTCCATTTATGCTGGAAGAAATTTTATTCCGCGATGCAGTTTTGTCAGCAAGTTTTTTGTTTGTTTCTGACTATAATTGTGTTATGCGAGGCTCTTGAAGTGAATATATCATCATGTGTCAAACGTTGTAAAGACGAAAAGGTGAGGGAGTTCAGGTTACAGTATTTTTATAATGAATGTACAGTATTAAGAGCGGTATTTCTATACCCAAGCTATATATCCGTCATGATTATTGATCAAAGTATATCTATATAAAAAATGTAACTGATATGAAATTTCACTATCAGGTGTTGTAACGAATCTATGATTCTTCCTGCTAGTTCTCAATGTTGGCAAATTCACAATGGGGCTTCATTATATATATTAACTTTTTAAGGCCTAGGTCAAAACGTCGCCATACACACTGACCAATAATATACTTAATAATTTCCTGTTTGCTCTTCAGTCCAAAGGTTATATA
Organism: Dendronephthya gigantea; assembly: GCF_004324835.1. Taxonomy (NCBI): domain Eukaryota; kingdom Metazoa; phylum Cnidaria; class Anthozoa; order Malacalcyonacea; family Nephtheidae; genus Dendronephthya; species Dendronephthya gigantea. The sequence goes on along the minus strand of NW_021163191.1, from coordinate 278,812 downwards.
TAATATATATAATTCAGGTTACGCAACCCTGTATCAAGCAGGACACGATTTGCTGATAAACTAAAACGCTATAGTATATAGCCCCATGAAATGTTCGAAGATGAAAATGTTTCAAGCGTCGTTGAGCAAAGTTTTAATTACCCCATAAAAAACGTCTGTAAACTTCAAAACAAAATAAAATAAAATAAAATAAAATAAAATAAATCCTGCGATCTCTGATAATCCGTACTATAGCTCTTGCCATATTTCGTTGACTTCGCGCTATACGCATTACAAATTAAGACAAAACTCTCTCTCAACAGAATTTATCGTGCAAATTTATTCAAACATAAACGGAGTTTATGTTTTTATATTTTGGCATAATTTATTTCATACGTGATCTAGTAGCATTTTCCGACACTTCCAATGAGTGTCAAAGCTTGTTTATCCGATTAGAATTTATCATTTGCCGCTAAACTTGCTCATAGCGTGTCATTTACTGTCCGCGGGGAATGCTATTCACGATGCGCTCTTGCGAGCAAGTATTCCGCCTTCTGATTACGGTGATTGCATTGTGTGGGGCTCTGGAGGTAAATATCACAGGATGTGAAAAAGACTGCAAGAAGAACGTAAGTGAATAAAGTGAAGCTTTGTTTATGAACTATACTCATCCATGGTCAGTACAAGTGCTACTGCAGTGCTCGATACTACTTAAAGAAAATGTGGTGATATTTGATATAAAATATCTTGAGTAGAAGCAGACTTGTGCATGTAAAGCCCGCCGCACACGTGAGCTTTAGTGTGATTACCTGAGGTAAAGACCACGCGTGGCTGCATGTTAGCTCAGCAAGTTACTCTTTTGTGCGGGTAGTTTTCGTGAGGAATTCGGCTCGAAAGGCAAGTTTCCCATGTGTACCTTGCGAGGTCGTTAGTTCAGCTGATAGCTCCCGTGTGCGGCGGGCTTAAGAGTATAGTGAGACTGGCAGGTTTATATGTTGCTACAATCAATATACCAGGTGATAAATTACATTTTAGACAAAAAAAAACTTAACGTTAATCATGCATACAAAGTCCCTTCGCTTTGGGGCGCCCTTGTCCGAAAAGTTTACTTCATACTTTTAGACACGTCAAAACACTAACTACAGCGAATTCACATGCAGTGGGCTATCATGAGTGTCCATATTTCAGTGAATGTTTATAACTTTATACGATCTCGCTTCCGTTTCCGGCGTCTCTTCAAACGTCTGTATTATACAACCCCATGCAAGTCTTCGCAAATTATACATGTATAATGAATAGATACTATTAACAAGATAAGGGAGGATAAAGCAGTGATATAAATTATCTGAAACAGAAAGTGACTTGTGCATGCATGCAGCATGCCAGTGGCCATTGCCAGGGTTGTATAGCCTGGCAGGTTTACATACCAAGATGCTTTTAGACAAATTACATGTTATAAATATAGACAAAATGAGAAATTTAACGCTATTCAAACGAACTCCCTTGCTTTCATGGGCGCCTTCACCCAAAAAGTTCTCATCAATCTTTTTTGGCAGTGCTCATACTGCATCTCAGAGCACTATTGCGAAATCGCATTGAGCTAGTGCATGTTCATATTGCATTGAGTGTATATACGATCTTCCGTTACTCCGCCTCTTCAAGTGTAAACTTTCCGTCTTCCAAATTATACAAAGACTAGCTGTATATAAAGAAGTCCGGTATTCGATTATTAAAAAATAATGAGTATGCGCATCCTTGTTCAAAGTCGTGTCTCGTCCACTGTGAAAACGGAATAAAAACGTCTCGTTTCCGTAACTGAAGACGTATGTATAAAGCGTATATATAAATATCAGGCACATACACGGCCAGACTGGTCCTGTTGTAACTCTGGATTCAGGCAGACCAGAACTCTGCATTCCAGTATGATCGTTATATTTTAAAGCAAAACAAGGCTGAGCATTGAAAATCGAACAATATATACATGATAGATATTTCAATATATTTTCCGGTCTCACACCCTAGTTACAAGAGCTTTGCTATACACCGATAAGTGCACTGAAATACACCCTATAATATATATTCATAAAGCCACTTCATATAACTGAATGACCGCAGTCGCAGAATTAATGCACACCTTCGCGATTCGATTTTCGCCAGAATGTATACCTGCTGCTATAAGTATGTGTGAAGAAAATTGAATCGAAAACCTCGTTTGTACTTTGTGTAAATAATGAAAATTTACTCATGCATATATGCACCAATGAATAAATATTCGATAAAACAAATTCGTATATGTTGCAACGCGTATATGCATTTTTTCTGAAAATGCCGTTTATATATATCTATATATAAAAATGGCAGAATTTTTTAAAAATAAGAAAAAGGCTAACAGTTTTTCCAATACGTGCTCGATAATGCTTTCTTAATTAAGGATTAGATGACTTCTGAATGTTAGAGTAATTATATGTCAGTATGTCGAATCATGAAAGTCGAATTATATAAAAACCCTTCTCTCGGCTTCTTCCCGCCACCCGACCCTCTATTGTCAGAAATCAGCATATTTTTTATCGAAATGGTCAAAATGTACGTTATTTCCAGAACTGAATTTAACACACGGCCTTTGTGTTTGTAAGCCGCTCCCAGTAAGAAAGTTACAGCTGTTAGGAATTCATAATTATAAATATTTATGACAAAAAATTAGCAAGTTCAAGAGAGTTCCATAATCTCTCTGCATGTGTGTGCATGAGAATACAAGTTTCATGATTGTGCTGTTAGCGAATAGCTACAATGCAATAGACCTTTTTCATAATGACGTCAAACGCAGAAAGTATGATGTTACACGAAGTTTGACTTGCTCGATAGTTTTGTGCAGCCAGTCAAATTTCGTGTAACATCAGACTTTCCGCGTTTGACGTTATTATAAGAAAGGTCTGTTCTCTCGAGGATGCATGGTATGTACAAAGGCATCTGAGCTTGTCATCACATTTCAGTTTCAAGATTCAAGTTGCCTAATGCGTACATCAATTATCATACGATTATTTGTAATGTCTATATTAGTTATCTTATACCATTCTTTTTACATGTCACTAGCGGGTAGGTGTCGATGGATGGCGGCTATTTTTGGTATTCTTTTGTTTCTACAGAGCGAGAAGCGACACGTAGTTTGTGTTTATCTAATTCTCAAACCATCTGGCAGCTGTCTGAAGGCCGGACCTATAATTTGGAATATAGAGCGCATGTGAATTGAGGTGCGCAGCATGTGCAAGTTTTTTGTCGGTGCTATTCCTCCACAGTGCCGGGTGTTAAGGTCTAGTTAAGGCCGAAGGATCGCTAAGCAGTATCACTGACACAACAGTATTTTGGCAACTTTCGAAGCCGTTTCAATAAATAGACCTTTCTCACATTGGCGTCAAACGCGAAAAGCCTGACGTAAATTTGCTCGTATAGCCTATCAAAAATCGTGTTGCCATTTTGTCATCTCTCGTTGCTGCACATGCGCAGATCATGCAGCAAAAGCAAGGTCAGCAAAATTTCCATAGCTGAATATATCATGCATCACAAATTATAAAAATCGGGTAGTTTTTAGTCTACATTATAGCAACGTTAATTAAGGTGGTCAACCGCTCTTGAATAACTTTTTTTTAATTTTTAATATCTGGTTAAGGTTAAAATATCATTTTCTAAAAGGGTTAGGGGAAAGAAAATAACCAGTGCAAAAAAAATTCAAAAAGTTGCTAATTACCCTAATTAGCCAATATATCTAGTCGTAGTTTGTTTTATTTCCTAAAATTATCGCGTGGAATTTAGATTTATTAAATTCTTTATAACAAACGTTACATTCGCTTTATTTTTAACAGCTGTTTAAGAGACAAAAAGATTTCTGCAGCACGACATATTGTGTCCAAAAATATCTTGGCTCTTTAGTGAAAAACGGTCAGTTAAACTCCACCGAATTATTCCGTGAATCTCTCCTTAAACCTTCGCCAAATTCCATCCCACGATGGCTTACGTTAGAAAGTGATGATTTTTTTCCTAAATTGTACATATATATAGCAAACAGTTCAGAAAGTACTCTACCGAAACCTGTTGCACCGAAACTGGTTGAAGCTGGGTGGCAGAAAATACGAGTACGTTTTAATACAACAGAGCTGAAGAACCACAGCGATGTTGATTATATTTTAGAAGTGAAGCCATTATGGGGTCGTCAAGAGAGAGGCCAGCACTATGTTGTATTTCCTTACATAAAGCCATACCTTCTTGTAAGTTACCTTCTTTTCGAACCATGGTCATAAATCTATTTCCAAAAAATTAAAGAATAAAACAACAAACGCAACAATCGATATTTTATCACATCAGCCACCTTGACAAAAAGAATAGGTTGACTTCATGACTTTTTGACTTTGAACAAGAAAGCCAATCCGTATAGCTAGTGGACGCAGTGGGGAAGATCGTTTCCCGACCAACGAAAGGCGCGACCAACTACACGAGGTCTTGCCGTACAATATTTTGTCATACTAGCCAATAATTTACTTTTCTTTGGGTTTTTATCTACCAGACCAATCATACAACGTATACAATTGAGGACCTCGAACCGAATACTGGTTATAAATTTAGAGTGCTTGCTCTAAAACAAAACAGATGGTCAACATTTAGTAACTGGAGTAGTGTCATGAATACAACTGGTAAGCTTGAAATGGTGTCTACGTTGTATACATAATTGTGCGCACGGTGTGCTAAGTTAAAAAACGTAGCTAAATAGAGGCTTTATAGAGGCTCTAAATAATCTCCGGCGTTAAGAACGCGTATAAATATATAACTGCATGAAACGATCGAAGCTTACTATAAGATCGCGTTAAGCCTGGTCTCCTGGTCGTGATTGTCGAGAACGAGTCATTTTCACCAATGACAAATGACAAATAGTCCGGTTGTAAATTTGTCTTTAATTCTGTATGCAAATTGGTCATTGTTCACTGCACACAAATAGAAATATATTCTATAACATCAGCCACCTTGACATTTTCACGAGGAGAACCAGGCATCTCCCTCGTACCCAGTCTTGCGCTGCTAAACAGCCCTTGTAGAAGGCTAAAATACTAAAGCGGCTGCATGGGTACGAGGCAGACCAGGCATAATAATTGCACTGCACTTTACTGCACTAAAATATAAAATACTGATTGCAATACAATAAAATAAATACACTCTCGCTTCTGTGTTTCTCGCTACTTTGTTTCTAGATTTCCCATAATCATCTTATTTTGACTGATATGAAATATTTAAATTCTTCTATCAGTTGAATGTGCATTTCTTGAAATCGGCACAAAATAAATTAATGCGCAGGCGTATCTTTAATAAAGGTCTCACATATTAGCATCGTATAGCTTGTTGTACAGTATGAGTAAAAAACGGCGTATGTAACTCTTTCTATTATACGCAATTTTAGAAGTTTGCGAAGAACCTCCATGTGGCGTAACAAATATCCGCTTGGAATTGACAACCGAGATACCTTATCAAAAAAGAGTGATTTTGAAATCCCTTTTTCGTTGGAAGCGAAGTACTTCGTGTAAGTTATGATAAATTAACGTATGATAAACGCACAAAAAGTCTTTCGCATGACAATGCCATAAGCATTTTGCTGACAAAGACAGCCCACAAAATTTCCATATGAATGCAAAGGAGGGGTAGCGCGGTGTGATTTTTTTATATATATATGTTACATAAGACATGTCAAACTCGTTTGAAGATAAATTGTCAAAAATATTTTGAAAATAGTACACGAGACCGCCACAAATCCTACCGCACCTTACGTGCGCCAGTGATCTTTAGACTTCTCAACTCCCAATTTCGCGTGGACGACTGACCACTCACGTAGTCAATCAGATTGCGAGAGTGATATCGGACCGGAAGAAGAAAATAGAGCGTGTACATGTTAGTTAATATATGGTCGGTTTAAAATTGAATACATGCGATGTAAGCACAGAAGTTTCCGTTCATTTTAGTCAGTGAAACAAACAAGACTCGGCTGCCTGGCGTTCATCGAGAAATTAAAGTAATAAGCGAGTGTCGAAAGATTTTTAACGACGAAAATAAATTCTCTGAAAGCAAGAACACTGGATTGGTAAGTTATATTGCATATGAGACGCGTTTTAGTCGCTTAATCGCTTCAATGAAAAATGCAAATACATGCAACAGGACCTGTAAAAGCGTTTGAATGCTTACTTCATTGAGTAAAACACTTGGTGCTTAGCGCCTTACCGTTCACATATTCTTGCTTGGCCCAGTTTTTTTGGCAGATATCAAATACAATTTTTACGAGCTGCGTGTCGCGCTGGGGAAAAACCAGACCTCGGTTAACTTATACCAGATCTCAAATGAATTGTTTTCTGATTACTTTATATTTCATTACTTTATATTACTTTATACTTTTTACTCTCTAAAAAATAGTTATACCAACGCTAATAAAATTCGAAAAACGTCCCGGAAATTGCTCACTTGAGAGGATGAAGAGCTGCAGCCCTTCGATCGGGCTTCGTGTTTAACACAATTTCTGGTTTTTCCAATTTCCATATTTCTTAAATGCAAATCCGTCTGTTTCATCTGTTTTGATGTGGTCTTTATAAGCATACCAAAATGGAGACTGTTATATTTTGACATTAAATGCATAATATGAATTAATTTGGTGAAATACTGCAGTTTTGATGATGATTTAGATGATTTATTGAACTTTGTTGAAATTGAAGAACTGGACTCGAAGTCCCATGCGAGGCATTCAACATACTACAGGGTGTCCCAAAAAAAAGCAACCACTTAAATATGCAGAACATTAATACAGCTCTAAAGCGCAATAGATAAGCACCTCTGGGAATTGAAAATGGCTCTTAATCCTTCATTTACCATGCTAAAAGTCATTTTAGCTGAACTATGGTGCAAACCCGAACAATATTAATATTCTTGCATATTTAAGTGGTTGCGTTTTTTTTGGGACACCCTGTATAACAATTAAAATATTAAACAGAATAAAACAAGTGGGAGAATAAAAATGGGAAAAGTGGGAGGATCAAAATTATTGCTTTTTGCAAACAAGCATTTTGCAAACAAAGAATTTACACTTTTGTATCGAACACCTTCAATTAATAGATGACGTTGTAGTAACATACAACGGTTGAGCATTATACAATATCCGTTGAATGAACTTATCCTATAGTCATAAAAAAACTTATAAAAAATATTCCCTTTAAGGATACTTTCATTAAGAAAGAAAATGCAAGCTTCGTCATCGATGGAAAAGATCATCTTTATTATAATTGTTGGTACAAGTTAGAGGTATGTGATTAAAAATGAGCTAGTTCTTAATAATAATATATACCACCAATTCCAATAATAAAATTTCCAATTTAAAAGATGGAGGCTGTGGATAAGTTCGAAGCAACGACGCTTTCCTTAGCAAAAAGAAAATGGATTTTCCATATACCCAGTAAGTGTAAAGTTTTTCAAAAGAGACATATTTCTTAATATATAAATTGGAATAAAACCAACTAACACTATTTAGTACAACAAATCAACAGGTTAATTTTAGCATATGTATAAATAACAGAATTAGAAGTTGCTGAATGACAATTAAATACAAAGTATCTTAGTGAATTTCATCTTCGACAGAAATTAAAAGCAATACGAGTCAACATAAAAGATTAGGCAGTTTATATTGTTTTTCTTTAACTGATAGCCACGATCGTTTTCATATACCAAATATATAGCCATGTTTTATGGGCAGAACCATGAAAAGAAAAAAAGATTTTTTTCTTTCAATCGAAACTCTTGTTGATGCATTGCATTCATATGTCATATGTTGTTGTTACTTTCAGAGTGTATAAAGATCAGTAAAACAATTATTTGCGGATGTGAATGTAAGTAGATGATAATATAAAGTGAACTAATTCCAATATAACCAGGGAGTAGTGTGCATCTTTGCATCAAAACAACTTTGCATCAAATGACAAAGTTTCCTAAGTCGAAACGTCGAAAAGTGTCTATTTAGGCAGTTGTTATACAAATGGCATGCATTTGATGTGAAAGTAATTAAGATAAACACTTGATATTCTATACCTCAGGGGCTGGTTGTATAAAACTCTATATAACTACATTTTGCATAGTTAATTGCTAGTTTAAGCAGAAATACACGACTCTGTTTGGCCAATGCCGTCCTTAACTACAGTTTAAGGTTAACTAGTCTTTTGCACAACTCAATGCAAGGCTCTGGACTATATAAAGTTTATAAACGTGAGCTCAGATCGTATATGAGTTGTTAGCCGAAGTCGAGGCATACCCGATTCGTTATTCTTTTTCGTTATACGCACTTTGGATTTCCGCGATAAAATGTAAGACAAATTAGACAATGATTTGTAAAATATGCTATAAATACAAGTAATGCGATGGCGAGACAAATCGGCATTGATAACACCTGGTCCATGTGATGTCTGAAAATTTTATCTAATTTTACGAACGACATCGCATTAATATTTGTTTTGTATGAGCATGATATAGAATTTGTGCTTCTTTAAAATCTCACCAAGGTATTCGTTTGAATTTAGGACAGAATTTTCAATTCGAGTTGGTTGTGAAAATACAGTTCTGCTAGTCTTTTATTGAACATTTTTGTACTTTTGCCAGTATTTTCATTTATCTGGTTTTCAAGTTCCTCCATGCACGACTTTTAGTTTGAGCAAAAAACATTACATTATTTTGTTTATTTTATAGAAAAGTCATTAATTGCACTGCAGTCTAATTAATGAAATAACTTCATGTATACTCCTGTTAACTAATGTACATCATATAATGAGGATGCAGTGCATGGGCAGCAAAAACACGTCAAGCACCCGGGAACAAAAATGCTTCCTTTCAAAATATATTGTGTATGCCTTATGCATGATAAGCTACTTCTTAACCTTATTTCCTTGGGATATAAAAAATAAATATCTGAACATGCTCATGGTACATGTTTTATGGGATGGGAGATGTATAAAATGACCTCGGTCTGGAAGTATGTCTTTTCCATATACGTAAAACAAAATCTGATTATTCCTCAGATGAGTTTGGTGGCGATAAAGTAGTGACAGGCCAGATGAATGTGACTTACAAAAGAACATCAGAAAAAACTGCTACTGTACATTTTACTTGGAATGATGAAATTTGGAGAAATCTGAGTAGCTTTACCTATCACGCGTTTACGATATACCGTGACGAGGACTTTTCCAAACCGGAACCGAAACCTTTCTATATGAAATACTACAATGTAACATCGAAAGTAAGCGATCGATGTTTTTATGTTTTTATTGATATTATAAATATATTAATAACTGCATGATCAGATTACGAGTATCATGGATAAATTGAGTGTACACATGCAATGTCTGATATCTACTCTCTAATATGCATGCACGAGGTCGTGCCAAATTCTCTTTCTCTCTATTATATATATATAATACTGCATGCAATACTTCATGTATGCATTGTACGGTTCACGGATCACTATTGCATCTTCGCAGGTTTCTAGTTACAACGCGACATCACATAATCTAACAATTGGAAAGAAGTATGATGCATATGTGAGTATTGATTTTCCTTTCACAGTTCTTTCACGTTTAAATTTACTTGCTCCCCGCCTGCATGTTTTTAGCTGTTTTATTTTATGTTGCCTCTTTTGCCCTGTGTTTGCTTTTGCCATTTATTTTGTCTGGGGCACAGAGACTATAATTCCGAGAGTGGAGTGGATCGATTAATGATAACTCTCATGGATCAAGTACATCAATTTTACACTTAAAATTTTCCCGACTGAAAAACGAAGCACGTTTTTAGTCTTCGCTTTCCTGCAACGCTAATTTATGTGATTACAATGTACCCAGTACCTGAATGCAAACATGCATCATGTAATATATTTGCCTAATTGTGCTAAACAGCAATTTTTCTTCACGACTTGGTAGTAACAGAATATATTTCAGCTATGTCGTTTGTGATGAAGTAGTCTTCATGAGGGAACAATGATTTTATCCTTGACTTAGGCAATAAATCGTAATATTTTGTGATTATGCATGTAGTCTTAATTTCTATCGTTGCTTTAGGCAAAAGATCTACAATTTTACAATTCTCTTTAGATTAAAGGATTCGCAGATCATCACTGTGAACACGTAGAAAGACATAATCTTTACTTTACTGGTATAAAGCTTATCGTTTTACTAAGTGCATGCATGACTACACTTGACCACGTATCGTTTTCTTCCGCGCATGATCACACCTATCATTTTTCACGTTTGACGCACATTCTTATTGTGATTGATCTTTTTCTTCTATAGTCGGTTTTCCATGCGAAAATAAAGTTTGTCCTAGCAATAGTTCGTGTCGTAGAGTTGGAAACCATGGTAAAAAAAGTGAATGTAGATGCCATAGTGGTTTGGTAATGCGTAATCAAGAATGCATAGGTATGTGTCCGCAAGGCCAATGCATATATTATATCAAACTTGTACTATACCTAACTTGCATAGGCAACGAACACTGAGTTAGGTATATCTAGTATAGGTCAGTGCCAGTGGCAAGTGCATAAGGATTTGCCCAAAGTCAGTTTCCACTAGGCGGATCGAATCTTGGGCGCGGAGCGGAATTTTTCATTGTTGTCTCTGCGCTTTCATGCAGAACTAATGTGAGAAAAAGAAAGAGAAAATCCGCTTGGCGTGTGCAAAATTGTCAGCAAAATTATGCCATTATGCATGTGATTTAGATGAAAAACCATGCGAGAAAAATCCTTGTGGACCAAAAGAGACATGTAAACCGATTGCGAAAACGGGAAAATATAACTGCACATGCGAAGGCATGTATAGGCCATTAAATGGAACTTGTGAAGGTAGGATGATATAGGCAAAATATAACTCGTAAACAACTGAACCTCGATCAAACTATTGCACTATTGCGCGCACATTTTACCTTAGCTAAATAGTATTTATTCCTCTAGTTATGTAAAAATAAAATCGCTAGTCATGATATATAGCGCGTAATTGCGGCATGTTAAAAGCTCAGTTGTTTTGAGACAGTCTGCATGTAAATGAACGCTATATATCGTCAGCATCGTCGTTATTGTCGAAAACTGGTTGTCCATGTCTATATGCATGTGTACAAATATATCAATATCAATCACGTGACTATTAAGCATGGCTTTTTTAATTTTGTTTACTTTTCTCCTGTTTCTTCTTTAATATCAATATTGTTTGCTTTACTATGACATTTAAGAAATTGATCTGTCTATTTAGATATATGTGTGATTTACCCTTGTGACAACAAAACCGAGAAATGTATACCGAATCCAGATACCGGGAAAGGGATCTGTATATGCAAAGGCAACCTAGTGAGAAAAAATGGAATCTGTGTTTTAGGTAAGAGCAAAAAATATACGCTATCATATTTTCTACACCTTTTTCTAATTTGAGACACTGCTCGCGCATATATATAAAACACATGGGGTGAAGCGACCGTGCTATACGTGTGACGCAGATTAGGACTGGCGCGAGCCAGTGTAACGGAGCTAGGCCCTGGGGACGAGGATGTAAAAATCCAACAAGAAAGAAACTAATACGAGAACAAAAAATGTTAAAACATGGTAAAAAAAACTAAGGATTTACAGTCGTGGCAATAGAAGCGTTCCGAAAAATATCGAGTAATTCATTTGCTCAAATTTATCAGTTGGCTTACGAAGTTCATCAAATACTTGAAAAACTCCTTGAATAACTCCTAACTTCCGGTTTCGAATTGACCAATCTCTAATCCTTATGGATAATTAAATAAATACACGCATATGATTGATCAAATTCGGAAGTTTTATTTGATGAGCTCCGTAAGTCAACTGATAGATTTGAGCAAATGAATTACCCGATATTTTTCGGAACGCTTCTATTGCCACGACTGTTAATGTAAGATAATTTTATCAAATTACGTTTTTTGGATGGAAGATCAGAAAATGTGATGAAATTTGCCGTGTTCTGATGAGGGATGGCTTTTGCAGTGCGAAAATAATTTATTTGAAATATGTATGTATGTATGTATGTATGTATGTATGTATGTATGTATGTATGTATGTATGTATGTATGTATGTATGTATGTTATGTAAAACCTTATTTATTGACGCTAGCCTTGTCAACAGCAATTGTTGATTTCCACAAGGGGCGTCATAATTATGAAAAAAGTACAATTACAAATAAAGAAGAAAGAGATAAGATAAAAGAATAGCTATATACAAGAGATTAAGTTGGAGTGACCCGGTGGTATATAAGACCCACAGTTGATTTTATCTACCTATTAAGTCGTGCTACAAAATATTTGAAAGAGTATATTGATTGCGCTTCCTTAGCTTCACGCGGAAGATCATTCCCAAAGTTTAGCACCACTGTACTTAAAACTTTTTTTAAGAAATTCGCGTCTCGGTTTAGGAAGGGCCAGATCAGTGTAAGAATTTCTGAGGTCGTAATTAGTTTGAAGAGAGTTCCTCGTCATCAATAACTCCTTCAAGTTTGGTGCACTTTAATCGTTCAGAATTTTGTACAAAAATGTTGCCTTGCTCATAGCTCGTCTTGAATCTAAGTTTTCCCATTCAAGAGCCCGAAGAACGTCAGCAGACCTGATTTCATAACTAGCGCCAGCTATTATTCTGGCGGCTCGATTTTGAAACTTTTGTAAATTATCTCTCAGTGTTTTGTTACAAACTCCCCAAAGCGGAGAACAGTAATCGAAGTAAGGCTGAATCAGAGCATTATAAATTGATATCAAAGTATTTGCAGGAACATAAGCCTTGATACGCCTTAAGATTCCAATGCCCGCTCCGACTTTCTTGTATACGCGACCCCCCAAAAAAACAGCTTTTTGTGATGACCAATCTAAAAACTCTTTGTGATGATTAATCGTATAAGATCTCTGTGATGACAAATCGTAAGATCTGTTTGTGATGACCAATAATAGTACAAAAAAACATTGTCAAATTAAAAGTTAGTATAAGACTTTTTTGCATGCATTATTTAAAATAGTCTCATATATACATTCAGTGCATGGTGATACATCCAATCAAGGTCATTGCATGTTGTGTAAATGGTCACAAATTTACTAGACAGCAGGTATATACGCACTCTATTTATTTATATATATATATATAAAATATATATATATATATATATATATATATATAAAACAAAGAGAAATTCCGCTTGGCGTGTGCAAAATTGTCAGCAAAATTATGCCATTATGCATGTGTTTTAGATGAAAAACCATGCGAGAAAAATCCTTGTGGACCAAAAGAGACATGCAAACCGATTGCGAAAACGGGAAAATATAACTGCACATGCGAAGGCATGTATAGGCCATTAAATGGAACTTGTGAAGGTAGGATGATATAGGCAAAATATAACTCGTAAACAACTGAACCTCGATCAAGATACTATTGCACTCTAAACGCTCTACCAATATAATATATAATATATCTTTTTTGTATAATATCAGGTGTTCAGCATATATCTCAGCACATTTTACCTTAGCTAAATATTTATTCCTCTAGCTAGGTATAAAAATAAAATCGCTAGTCATGATATATAGCGCGTAATTGCGGCATGTTATAAAAGCTCAGGTGTTTTGAGACAGTCTGCATGTAAATGAACGCTATGTATCATCAGCATCGTCGTTATTGTCGAAAACTGGTTGTCCATGTCTATATGCATGTATACAAATAGCTATATCAATATCAATCACGTGACTATTAAGCATGGCTTATTTAATTTTGTTTACTTTTCTCCAGTTTCTTCTTTAATATCAATATTGTTTGCTTTACTATGACATTTAAGAAATTGATCTGTCTATTTAGATATATGTGTGATTTACCCTTGTGACAACAAAACCGAGAAATGTATACCGAATGCAGCAACCGGGACAGGGATCTGTATATGCAAAGGCGAGCTAGTGAAAAAAAATGGAATCTGTGTTTCAGGTAAGAGCAAAAAATATACGCTATCATATTTTCTATACCTTTTTCTAATTTGAGACACTGCTCGCGCATATATATAAAACACATGCGGTGAAGCGACCGTGCTATACGTGTGACGCAGATTAGGACTGGCGCGAGCCAGTGCAACGGAGCTAGGCCCTGGGGACGAGGATGTAAAAATCCAACAAGAAAGAAACTAATACGACAACAAAAAATGCTAAAACATGGTAAAAAAACTATATTATAAGGATTTACCGTCGTGGCAATAGAAGCGTTCCGAAAAATATCGAATAATTCATTTGCTCAAATTTATCAGTTAGCTTACGGAGTTCATCAAATATTTGAAAAACTCCTGGAATAACTCCTAACTTCCGGTTTCGAATTGACCAATCTCTAATCCTATTGGATTAAATAAATAGACGCATATGATTGGTCAATTCGGAAGTTTTATTTGATGAGCTCCGTAAGTCAACTGAGCAAATGAATTACCCGATATTTTTCGGAAGGCTTCTATTGCCGCGACTGTTAATGTAAGATAATTTTATCAAATTACGTTTTTTGGATGGAAGATTAGAAAATGTGATGAAATTTGCCGTGTTCTGATGTGGGATGGCTGTTGCAGTGCGAAAATAATTTATTTAAAATATGTATACGCGACCCCCAAAAAACAGCTTTTTGTGATGACCAATCTAAAAACTCTTTGTGATGATTACTCGTATAAGATCTCTGTGATGACAAATCGTAAGATCTGCTTGTGATGACCAATAATAGTACAAAAAAACATTGTCAAATTAAAAATTAGTATAAGACTTTTTTGCATGCATATTTTAAAATAGTCACATACATTCAGTGCATGGTGATACATCCAATCAAGGTCATTGTTGTGTAAATGGTCACAAATTTACTAGTCAGCAGGTATACGCACTCTACACATATATAATATAGCAATTCTCGATAGTATCATGAATCTTTAGTTCAATTTTCTTAGAAACCAAAAGTAAGAACGTGGATGTTATCCTTGTCGCTGTCTTGACGCCTCTTGCTGTGATTCTGATTGCTATAATCTTCATCGTTTGGTTACGTAGATGTCACAAGAAGCAATTGAGTTTTATAGAAACAGAATTTGAAAACGCTATGGAAACTATAATTTCAAATAGGAGCATCATCAATGTACGATCGTAAGTATGAATTTAATGAATGAAAGTTGTGAGTGAATAACTATAGCTTTTAGGTAACAAAAGAATTATAGAACGCCCGCTAAATGAATGAAAATAATTTTAAATTGGCTTTGATTGCCATATATAATTGGCTAAAAGAGTTACATAGTTACCATGCTTAAGTATTGATGCGCGTAAAATATACGCGTCTATAAGGCCAGTTTTAAACCACGTGCTTCTCAGATGCAAGATACGCATTAAAAAGACAAAATACGGTAATTTTGCACGGTAAATAAAAAAAAGTTGCGTCGATTGATGAGCGCGCAAGCGAAAAAGACCCGACTAGTAAACATTGAAAAGTACAGCACGTAGCTATAGCGAGATTACTGGTTCAGTCCGCTAATGACCCGGAATTTATAATCGCGGCTTGCTGCACAGGTACATATAGATGCACGTGCACGGCACATCACAATGATATTACAGCATCTAAGCATGCTGTGTCAATCGGAATGACTATTTCATGCATAATTGTTTGATTATAGTATTGATATCGATCTGCTGGGAGATGGAGTGAGTGCAAAAGAGATGAATTTGATTTACGTTTCTCAAGACAACATTTACGAGATTCCAGAATATATATTGGAGCCGATTAGTCGATATGAACTTCCTCCCGATTCTGTGCGATTTCGCGGTCTGATTGGCAAAGGAGC
Organism: Dendronephthya gigantea; assembly: GCF_004324835.1. Taxonomy (NCBI): domain Eukaryota; kingdom Metazoa; phylum Cnidaria; class Anthozoa; order Malacalcyonacea; family Nephtheidae; genus Dendronephthya; species Dendronephthya gigantea. Next base: position 262,963 of record NW_021163191.1, on the reverse strand, counting down.
GTTTGGCAGAGTATACGCTGGTGAAGCCCTTGGAATTAACGGCAATCCTGAAGTGACAGCAGTTGCAATAAAAACACTAAAAGGTTAAGTTAATTTCAGCTATATTCATTATTATATACGTATAAAAGATCCGCCATATCATCCTTCCTAGTTACCCAATGCTTGCCTTATTTTAGGAGACTCAGAGAAAACGTGGATCTGTCACATAAATAATAATGAATTATAATAAATTATAATGAAAAATAAATGTTGTTGAAAACTTTAAAAACTTAATCAAGCGCTAATTCGAATCCTTTAACATTTATTTTAGAATCCGCTAATGAAGAAGAACTTAGTAATTTTTTACGGGAAATTGATCTAATGAAAGACCTTGGGATACATGAAAATGTCATTAATATGTACGGTTGCTGCACAAAGTGTCGTCCAGTATGCCTAGTGTTGGAATACGCACCAGGTGGAAATTTGCTCAATCACCTGAGAGCTCTTAAAAAGAAGGTAGGTATATATAAAAACAAAAATTTTATGCTAATTATATGTTCTAGCCATCTGTATATGCATGGGTATAGACAATAAAATGAAATCCAAAAAAACGAAAGATTCCAAAAAAATTCTTGGCCCCAAATATGCCGACGGGTTATTCTTGATTGGCTGTTTTTATTTTGCCATTTTCTAGGCCACGGCTCATTCGTTAACATTTATACAAATCATCCCCCCCCCCCATTGCATGCATGCAATGCGCAGTGATTATCTTTCATTGTCTTCATACACCAAAATTAAAACAACTTTTCAAGGAATAAAAAAGCTGAAAAAACTTACAGCTTCATTGAATACTTTCACCGCGGTATCATGTTAGTTCGTTCTTCCCATTTTTACATTATCAGTACACAGGCGAAACCATTTCGAGCCGTTTGTTTTTCACACTCCACCTATCAGTACATCAGATAAGAAAGATATTGCAAAATAGCTCTCATAGTAGCGATAGAATAAATAGTGTGAACAAGCACTTTTTACCTCAGGTCGCGACACACGAGGTCTTAATTTCGGTTTGGTCGTGTCAAACCTTTTACAACATGACATCCGTTTACGTCACAGGAGACCATCGGTTCGATTAAAACATTATGTCGATTGTTGAAGTAAACATCGAATTGCAGCCATAAAGTCTTTTTGGACCTACAAACCTCCAGATCTCAGACAAAATAAAAAGTACCCGATTTACATCCAGTGGCTTCACCAGCTTGATAAGTGGGGTGGACATATTCATATATTCGTGTTTTACATTATTCATTTATTTTCAAATTGTTTGTTTTACGGTCTGTGAACATGTATATATGAATATGTCCACCTCGCTTATCGATGCTTGCGACGACAGCTACATCCACCAGAGTTAACGTCAAGGCGGCTTCTTTTTTCTTTTAAAGTGTAAAGATATCGTGGCTGCGCAGTCAGACAAAGTGATGAATTCTACCAACGATCATGCAGAAGATTTCCATGCAGAGATCTCGATCAGAATAAAAGAGGAAATTCGAGCTGCTTTGGATTCAAAGGAATTAGAATCGTTTTCGCATCAAATTGCCGCTGGGATGGTAATGATAAACTCAAAAATGTATCATCCTGACAATTTTTTATCAACAAAAAACATTTTAGGTGAATGTTTACCGGTTAAATCTCGTAAAAATTTTCTTATCTAAATTAGAAACATATTTCTGACCATGGCATCGTTCATCGTGACTTGGCCGCAAGGAATATACTTCTTGGCAAAGACAAAATATTGAAAATATCAGATTTTGGCTTGTCACGTGAAGAAACATACGTGCAAAAACCTAGCGGGAAAGTTCCTTACCGTTGGTTGGCAATTGAAGCAATACAAGAACGAAGTTATTCTACCGCCAGTGACGTGTGAGTGTATAGCTATATGAACTCTTATTCCGGTTCCGAGATATTGTCATTTAACAAGCGAAACTCGGTACCGCGGGTTAATGTTTCGACTCAAGCATATACTCGTTTATTACATTTTATTACATATACGGGTTATCACGCTACCCTAATTTGCATGCTTTTTTCCTATATTCTAATTGCGTGGAATACTTTTTCTTATGGTAAATAAAAGAATATAAATTAGATGCGCCTTGCATCGCAACGGATATATACATATATACTTGGTATTTGTATGGCGTATTCACGAACACTGCTTATAGCAAAATTCACTTTTATGAACTACAGTGGCAGAATTCGTTAGCATTTTTTTAATGTTTTTTCCCGTATTTTTAGCTGGGCGTTTGGAGTTGTTTTGTGGGAAATATGCACATTGGGTAAGGAACTTGTACGCTTTTATATGTATGCAGTGATAAAAATATTTCGCCTAAAATTTTAATAGACATGCAGTGAAAAGTTTAGATTGTTAACCGAACATAACAAAAACTTACACAACTGTGTACTAAAGAAGCAACAAACACATTTGGAACTGTAGTCTAATTCAGTGGCTATTGCTGGTCATGAGTTTGTCATTATTCACAAGCTTCAGACGCGCGAGGTATCCAATTACGTCACTATTCTTAAAAAACTATCCCAACCAACGTTTTAGCTATTCAATGAATGAGCTCACAAGTAGCCCACACACTTATATGAAATTTCTATGCACCAAAAACCACCGCCTATGTTGGCCTCCGAAAAACAGGCCTTTTTTAGCGCTAAATTACGTCCAAGGTATATCATCCCTGTGTTAAAATTTCGCAATCGCGATCGCATTGTTTTATTCTACTTTAAAAGGGGAGATACCTTATTCTGGAGTCTCGGACAGGCAACTCCTCGATTTCCTACGAAGTGGAAAGAGATTGGAGAAAGTTGAAAACTGCACGGATGATATGTAAGATGATATGTATTTTATTCACAAGTTTTTTCTGTGCTTTGGGAAAACAAATGTATTGCTTTCCCAAAGCAGCGAAAAACTTCGCCTACTCGAAAAAGAGCTTAAGTGTTAAAGCTTTGTGAAAAATATAAGAACAATTTACTTCGATAAGTACATTTACTTCATCTTTTCAGATATAAGATAATGTCCAGGTGCTGGAGTCATCTACCAGAAGACAGACCAACATTTGGAGCACTGTACGAGAAATTGTGGGAACTTCGGAACAAGGGAAAAATCTATGTCAACATAGACAGTCTAATGAAACAATCTCTTGAAACTGAAGGTATGTTGGACATTTGCGCTGATTTGAAAGCATATCATGAAATATTAAAGAATATGACCATATAGGCACGTCACACAAGCGCAGTGCAGCTCAATTAAGGCTATAGATGTGAAAACTCGTACTCAGTGTTTCGGAGTTGACGCGAACCAGTTTATAATAGAAAAGCTCGATTTAGTCTCCGCATGCACTGACGCATATATAGCAGGTAAAGCTTCATGATACATCTTGCTTACTTGAATCTATGATTTAATACACTTATTTTTTTTATTTAGATCATGGAAGTTCTGAAGAAACAAGCGAGGTACGTATGTATATAAATATATACACTATCATATAATTTACCCTGGATGAAATATTGTGCTTGAATAAAAACGAACGTTTTTTCAGGTTTTAAATTCTTTGTGAAACATTTTTTCCTCGTGTGCATGTAATAATAATCATTCTTCTTGGATAAATAACCAATGTTATTTACAAAAAAAGAATAATTAATTGAAGACAAGGAAAGTGCGAGGAAAAAAATATATATACTCTCTTTGAAGTAAGAGAGTGTTAAGACGAATGCTAAAATAATATAATACAAATACAAATACAAAAATAAAAAATAGAATAAATCCGTTAAAGACGCCCCTTTACAGGGTGTCCATTGATAACAGTGTCTTTACACTGAAGGAGTTTAACCCGGTATAAATAAAATTATATCTATATCTATCGAGATCTATCTATCTAAAAGAGGAATATGCATTAGTCGCTTTATCTTATCATTTGCAATTAAAGGTGGAGGCCATATATTGTTTTAGAAAATACCTCGTCAATGTAATTAATTAATACGATCAAGAATAATGCGTTCTATCTATTGCCTTTTCTGGCTTGTTTGAGAAGTTATATCAAATGAAAGTACTTTCCATGCACTAAATTAATCGATTTAAACATTACTGAATCATATTTAACTTTTTCTTTAATTTGAAGAGTGATAACAGCGCTGGTGAAAGTATTGACCATGATGGACCACTCATAAGTGCAACTCCACAGAAACCAAATGAAAACAGCGGATACGAAAATGATATTAAAACAAATATCGAACAGTAAAAAGTGTTGTAGTCCATTTAATTACTACCACTACATTTAAACACTAGAAAGGTCACGAAAATTCTACGCGATACCACATGCAAATAATTCTTTTACCTTGAAAATGTGATCTATGTAATATATCTGTAAATTCAAAGACATCTTAAGGTGTTGGATGGGTCAAATTAACTTCTGATGGATGTTTTTTAGTCCATTGACTGGTATGGGCAGCGAAATGTTTGGAAACAATATATCTATTATTCCCTAAGCGAAATGATATCAAAACTTAAACTGCACGATGCTTACTAATTTTAGTTCTTTGCGTGGGACGTAACGTGTCGTAAAATTGAATGTTTTGAATGTAAAGACAGTTTATAATATACTCTTTCTATTTCTATTTCTATTTCAAAACGTCATGTTACATAAATAAGATTGTTCTGAAAGATAGAAAAAAGTCGAAGTACGTTTTATGTATATATACGTGTAGAACTAATACATACAGTATCGATTGGAAAAAATAAAATAATATAATAATACAAGCCAGCCTGGTTTGCGCTTTTCAGTTGTTTTTATGCATTGGTTGTCCCCGATCCGGCAACGCATGATTGGTCAGCGAAAAGGGTTGTGTAAAACTAATCATTCCAGTTGCTGAATTTGTATAGTCTACGTTTGGTGGCAAAATACTTGTAACTTTTCCCCGCCAAGTTCGTGTAGTAAACAGATCAAACGACTTTTTGTGGCTACCTTAAGAGAATAAACATTCACTGACTGCAGGCGGACCATACTCTTAATTATAATAAATTCTGCCCCGACTGATGACCCAAAGACAGAGCTTTTCAAAACACCCCATATATAAAAGATTAAATTATCGTAGAAAATAAAGTCGCCGGATTTAAATTAGCTACATATTTTTAAAGACGCACATATTATCCGCGTAGACGACCTATTATGATAGATTATTAGTGGACTGTTTTAATAAAGTTTATCATCGGACGCCCTATTACGATATAGTAGACTGTTTGAATATTATTTACTGTCTATGACGCTTCAGCTGAACGACGCAAACTACAAACAAAACTCGAGAAATTAAAATATGCGATGTAGTGTTACGGTGTCACCTGCATGCAAGCGTTTTGCAGCACGAAAAAATCCTACGAGTAGAACCTCACAACATTCTCTTACTCTCAAAAAAACACTTCAATGCCAATGGTTCCATTTATCTTGCATGTTATATTTTAAAAACACTGCATGCATGGAAAACTACTGCATGCAAAGTTTTCTTTATGAAAAATGTCATTCGTTCGTTCATTCGACGATTGTCGAAGATGCGAACATTAATTTATGTTGGGACGTGCAGACGCTGTTTCAAATATATAGCGGTTAGCCGCGCATGCGCAGCGGCTCCCAACAAAGAACGTAAGGACTGAAGGGTTAATCTCGTATTCAGGGACGAGACTAATTATACATCAATCTAATAATATACAGGGTGTCACAAAAAATATCCCCCTTATTAATATGAAGCTTTTGTTGGAATTTTAATGCATGATCAGCGCAGTAGTGTGTAAACAGTTATTAGGTTGAGGTATTCAAATAAAGCGTCTTGCTTTCAATTGAGTTTATCATAATATTAAGGCAATCTGATTCTAACAAAGGCTTGATTTCAATAGAGGGAACTTTTTGGGACACCCTGTGTACTACATAAAATTATGGACATTAATTTAATCGAACAATAGTATGGTATTTATCTCATCTTAATCTGACCCATGTGAAAAAGGCCATGGATGGAATCGTATAATTATATACATTACGCGATCATATGTTTGCTCAGTCGCATCGAAAATGTAAAATCACCCATTATATAATAAAATTTTAGATCAGGAAGAGATTTTAAATTTTAGATTAGAAAGATTACTAAGAACTTTAAATTCGACGTTCATCTATACTGCTAAATCTAACGAATCAACTCATTTTCCGCGACATAATTTTCTTTTTTTTTTAAATTAAAATGTTCTGCATTTTACTCGACATTTGATGGATGTTTCTCACCTTTTACACCATTACCAACTTTTTCATGAATTACCTGATCCTTATTTTCATTAGCAACCTTCGATTTTGAAGAATCCTAAATAATAAGGATTAGAGCGTTCAATCCAGGGGTGCGAGTCAGTCATGTGATGTTGACCAACTATTAAAATAAAAATATTTTAGCTTTCCTATTTTCCTTCCAATGATACGGGTATACTTGATTTTTAATAAGATGTTAAATCCATGATGACCTTCTAAATATAATTGCCAATAACTGATAAAAAAAAATTTCTACATCCATAGTTTAAGTGGTTAAGATACCCTTGGTTTAAGTTTGCGTGCACGGAAAACGAATTGACTTAACGGCGTTGATTGGTCAGGGCATAAGAGATGTTTTATGCTCATGTATATTATATAGATCAGCAATGTCATTAGTGTTGTCACTTGTTGTCACTTCTGTTGGATTCCCTAGAGAGCACAGACAGGGTTCTGTGATCAAGCCAGGAGGACCCAGGGGGTTGCGATTATTTTTCAGTTGCCGAGTGTGTTTAATTCTTCTTAAGCTTCAACATGTGAAAGCTTAATTAACTGTTAAGAGTTGGATTGGCCTGGTATTCTATATAATTCCTCCCGACGAGAAAACTTTGTCGTTTAAAAGAGCATTATTTATATTAATAGGCCTAGTGAATAATTTGGTATGGTTTCATTGATCATGATTGTCAACTGAATTCACATCGTAAAACGAACGTGTGTGTACATATATAGTGCAGTCGGATTCTGAACTAAACGTAAAAGACATTTGGTGAAGATATTCGTTCGATATTACTGTACCTTGTCCTTGAACTTCCGGATCAATTGTTTGTCGTCGCTTGTGTTTAAATCCTCTTCACCGCTTAGGCTAAAGGCCCGGTTATCAAATCCCCCAACAGAATCCTCGGCCGGACTCGATTCTGCATCGGAATTATCATGAAGATTGTTGTTGTCCTGAAAAGCATGAACAATGAAAATCTATATGAATACATATGCCTCAGTATAAAATGCTATACATGCATAGCAACTAAACGTCGACCGAGAAGTTCTTGTTAAACATTTTTACCTATATATATGGTATAGATTGATAAGGTTGGTCGCCGTTTGAACGTTTTATTAGACTGTCCTTGCTGCATGAAAGTTATCCAAGCTGGAAAAGTACTGAATAGCCATACATGCTCGGGCTGCATGCATGATAATACGAATAATTATACACGTGTTCTAAAAAATTTCCGCCCAAAAGAAGCCGCTCTTTTGTCTTCAACTGCACAGTTAAAACTCTTATATTTACATAAACGTCTGTTTCTCAGTGAATATTATTCAAACCTGATTTATTCACAATCATAACAGTCAAAATCTAGTAAAATCATACAATCTGATGGGGCATTCGCAAATCTTTTTACGCAAATACCGAACAAGCCAACTGAGCCAAACAGTAAATACAGCTTCGCAGTTTGTGTTTCACGTTTGTGGTATAAAATTTAATCTTTGAACGGCTGTGCCGTTGTATGCGGGTCGTTCACGCATCAATTTTTATACGGCGAACAAGAAAAATAACAGCAAAGTTAAATACATCAGCAATGGCCTATTTCTTTCTTACATCAGTGTAGAAAATTTAATTGTTGCACACTCTGGGATAGCCGCTGTTAAAACACAAAGTTTGTTAGCAGTTAGGTGTAAACGTCAGTCGTTGCTTTGAACGCTTTCCATAATACAAAACCAGTTCACGTTGTCAGCATACCCAGAGTCACTGCATTGAAAATTATTAAGTGGTCAATATTAGACAATAACCTCAACTTTTTGTTTTGATGCGGGCTTTCTATTCCTCGGATTTCCGGCAAGATTTTTGAAAAGCGCCATATCCGTGGCCAACGTGCAATGATTACTCAAACAATTGTTTTCTTACTATAACTTCTAATATATAGATACCTTCTCTGCCTCTTCTTCTTGGCTTTCGTCACCTGTGGTTTATACGATAATATTTTGTTACTTCGCTTTAAAGAGTGCATGATTTTGACGCCACTTTGACAAAGCACACCTGCATGGTACCCGTAGGAGGAAAAACCCTCGTACAAAATTGCCCAGTGGCGTAGTTATAAATCCTGACAATTTAGTTCCGGTATTCAAATTTCAAGCAATTACTTATTTGATTATTCTTTAGAAATCGAGTGCAATAAACACCAATAGGATAAACATGGTTTGGAGACTAAATAAAAATACAATACACGGTTTCCCAAAAAACCAAAACTATTGAAATCACGTATTGTTAAAATTTGAATGACTTGTTCGCGAATTTTCGCACGTGCGGATTAACACAACTTCTAAAATGCTAAATATGCCTAGATTTAAAATTAAGAGAATTATGGACAATTTTAAATGCTGTTATATCCATATTTGTAAAGCGTATTGGTAATAAATGTCATTTGTGGGTACACAAACAAATTCTATGTCATTCATTATGGATAAAAATGCTTATATCAAACATTTATTTATACACTAGTTGGTCCCAACAGAATGCTTAGGCATTCAAACTATAGCTATTACATTGTTATGGGTGATTTCGATTTACATGGTTTTTTGGGACACCCTGTACAACTCATTAACAATGTTATTGTCCAGGTTTATGCAAAAAATGGTTCCTTTCTCGTCACGTGTCTATTGTATTTTAGCCAAACTTACCAATAGCATTCGTCTTGCTAAGCTCCGCAACCTTGACTTGAAAAATATGTTAATTAAAAGATTGCTATTGGTTTATCTGTGCAAAATACAATAGACATGTGATGAGAAAGGTACAATTTTTTGCATAAATATACCTCAACATAGTTAATAAGTTGTTTCGTAGTTTTATGTGATTGATCTCCAAACCATGTATATTTTATTAACTGTGGTGGGACTGAATCGTCGACTGGCTACGCCTCTGTTTGAGCCCCTTGTACGCTATAGAAATTGCTATCGAGCGGGTCAAATTTTGTTGGTATACAAAGGCTGCGAGGATTTTTGAAATATAGATAAGCCAAATCTATCAGTGAGACTATAATAGCATTTGTTATACACTTTAACTAATGCCGGGTTTACACTATCAAAGTTTTTGTGATCATGCAGAGTTGGAATTTTCAAATGCAATTTTAAATGGGATTCGCTGAAAATATGTAAGACGAAAATAACAACGATTAACACTGAGCTTATTATAAACGTAGGGTACACCAAGACAAAACTCTTTTAAAAAACACAGAAACGGTACACCAAGACAAAACTCTTTAAAAAAACACAGAAACGTTGAAAGTGTAAACCGGCTTCTAAACGACAAAGGAAGATTTTTGATCAGTGAACCCAGTATAGTGCAGTAAAAAGGGCCTTGGGTATTGAGTTGAATCACAAGCATGCAGATACATGTTCATAATTCGGTTTACGCCGGACTGATAGATTTCTTTCAACAGCGATTGTTTTAGTGCAAGCGAAGACGGATATTTAAAAATTAAATGTGCCCTGCTGTGTATTTCTTAAATAGTGCATGGCTGCGAACATGACTGGAGAATTTACATTGTATAAATGTCGTATTTATTTGCTGATATTCAGCCATCGTAAATTCTTAGGAGCTGAAAATTACATATAGGCGTGATGGCCTGCCTTTCTTGGAAAACACTTTTCTTTTTCCTGTCAAATTCGGTCTCGCGAGGAACTATTTACTGTTCATACTATTTATAGCAATTGCTACTCTAGGAATTGCAGTGCGCTGTCTTCGCATTCAGAGTTTACAGCCAGATATTGGGTCGATTTTGATATCCGTGCAATATAAAAAGTATATACACATACCCTGACCTCGATCATCATGGATAAATCCTTCAACGTTCACGTAAGTGTTTCCCCCGTGTTCAAGATCCCAAAGGCATTTTGTTAATTCGGAAAACGATGGTCTCTCTTCAGGCAAATGATTCCAGCACTTCAACATTATTTCGTATCTTAATGAATAGATTTTTTTTCATAAGTCTAAAAACATAAGTTCTAAACAACTACACCGTAGATATCTTGTGGTGCATACAAGCACTGGCAGATCCAGAGTAAGTGAGTAAGTCAGAACACATTATCACGTGCATGCAGCTCTAACTCGAAAGGAATGAAATGTCTACCATCTTGAATTGCTGTAGATATGTAAGTTGCGCCACAACAGGGATGACGCATATTTCCTCGACTTAAAACTATCAGTGGGGTTTTCACTTAAAAATACTAAATCAAATGTTTTTTCCGGCACCGATTACTTTGAATTATTCATCCTTGTTGTGACTAAATTGCAACCCAAGTGTCGCGAAAATGTCAAAATGGCTGATGTGATTTATGTGTGTGCAGTCACTGACAGTGATCGATTTGAATACAGAAATAAAGACAAATGTACATTTGGACTTTTTCTCATGAGTGAAATTGACTTGTTCACGACAATTATGACCAATTATGAGTAATGGGAAGACATTAAACGACTTAAAATGACATCAAATAGCGCTTTTCAAGTCAAAATATTTCATATGCAGGATCGGTGGAAGAAGTTAATAATAGCTTTTCTTACATTTCATCTGTACAACTTTCTACTTTTTCCATCCTCTTTCCACTGAGTAAGAAGTCTTTTAGATCCCTATCAGACACTGTCGAATAGGGTACTTCTCCTTTATTAAGATACAATAGACGCAAAATTAAATTCTCTCTCACGTTTTAACGATAACCATCAGTCGAATTATGCACATCGCAGAAAACTATAATTCTATAATCTACTCACCTAATGTACAAATCTCCCACAACACAACGCCAAATGCCCACCTGACAATAATAAATTGAAACTGAGAAAGGGTCGTATAAATCATCTTCAGGTTTCTATTGACAATATTGTGTATAAAAACCGACCGACCAACGTGTATGCGTGGCGGATGAGAAGATAATACTGGCAAACAAGAAGGAATTTCGCTTTAAACTATTCTGCCAGTTTGTTTACGTTTTTAGGCCCATCACAGAATGCCTAAACATGTAAAATGGTAATATACTGTACTTACACGTCACTGGCAGTGGAGTAAAACCTTTCTATGATAGCCTCAATTGATAGCCAGCGGAATGGAATCTTTCCGTGAGTTTGCTTAACGTACGTTCCTTCACGTGACAAACCAAAATCCGATATTTTTAGCACTTTGCTTTTGTCAAGTAAAATATTTCTTGCTGCTAAATCACGGTGAACGATTCCAAGCCCAGCGACATGTTCCTAAATTCATTTCAAAAAGATTATTTCAAAGCAAACCGGCGACTGTGTAAAACCCTGGATACTATAGGTTGCGCGCGGGTGATATTTATTTTAAGACATCTTTTATCGCCTGCGTACAGAAGCTCCCTGTCCCTAGATGCCAGCAAGCAGGCTACTTGCTCTAAAAGGATGAATGTCTTTCTATCATAGCTTACCATTCCGCTAGCAATCTGCCGAGCAAACGATTCCAGTTCCTTCGGATCCAAGGCATTTCGAAGTTCCTCGTTAATTTTTGCGGCTACCTCTAAGTTTAAAGCTAAAGGGATAATAGCATTATATATGTTTTTACAACAAGCAAATTTGATTTACTTGACAATAAATTAGCTATATTCTATTTATGCTATACCTTCAGCTTCATCAACTCTCACAGGCTTAGATCCCAAAGGTCGCTTGTATGGATCAAAAGGAAATGAGGTGGAGGCTTCTGGCATTTCACCGGGTTCAAAAAACTTTTTGTACTTTTCCTAATGATAATATAAAAAATCACACATTTGCATTATGCGAAAATTACCTTTACCAGCCTTGCGTATTTCAAACGTTGACAGTATTCTATGTCAGAAACAATTATACATCGCAAGCCTCATTCAATTTGCGCGGGCATGAGTAGCCCGGGTGAGATAGTAGAAACATCACCTTTTCAGAATTGATGAATGCGTAGGCTCTCGCGGCCGCTATTTCTTTGCACTTGAAAAGAAAGAAATAATTGAGTAAGATATTTATATAACACTAAAACGACAGCATAAATAATTACTCGGGCTACCGTAGGTAGACCGAGCTGAAAAATGGGATCGGATTTCCTTTTGCGTCGCGAGTTTACGAAATTCAGGCGTGTGCGGCACAAAGTCTTCGAACGAATCGAAATCGTCCTAGGATCGTTTCCCGCGTGGATGTCACGACCGCTTTGACAACATCAGATTACGTCTTATAACTGTTATTTTCACACCAAAAATTAGGCGTACAAGCTCAAGCAGCTAACTGTAGCCCGAGTGAACGCCTGAGCAGGCGTTATTCGCCTGAGCAGGCGTTATTTATCATTGCAAAATTTTTGGATCCGATATGAACAATTAAAACATAGCCTACTTTTCCTCTTATTATATTCTTATTATAATTTTTATATTTGTTCCTTTTGTTAGTCCCAGTGAGTATATGAATATTTACTTGGCCCTCTGCGTTGCTTTCTTAGAAAAGTCTGAGAAAATTTACCTATACTCCGGGGTATTGTAAATTTTACTTTGTATATAACCTCCCAATCATGATTACCTTTTTTTTTATAGACCTTAGATAGTTGATGAGATTCCCACCCGATGCGTATTCTAAGACCAAACATATCGGACGGCAGCTCGTGCAACAACCGTACATCTGAATGACATTTTCATGTTTTCCGAGGTCCTTCATTAGTTGAATTTCACGGAGAAAATCGTGCACATCTTCTTCTCTGACTGACTCTGGTAAATAAGAGTCAATACAGTATAAGTAATGTTATGGATACAATAATTAACGTCAATCTCGCGCTCATATTTATGCCAATCAGACAGAGCTCAGAAAGTTTGTCGAAATAAAAATCCATTCTGCAGTATTCAATCAATGATATCTTTTGTCATTCTCTATGAACAGACTCGTCCCCAGTCGTTATTTGACAAATTCACTATAATATTATTTTAGGATAACATTTATAGTCATATATACATTCATAGTCCTATACAGGTCGGCTATATCATGACGCATTTATTAAAACAATTCAAACCTGCAAGAGTCTTGATTGCAACGGTCGTCCATTCGGGGTTATTATTAACTCCTTTTGCTTCACCGATGTATACTTCACCAAACGCTCCTTTGCCAATCATACTACGAAGTTTGACACGATCACCGGGTAACTCGAATGATCCTATTGAACTCTTTAAATCGTCAGGGATGACCAGATCTTTTTGCATGACGTACAATAAATTCATCTCCTTACTGCTGCTTTCGGGTAGCGTGACAAGTTCAATTCTGAAGTAAAACGTCAAGAACGAATTGCGTTTTTTTGCTAGTGAGAAAACATTATTATTTACCCGATACCTGATAATACCAGTGCATTGTGTGTAAATATGGTAAAACAAAATGTCTAAAATATCCAGAAACCTTTCGAACTATGGGGTTTGTCTGGAGAATCACGAAGTCACCCGTCAAAAAAACCCTTAGATAAATTACGCTGTTTTTAGGAATCTATATATATAGTACTTGTTCTTGAATTTATACCAGAGTATCCATTATACACTTACTGACTTTGATACGGATTCGTTAATGTTCCAGAGTGGTTGCCCGATACAGCATCTTCGAATTCTCTTTGAATGAAATTTATCCGTTTTCTGTGAAAATATCTCAATCGGAATATGACTGCGACGGCGATCACTATGACAATTATTAGGGCTGGGACAACTCCGGCAATAATTCCTTTATAGTTTTCGTCTGAAGCTAAAGAGGTATATAAAAATGTAAATTGTAAATGGAATTTTGCGTCTATTTTACTATTATTACCAAGAATGCTTCCTGCATGGCACATGATAACTCAGTTTCATTTCAGATCAGCTGCCGGGAAACATATTATTCATAGATTATTACCATTATTTTCTCTCGTACATTCCGTAGGATTATTCCTGCATCTGTCCACTAAACGATATAAATATATATTATTGTTGCTATACATCTGCATGCATGGGCCGGTTGTATAAAACTCTTCAACTACATTTTGCATAGTTAAATCCCAGTTAACTCTGAAATACACGACCCTGATTGGCCAATTCTGTCCTTAACTACAGTTAAAAGTTAACTATAGTGTTTTATGTAACTGGCTCCTGGATATACTCTAAATAACCTGCTCATAACTTTATGAAGAGCCTCGGATAAGACAAAAACTACCGCGTCAATTCTTTCCGTCTGTTTTGATGGATACTTACCAGGTTCACAAATTCCACTAACGTTTTCAAAACCTGGAGTACAACTACATATTCGTCTCCTATCGACCACATTGCAGGTTTCGTTCTCACCACATGGTCTTCGCCTGCATAGATCTGAAAACAGTAAAAAGGAAGAGTTTCGTTTCGAGCTAATCAGCAAACTTGTTTACATTTTTCAGGCTAGGCCAATCAGAATTCCTAAATTTTTGAATACCGAAAATGGTCGGTATTTATGCATTCTGATTTGGCAACTGTAACAATTATTTGAATCAGAGCGAAATTTGCAGCATGCATGACAATTAAAGGGGTGTCTACAAACGTTACGTATATATGCATAAGAATCCTCCAAATTTATGCAGATATCACGAGGTAATCAATAACAGAAACGCGGAAACAGAAAAAATATTTACTTACCTACACATTTATCCTCTAACAACCTGAAATCAGGATGGCATTCGCATTTGTACTCTCCTTTAAAATAATCTGGACGACAAGTGCTATTCATTCGACATGTTGCGTTCAAACATGGTTCTTTCGCTGGAAAAACATGTACCCGATAATATGTACCGTCACCTTTAATTGGCGAGTAGACAATGAATTGGAGAACAACTGAATAATATACAAAGCTTTATATCCATAAACATTTTTTTTGAGGTGAAAATTTCCTTTTACATTTACACTTTACATCTCCGTTTACATTTTGGGAAATATCTTCTAGACGTATACGCTCACGCATCGTTAGGGAAATCGTTTGGTATGTGTACGTAGTTTGAGCACTTCGGACACCTTTTGTACAGAAAGTTTGTTAAAAGTTAAAACGCAAAAATATTTTTTAACCTCGCGCGCTCGCTTCCGTTTGCACCAACTTATCTGAAACTTTAATAATATATATATATATAACAAAAAATTATAACACATGCATAAAACAATTATAACATGCACACATACTTTGTTATATAAACATGCAAGACCTGCGGATTCGAATGATTCATGAAAAACGTGCATTCCGAACTGTGCTGAAGATCATCAAGAAGGATTTATAAAGCATTTTACAACTATAAATATATTACGCAGCTGTGGACAAGCCCACAAAAAAACTTTGAGATATGGAGATTTCTGACTGCTGAAACCCGTTTTTTTAACTTGCAAAAACATGCAGTTTTTTACGAACTTCTGTACAGGAGGTGTGTGTAGGGCTCAAACTATACCTACACATGCCAAACGATTTCCCTAACTATATATTACGTGAGCCGTGAGCGTAGGTCTAAAAGACATTTCCCAAGAGTAAACTTTTTTCTGATACCCTGTATATATGTATGCATGCATTCAAGCATTTTCGTTTAGCTCAAACCTGTAAAGTTATAATTTATTCTTACCAAAAAAATGTACAATTTCCGTCAAATAATGATTGCAGTGATCACGGTGAAATGCTGTCAACTAAATTAAAGACCATTACAGCTGACGTCATTAAGGCATGAATGAAAATATTGCTTTGACGCCCTTAAGACGATGTTACACCATGCAATTTTACTTGCAACTTGCGATGCAATTATAATTTTGAAAGATGTTATTTAGTGAAGAGTGTTTGAAATGCTGAGAATTTGTCAGTATTTGTCAACTTTATATGTCTCGAAAGTAGAATTGCATTAATTGGAATTAATTGCAAGCAAACTTGCATAGTGTAACACCACCTTAATTTGTATAGTATACAAAATATCCTGATCACATATTCGTTGCAATCAGGACTTATCGTATATCGTGTAAGGCCGCGTGGAAAACCACTTACTTCGGAGGATTGAAAAAAATTCTAAGGATATTCGCAGGATATTGCTGAATATACTTATACCTTAATTCGATGCTTTTTGTTTCTTTGTTCAGCCTTCAATTTGAACGACGCATTATAGTTGTGAACCTATAGTAAAGATTGCACAACTTCAAAAATTAGAATAACATAACCGTAAAATTAACAATTGCATGTACTGAAAGAAAGACTTCTTGGCATAAGCGCATGCAATACTACAGACATTTGTCGCTTTGGTAAAACGTTTGCATATATGCACTTACGTTTGCGTGAGCGTCGTAATATTCTATGTAAAGAGATGTACCGATGTCATTATCGTAAAGTTCGATTAAATAGTATTTGACATCAACATCATTCCGCCACAAATTATCATTCCAGTTTACATGAGCGATCAACGAAGTGTTTGATGACGCAATGGTTACATTCAAAACGTGATGCCTTTTGTCATCTTGGATGGGAACATCTATATACATGGTCGGGGAAAAAACAACAAAATTAAATTTTTCTAACATTTAGATAACAGACTTAATGTCATAAGGCATATAAAGGCAGACATATCGTATATTATAAGCAATAGTGCATGATGGTCACGTCGCAAGTATATATATGCGTATACGGTTACAATCTGAACTGCCATATTTCTATATGACAAACTGTCTGCATATCTAACACACATAATTGCATGCTTCTAAAACAATACGAACTTGACAATTTTTACACAATTTTAAAATGATATATGTGCAATGATTTCTTACATGGACACCCACAAATTTTAGTGTCGTTGACAACTATGCAATCTGAAATGTATAATTTATGTTAAATTGTGTTTACTAGCTGTAATACAATTCAATTGATTTATATGAAGAGGAACCGGGGAAGGTCGGAAAATTGCATGGTGGAAGATGAATGTTCTGTCAAATAAATCGATTCGTTGAAATACAAGACTTGCTTACATGTACGACCCATTAAATTCCACCCTCTTTTACAGAACATTTATACTTTTTCATATTAGGTAAGTCGAGTTTTTACTTCTTATGTAAACTTGAAACATCGTACGGAGGACAAGGTTAAAAGGGGATTATTAATATATCCATGTTCACTGACCGTAGAAATGAACAATTGATTTAAAAATAAGTGAATATAATGCGGACCACGATATACAGTATATTACATGTAAAAAAAGTAACTTTCAAAAAAATGCTAAATGCATGCAATAATAATAACTAATAATCATTTACAAGATAGCCTCGAAATACAGTGAGGTTCAAAAGATGCTTCTCAAATTTCAGGACATTTTTACATCCAAACATAATAAAACGTCTCGAAAAGAGCTTCCAATTTCAATAGCATGAAATTATCAAAAAAATGAACGGTCGTAAATATTTTTTTGATGCATAAAAATTTCAATTCTTGTTGCTTGCTGCATCTTTTTATATTTAAAAGCGTGTTATTGTCAAATTTATTTCTATACATGCAAAAAAAGTAAACAAATGATGAACAGTCAAATGGTTGACTGTTATCGTGATTTTTAAAAATCTTATATCATAAAAATCTTACGCTCTCGATAGTCATGACGTATCTCTCTTTAATTCTACAGTGCGTATCTCTCCACGCATATATATAATAAAAACAACCTATTAACCCGCGTACTCGGCCCATACAGGGTGAGTCAAAAAAAAGTCCCCCCTATTGAAATGAAGCCTTTGTTGATTTGAATGCATGATCAACGCAGTAGTGTGTAAATAGCATAGTTATTAGGTTGAGGCATTCAAATAAAGCGTCTTGCTTTCAATTGGGTTTATCATAATATTAAGGCAATCAGATTCTAACAAAGGCTTGATTTCAATAGAGGGGACTTTTTTCTGACTCACCCTGTATACAAAGTATATTCACTCTGTAAGCTACAAATTAGAAGTACTATTGTACTATTGTGCTTTTAAATAACAACACGAATATCAAGTATTGCTTATACATCCTGTAGACGACGGTGGACGTCGGTCTCATATATATTTCAATTATATATAAACTCGTTAATACGTATATAGACGGTATATAGTTGATAATCTCAGGTCAATTTTCATGTCAATTTTCAATCAATGGCCACAATTTTCGAAATTCACATTTGTAATTAGACGGATTATACAGGGTGAGTAAAAAAAACTGAACACCTTTGAAATTCAAATTAGCCGCATAGTGGCTGTAATGTGACAGAAGTTGCCTAAAATATCTCATTGGTATACGAAGTATATCATATTAATTAACCTAAAACATAAAGTTTGTTCCCCTTGGGAGTTAAAATGCATTCTAAGCTCTGTAAATACAAAAGAACAGTTTTATTAAATCGTTTTTGTTGATTGTACACAATGGGAATTGTCATATTCCAGCCATAAGTTCGCTGCTAATTTGAATTTCAAAGGTGTCAGTTTTTTTTACTCACCCTGTATATTTATAGAAAGAAATATTCTAAAACTAATCTATAATGATTTATTTATACCAGGTATATGAAATGTCCATTTTCTCACAGCAAATTCTTTTCGCGAGAAATGGTTAGGTTGTAAATGCAACTACCGGGAAAAAACGCATTAATTAGTATACATAACTCATATTTACCTACTATGCTTATATGCATACAAAACCATGCCCATGCCCATGCATGGCCATGGATTTGAATTTGAAATGTTTCGTTTAAAATAGTTGTCAATGCAGTTTGGCTCAATGCAGTTTTCAAAAAAACAGGCGCTTAATACTTAATACACGTACACATTTATAAATTTTCAACCGACATTGGATTTCGTAGATTTTTTATTTCCAACTATTAAATCACAATAAGATTAGTAACAGATCGGCCGTTGCTGTGGCAACATACGTGCATGCATGTGTTCGAAATTTACTTGGAAAAGACTGCTACTTAAGCAGCATCTTTTTTTTATATTCTTCGGTGTTGTTGAGCACTCTGGCAATGCTATAGTAGGTGCTACTTAGCTATACGCAAAAGCTCACTTTCCTAGTGGTCGTTAGAATATACTCTAGCCCCACTACGCTTTGTGCATGTCTGTACACGTAGATGGCTCCAGGTACACGGATATCTATCTACAGCGTTTAAACTCTTACCTGAAAGAAGTACCAACAGTCGTAATAAAGGGCTAGGTCTTTAGTAGGAGTGTATGTCGTAAGGTTCTTATTGGTAAAAATATCCTAAAAAACAAAATATACGTCGTTCAATTAATCCAAACAGATTTCTCGTAATGAGGTCAAATGCAAAAAGTCTGGGGCCGGTTGTATAAAACTCTTTAACTACATTTTGCAAAGTTAAATCCTAGTTATCTCAGAGATACACAACACTGACTGGCCAATTCTGTCCTTAACTACAGTTAATACAAGTTATAGTCTTTCATACAACTACCCCCTTGACTACCCCCGTTACACGTTTGATTGCTTCCGAAAAACGAGCCAAGCACACTTTGCATGCGTAACATCATCCAGGCTTTTCGCGTCTGACGTCATTTTGAAAAAGGTCTATACAGGAATGGTTTCATCATGGAGAAAATGTAAAGGACGGAGATGTTTTGGTTATTTACGCTAGTGCACAGCGACAAAAAATCGGAAAGTCAGAGCAATTGTTATGATTCATACAGGGGTTGATGGTCTAGTTAAGCCCTCCGCAAACGAAAGCTATTAGTTGAGGTAGCTAAAGACCTCGCGTGGCTGTTAGCTCAGCAAGTTATTATCGTGTGCGGATAGTTTTCGGGCTGAGCTTACTGCCTTGCGAGGTCGTTAGCTCAGCTGATAGCTCTCGTGTGCGGCGGGCTTTAGCGTTCATATTGATTGCTTACTTAATTGATACACGTTAGAAATATGAATCAATTAAGAAATAGGTGCAAACTCAGAGAGGAAGTATGTTATGCATGATGGATTTAGCTAGCATTTTTTTAAAAATTTTATTTGTATTTTAAATTGTTTAAATATATTATGAAATATTTTATTCTTCTCTATAGATACGTCTATAAGTAGGGCCTGAGTGAAAAATAGCGTTTATATATTCGTATTTGGTAATGTAATGAAGATACGCACCTGCTCTTTGAGGCTTTTTTTCTCATTTTGGATAGCAGTGGCTGTAAAGTGATCGGCGCAAGATGATTGAGCAGACGCCAGCCTTATAAACTCGCGATTCCATGTGTAATCCGTAAAAGGCGGCTTCACTATAAAAAAATGGGAAAAACAGATGAAATAAATTGTTTGACGGCTATTTCTCATGGACAACCACATACTACCAACACATGCCTGCATTTAACGACATAGCATAATTGTACGTACGTATAGTTGGCTCCCAGTAAAATACGGACTTCAAAATTACCATTCCCTTGTAAGGCACGTCGCTTGTCAACTGTATACGTATTCTGCTTACGCCACATGGAGGTTTTGAGCAATAGCCTACAAATTTTTTTTACTCGAAGAATATAATCGTGAAGATATACGTAAAAAATGTGAAGTAGTCTGGGATTGATATTCTCACTTCCTGCTATCGTATTTTCACTGACCAATCAATTTTTGCCATTATTATTGGGCAATTCTTATTGGGTATTTCACTGGCACACGCAGATTTTAATTTATTTCTTGAGCTGTCATGATTGGTCTGTTGGCCAATGCCTTTATTATTGGGCAATTCGCTGGGCAATTATTACTGCGCGTTCGCCAAAGTAGGCATGAGGCCAACGCTCACATGCACATTTAAGAAATAGAAAACATTTTCCGTTATAAAACGCGTGGGTGTTTGGGAGAACGAGAAATAATCAGTGCGAGTTCTTCCAAACTCCCACAAGTGTTTCTATATAACTGTATAGAAACACAGGAAAAATTTTTTTCTATTTCTTTTATAATATAACTCAATAAAACGATTTTGTACAAATATTATAATTCGATTCAATTACAAATTCTCATTACATTACTTCGCTTGACAAGTTCGGCGGGAAAATTCCCGTGTTTCTATACCGGGTGTATCAAAAAAAATGTCCCAAATGTAAAAATTCCGTTTTTCAGGATATTTTGCAGAATTTGGCAAATTTTTGTGTTCCTAGAGATTGTTAAGACTTATCTGGTATACCTAGGCCAAGTTTGGTTTTTCATTAACAAAATAATGTTACCGGGGGGGTGGTTCCTTTCCACTGATATTGAGAGGGCTTGCGCGCGAAAATGTGAAGCTGAAATTGAGATATTATTTAGCTGTCTAAAAGTAAAGTAGAATCCCAAGAACCCGCTCATGATTATTATCTACGAAATCAAAACAATATTCGATCTCCACCGCTTATATGCACTGAGCGGTTTCGTAACTTTGTTACAGTTAAGTATAATATTTAAAAAAATAATATTGAACTACAATATTCAATTCCATTTTAATCTAGCTAAGTATGTAAATAAGTCATTTTACCGTTGTATATAACTTCTCAATTAGGCCTACCTATGTAGACTATATTGATGATTATTTTATAAATTATTAATATTCTGTAACACTTTACAATATTTAATACCCTATGTAACGATAATCGTGTAATTCAGTTTGTACTGCGATACGATTTTAATAAACTAATAATAATAATAATAATAATAATAAAAGTAGGAAAGCTTTTTAATAAACTGTCAAAGTTTCAGGGAAAATAATGCATACTGGGAGCAACGCCCGGCCCCTAAAGGTGACAAATATTTCATTGCGCGCAGTGGATTAAATGCATCGTTGATTTTAGCGTGACCGATCTCATCCAAGGTGGGCAAATGAATAAATTAAAGCGAGAAACTGAACACAAAAACAAAGCGATTTATTCGTGATGTTAATCCTCAGCATGTCCACCATTTCATTCTAAGCAAAATGCGGCTTGTCTTAGCATACTAAACACTGAACAGCGAACCATTTGTCTGTCTATTCGCCTAGATTTGCCGGTGGTAGCGTAGGCGATTTGCAAGAAAGAATTTCGAACGAAATGGATAATTTAAGGCAGGACAGACAAATGTGGTTCGCCGTTCAGAGTTTACCATGCTCAGACGAGCCGCAGTTTGCTTAGAAAGAAATGGTAGAAATGTTGAGGATTAACATCAAGAATAAAAATGTTGTTATTAAATCGCTTCGTCTTCTTGTTCAGTTTCTCGCTTTAATTTATTCATTTGCCCAGCCTTACATGAGATCGGTCACGCTAAAATCAACCATCCATTTAATCCACTGCGCGCAATGAAATATTTGTCACTTTTAGGGGTCGCGCGTTGCTCCCAGTTTGCATTATTTTTCCTGAAACTTTGACAGTTTATTAAAAAGCTTTCCTACTTTTAGACAGCTAAATAATATCTCAATTTCAGCTTCACATTTTCGCGCGCAAGCCCTCTCAATATCAGTGGAAAAGAACCACCCCCCAGTAACATAATTTTGTTAACGGAAAAACCAAACTTGGCCTAGGTATACCAGATAAGTCTTAACTATCTCTAGGAACACAAAAATTTGCCAAATTCTGCAAAATATCCTGAAAAACGGAATTTTTACATTTGGGACATTTTTTTGATACACCCTGTATATACAGTTATAGAAACACGCTTCTCGACCAATCAGCACGCGCGTACTATAAATGTTATATTATAAAGCAAAGTATTTCCTTAAAGATGCGTGCGCGCGTATACGCCTGGAAGAAATGAAGTGTGTAACTTTTTTATGCACCCTGTATCATACATGACACAGTTGTTCATGATGAGTCAATCCCGGCCTGTACGACTGCAATCAATCCCGGCCTGCACGAGGAATTTAATTGTCCTCGCGCGTGGTGTTTAAAGGTTATATAATTAAACTGTTGTTTCATTGTAGTAATTTTATAAACAATCACCAAATCACGAAATATTGAACAAATCGTTTGTGTTTTAAAAAATCACTCATATTCCTAGCCTCCTCCACAGGCCTCTCTAGCTTTCTTTGGGGCTTCCCTTGGGGTTGCGCTGGCTTCCCTATCATATCCTAAATGTTTGACTTTCAGCTTTCCGAAAGTCTCGCAAAACCTTCGTGCATGCAATCTACGTAGAGCTGCAAGCGGACAGGTAAATTAACGTCATATTGTATACATCTAATTTCTAAAAAGAAATGCAACCTACTTGTTGTTGATATTGTATTACTCCAATTGCTCCAATTGCTCCAATTGCTAAACGTTGACGTTTCGTTCGTCGTTACAGCCATAACTCGGAACTGATAGTCGGTATTTGGTTCAAGACTCTGCACGAGGTATGTTGTTTCATTCGTCTATAACGGAATACAGAATGCAGTGATATATATATATAAGCGCCCATATTTGCACATCGCTATGACTTAAATTGCCTAACATGGAGAAATATATATACACATATATATATATATATATATATATATATATATATATATATATATATATATATATATATACACATATATATATATATATATATATATATATATATATATATATATATATATATATATATATGTATATATATATACATATATATATATATACATATATATATATATATATATATATATATATATATATACATATATATATATATATATACATATATATATATATATATATATATATATATATATATATATATATATATATATATATATATATATACATATGTTCAAGCAAATGCATTTAAACGTTAAAGATCCATGATCGTATTTCTTCAATTAGAAAATTCTTCGTATTTCTTCGTTTGTGTACAGAGCCAAAGGGCTTTACATATATCTCTTTGGCAACGACATGAGCTGTGGATAGCTCGCGTGCTTGTGCAATCGATTCGATGAAGTTGGGATTCAAAGACTGATTAACGTTTGAAAGACCTCCAAATTAGGCTTTTTGTGCGTCATATACAATGCACAAATACTTCTATCATCAGTGGTTGAAGTGGCACAAAGATCAATTCGGATTAACTATAGTGATTTACATGCATGCAAGCATGCGTATTTAGGGTTAATTTAATTACTTTTCTTAGCTGTTGCATGATTTGGACCATTTATAATAGAAGCACTGAAGAATCATGCACCCTCGCCTGAAAGCTTAATTGCAGTTCAAACTACCTATTACACTAATATAGTTATTATTACACTCAAAAAAGCAACTCCACGCTCTTATATCAATTAGGTATAATATAGCTGACTTATATAGTCACCTCTTTGGCTATCAGGTCAAACAACTTGAATTCTAGGTGAAATTGCATGTATAGTATGAAAAAAAAAGATAATCCAACTTCAACACGTTTTTGTGCGTGCATTACCTGATTAAACAATCGCAATTTTTCACATCAAACTTTTATAGATGCTGAATTATATAGGTATCGTATCGTGAAATTTTCACGGCCTTATACCGCTGTGCTAAGCTGCACAAAAGCAAATCAGGTCATTCGTTTCCTATATTGAGAAACAATGCTTAGTGGCAAGTGCTTATTAGTTCTGGTTCTTTGACATTGAAAATCATCACTTTAAATGGTCACCAAATTTTAAATCAACCCTATTTTCTCATGCATTATAGTTTTGTATTCATTCATGCAGCAACTAACATTGACATATATAACATTGTCAATCTTGTAATAGCTAGCCATCAATAAAACCGAACTGAGGTTTGTCTAAAACAGACTGGCAATCTTCATTTTGCTTTCAAAAAGCAAAAAAATGTTCAGAGCCCTTTCTATAACTGCATGTTTGCATGCCGTCGTCTATGTCTTTTATACGAACTTTTCGAAGGCTCAAAGCCACGTGCGAATATATTGTGCAAACTAGCGCGAGCTGTATATACTGAAGCGAGTGGCAAGAACTCGCGAACTCTCAAGATTCAATTCCGCAGAAATAGTATGTAAAGAATACTAAAGAGAAAATTAGGTCGGTGATATGTGAACTATAGGTTTTAAAGTTTGGTTCCAATGCAGATGTCTCCGTCAACAATATAGCTATATTGCATGTCATGCAGAGGTCACTGACAGTCAGTGCTTCGTTCTTTTAAATAAATTTTACCTTATGGTATTTTTGTATATATGGATAAACGGTAAAGACATCACTTTTCTGGGGACCATTCCAATTAGGCTTTACTTCCAATATATAATTCAATCCACTGTAGTTTGCCAACTCCGTCGTATTGAAAACCAAACTTATCCTCTCCCATCCAATTTTAAAAGCTCTTGGTCTCGCTGGCTTTGGTAATTTTCTTTCAAAATCTGTCAGAATTGTAACAGTGTATTCGATAATTTTTGTAAAGAGAGAAGTGAAAATTCGAGAGAATACGTAAATAACACATGTACGAGAAAAAAGTTCATGCGCACATATCAATTTACTGGCAAGGAACGGCTAAAATCGGTACCCTTACGCCTTACCTAATTTAATCAGTGCTCAGGTTACCAAAATAGACAATATAAAAGACCGTGCAAAGATAAAATTGGTAGGGGAACCAATTTTAGCCGTGCCGTGCCAATGGAGTGTAGTGGAAACGGGGCTACTGTCACAGGTAGGTCATGCGTTCGTCAAAATAATTAAATTACAGCAGCACAATTGAAAATTTAAAGTATCTGAAGAGGGGTGCTATTATAGTTATAAATTTCCATGCAAGAATATACTGTATATAAGGATTTAAATCTATACTAATTTTTTAAACATATTCGATATATATCTTTGCCTTTTAATGCCTTTTAATTTTCTTATATTTATATTGATCAATGCACAATCCACTGGTGGTCGACCTGCATGGTAACAAAAATATTACCTTGTTTTAGCATTCTTTCAAGAGACTCCTTAAAACATAATTGACCACATAATTCTTTATCATTAACTGTCGCAATATTCTGCAAAATAATAAAATAACAAATATGCATAACTTTGAAAAAAACATTAATTCATTTCACGAAACTGAACTCCTGTTATCGTGAATCCAACAATGAATATTGTCACTTAATTTCACGAAACAAATTTACCGCGATCTCTTCCCGCCGTATAGACTATAGTCTACTATAGATGAATCATGTGAACGCCTGCATTAGACGTCGCTTGTGTTCGTTCAGACAATCTATATATTGAAAATCTCGGGTAACCTCATGCAGATTTTGATAGTTACCATTTTTAGAAATCATTTGAAAATGTATCATTGTTATTTGTTATAAAATTTTCGAAATGCTTTCAATATTAGCCCTAAAGTGATTACAAATATCTGTCTACCATGATAATCTTTCTATATAATTATATCCTATGTAGAGTGTATAAGTGCTATATATCGTTGTGAGAGGACCGTTCGTATCGCGAAGATGTTTGCGCAATGTGTTATATGGACTTATATATGTGCTCGATACAACATGCATATATTATAAAGCGTCAAATTAAATCTTATATACGCATAGGCTTATAAAGCACTGTATGTATTTCAGCAAGCAAGAATCAAAGCGACTCGACGTACTACAGCTTTTGATTCAACGCAAATGTTCAGTACCATTCCAAAATAATAATCGTTATAGCTTCGTGTAAGTACCGAAGTTTTGGCGCTTGAACTATTAGCAGTCAACAAAGAATGTAAAAAATTCGCCAATGAGTCAGACATTGGTTAGATAAACACCACGCCAGGAGCTATTTTGCGTTAATAACTTCAGAACTTGTGTGAATTTATGTAAACTCTGCATACGGATTGAGTTAAGCAAGTCGCAACCTGCGTTGATTCTCAGTGATTAATTATAGTCCACATGGAACATTTAATATACATAAAGTAACTACATTATCGTGTGATACCATCACAATGCTCAGTGTTTATATAAAAGTGCCATGATATAAATATACGCACCTTTTTTTCACAGGCTGCCACACATTTGTCGATATCAAACTCGAGGCAATCACAAAACATAAAAAACAATAAACTACAAATGATTTGTAGACGATTCATGATCGACTTTCCTCACGTATGAGTACGATATTCAACAATAACATACTTTCGACATTTGACACCTTTCCAGATCTAAACAAAAAGCAATGTCCTTGACTTTTTTTATCTCAATCATGCAGGCAAGTGAAGTTCAATGTTGAAATCAACTTACCTTACCATTCCTTGCTTCGCTGTAGCCGTGATTTAAAATATCAGGACATAATTCAATACATTATCGGCGTATGATCGACATTGAACCAGGCAAAAGCATTAAAGCTGAATTTGGTAAAGCGTGCATGAATGACGTTAATCCGCGTTTAAACATTAACTATATAGATCGAAATTTTGGTATCTGTTTACACTGATTAACGTCGGATGCTATTCATTCGCGATATTCCGTCTGCTGCATCATTGTTACACATCCCCCTGAAACACAAGAAAATCAATAATTGCGCAAAACGCATCCTTCTGTTTACAGTGGTAAAAGGAAATTGGTCTGGAAGAAGAGACTAATTCTTATGCAAATAAAGCGCACTCCCAGTGTAATACCTATAAGTATAGTCAAATTTTCTTTGATATATAATTCTATTACATATATAATTATATTATTCATATACATAAAAAAAAGATTTGGCCTTCGTCCCAGAACGTTTTTTACGTTTCACTTTACAGGCGAGACAAGTTATTAAAGTTTCACAGTATAAACTATAAAAAACACAATGCTATAAATATTCACGAGATCTTTAGTGACAGAATAGAATGCGAATACAGTATATATATATTTATAGCGGTGGTGTTTTCCTTTTACACCGTGTATTTTGTATTTGTAAGACTGTTTGTCAGTGTCTCCAGACGCTCAGTTGCACCCATGGCTGCACAACAATTAATTTGGTCTTCTTGATCTTTAATATCACCTTGACAGCTGATTCACGCAACATTATTATTTGTCATGACTGATGTCACATGTATATAAAAAAATTAATATTGCCAACTACGCAAAATATGTCTTACTTTGCTGAGCATGGTTGCACGGCCACGGCTATATGGGTGTTCTCCACCGAAACCCGAAATATCAGTTAGCCCATTTAGTTTGAATTTTACCCATGTAAAAGGCAGGTACAAATCATCTTTTCGAAGGAAATGTTCAAGTTTAAAAAAAAACAGGCGAAATATTTTACATTTCAGTAAAAAAGCCAACGGGGTCACATGCATGGTAAAGGAATGGCCATGCATGCAACAACCATCGTGATTCATGATTCGCTTTTTCTTCGTAAGAATATAATTTTATCATATAACTACATTTTGTTAATTGCGCATCCAACTACTCCATAATCCATATTATAGCGAAATCTCGATATCATATAGTAATACTCTAGCGAAGTAATAGACTTAACAGACCGAGGGGGGGGGGGAGCGATCCTAGCCACTCATCCTTATAAGGTTTAAACGATCATGAAGAATTAAGGACTGTGAATACAGGAGTAACGCTGTCGAACTTGAAAGTCCAACAGCTCTAACTCTAATATCTATAGATCATATCTTGAGTTTACAAGATGTTATTCCTCGGAGTATATGTTTCTTTTATTGTATTTTAATAATATCCACAGCAACACGTCAAAGCATCAACTTGCAAGTCCCTATCCAGTGCCTCAGCAATTAATCCAAATAACTTTAATATCCCAACAGTATATATGCTATTGATCACAACTCTAGATCTACTATTTTGCAATATTAGTCAAAGCATAGGTGAAAATTCATTTAGCAATAAAGGGACAATTTCCGGCTCCCTACATGGCCTATAGAAGGCAATGATATATGGAGATACATATGCTACAGCTACTATGGCTATATAGCTATGCGCCCTAAAATATATGTCTATGAATTGGTTTTCAATTTTTTGTCAGCTCCCAACGGCGACGGTGACTCGTTCCAGTGCGGTGGATGCTATATATCAAATATATACATCATGCGTGCGAATATAGATAAAGATGATTGACGTTTTCAATAGCAATATTCTTCGTAATACCAAATCACTTTAGTCAAATATGATCTAGCGTTTTGGGCCATTTGGCATGTTTTTTTTTATAGTTTTAGATATATATAATTATTGTACCGCGTCGCCAACGAGTCGCGTTTACATATATGATTTTCAAGTCCGCATTATTGAAATGCTTGCAGGCGGTGAAAATGCAAGCCTGAATGTTTTTTTAAACACCGAAAATAGAAAGGGAAAATATCTAAAACTTGCCATGTGTGAAATGAAAGTGTGAAGTATTCATTAAGGTCTCAAATGTCAATTAATGTGCATTTTCATGATTATTTACTGATCAACCAACCGATGTCTTGATTCGGCTAGCCGATAGAAATACGGTCGAAAGTCCTTTGTTTACTTTTTTATTTCAATTTTACAGGTTAATGCCAAAATGAGAACAAACTGACAAACATGTTTTGGGCGAAAACGATTTTGTCATAGCAATATTCAGACAAAAAATGTATAATTATAATATAATATATAGTAACGTGTATGTTATATATATATGAATATAAATGTTACGTTATACAATGTTAATGATAAATATTTTTGCCAAAATGGTAGCTATAGTCTATAGGCGTTAGAGATTATAAAGAAAACCCTATAAAAGCCATATATGCATATATTCGGATGTATTGCATTATGAAAACATATTATGCAGGTTTTACCGAATGCAGTATATACTGGTTGGCGCACAGAAAAGTTCAGCCTGACGTTGATTTATTATGGAGAAAAAAGATAAATGTCCCGTTTTTATTATAACACGTAGGCCACGTGCATTTACTATGTTTAGAAATCTCCATATCTCAAAGTTTTTTGTGGGCTTGTCCACAGCTGCGTAATATATTTATAGTTGTAAAATGCTTAATAAATCCTTCTTGATGATTTTCAGCACAGTTCCGGCGGAATGCGCGTTTTTCATGAATCATTCGAATCCGTAGGTCTTGCATGTTTATATAACAAAGCATATGTGTTATAATTGTTGTATGCGTGTTATAATTTTGTGTGTTATATATAGAGCTCAACTAATTTTAATATTCGTGATCTGTTTTTTAATCTCTCATTTAGCTACATATATAGCCCTATAGCCTCAGTTCAGACACTTTAAGGTGAAATTTTTTCGAATTTATAAATCAGCTTTGCAATAAATCTTATATAGCTTTGCGATATCGATCAGTTAAATATATATTGAAATTGAAACAAACTATACATCGAAAAATAATATATAATGTCGCGCTATATTGGCACCTGCGTGCCAAGAAATTATATTTTTATCTTGAGAAAAATGCTATTATTCGCATTAACTATGTGGTGGCCAGACTCGAACAAATTATTAAACAATAGAAGCAATAGAAAAGTGTGAAAAAGTCATGCTTTATATATTGCTAAACAGTAAAAAATACGAGTTCCTATAAGCCAACTGAAAATCTAAACAGAATTTCCAGAGTTCCTTTATCAGCCCGTTAAAGGGCGTTATACTTATAGCTGGCTAGTTTTACATCGTTATAATACTTGCATAGATAATTTTTCTCGTAGGTAAATAAATACTATGCAATTGCAATTATATCAACACGATCTCTTATCTTACCTTTTTTTTTGCACTTCGTGAATGATTTGAACCATCGATAAGTTTAAAAAAACATTATCGAGCCATATTTCTTTCGTTGCACGTATACCGGATGACTACTAAATGCCCCAAGCGGCCAAAACGAGTTTTCCATTAGTTGAACAAATACTTTTGATGAAGAAGATTAATTCATTGGATAAACTGTGACGTGAATAATAATAAATAGCCAGCATTTGGACTGAGTTTGGTCAAAAATTATTATCCATGCAGCAGCGTCAAATTTAATAATAGCTTTTCAAAAAAAGATAAACCTTAGGATAAAATTTGACGTTTCCGCATATAAACATTTTTGCATAGCCTGACCCACGGGGACTTTTCTCAAGTGCCTCGTGGAATGAAATATATGTTTTTGCTCCTTTTGCGGAGTAAAAATATTCTGGCCAAAAATACACTTCAGCCCGTTGGTGGAAATAATTTCATCCTGGCCTTGCTCAGTTTAGCCAAACTGCTTTCAGTTTTTTTAAAATAAGAATTTTATAGATCTTGTTCAGCTAAGCAATGATTATACTATTATTTTCTAAAAAGAATTTTTTTTTCAAATTGAAAAAAATGTCCGTCTTCAGATAAAATATAATTTCCTTTTTTAAAGAAATTAAATTTGGATCGAGATTTTACAATAAAAAAATTATATTTGCAAGAGAAAAATTCTTTAATATGCGGATCAAGGTCACGACCCCATTGAATCGTATACATTGATCGATTAATATATTGATTGCCAGATCTGGCAAAATATATAGTAATTAATCCAAGCATAATTAAATTAGTTTTACTCACCTACACACCTACCCTCTAACAATACGTATTCAGAATCGCATGCGCAATCGTAATCTCCTTTGTAGAAATCTGGACGACAAGTGCTTTTTTCAGGACATGATGCGTTCACACACGGGTCTTTCGCTGGAAAAGAATGGAGCAATAAAACATCTTAAAACTGCGTCCGTGCTATAGATGATGTCCTTTGATATAGAATAAACAATAGATTGGAAGCTAAGTCAGTGCATGCTATATACAAACAATAAAAAAACACCAACTTCATTGTAGAAAATTTATATTCGTATACCAAAGAATAATACAGTATCGATCTTATGATGCACACAGTGATCACCATGAAATGCTGACAACTATATAAAAGACCAGTATATAGAAAGAATAATGAGTGGAAATGGTATTATTGCTTTCGATCGTGTACTAAGGAACGAATAAGAGGCCTATGGACTAGGCTGGAGTCTGAGCAGGGAGAAAAGACCCTGGGTACGAGCTTGATGCTGATTGTACTTACTCTAATTCTGTGCTTTTGTCCAGCATTTAGTTTCGTGAACGACGCGTTATAGTTGTGGACCTGTAAAAATTTTACAGTTTTTAGAACATGCACGGGTTGCCAAAAAGTACTCAGATGTACATCTGCATGAAGTATGACACGAGTATGATCATATCCATTTACGACGATATTGACATGCACTTATGCACGAGACTGGATAAGTTCGAGAGCAAAGGAAACTAGCCCATGCAGTAACGACTACTGTATTTATAATAGCTCCCAGTAATTCTCAGTTTCACCCTATTTCTGATATAGCGAATTTTACTTTACTTCGCCTGCTGTTGACATATGACGCGAAGCTTCTACATAGCTTCACTTTCCTCTCGTCAGTAATTTGTTAGAAATAATTGCCTGTTGTTGGGCTCTTCCACCGATGACGTATATCAAAAAGCAGTCTACCATCTTGGGTGGCATAAACGTTTAATCTACTTTAAATTACTTTATTATTATTACTTTAGATTACTTTAAACCCTTGGAGCTTTGAAGTCTTCTGAATTAAGACGCGAACGATAAGCCGCAGAAAGCCGCAGCGATTATGTTTTTTTCTCTTAACTAACGATATCTTTTGCCACACAAACCGGAGTCACCATTCCTCGCGCGTGAAAAAATTTCAGACGAAAACTGAAGGAAACGTTCCTATATTATATACTTACGTTCGCGTGAGCGTCGTAGTATTCGGTTTGGAGAGCTGCAAAGGTGTTCGACGTGTCGTAAAGTTCGATCAAATAGTACGTGACATTGACATCATTCCGCCACAAATTATCATTCCAGTTTACATTAGCGATCACCGAAGTGTCCGATGACGTGATGGTAACATTTAATACGTAATGTCTTGTGTCATCTTGGATGCCAACATCTACATCGTCCGCAAAAAATTCAACAAAATTATACAACGGAGTGCAAGCAGATTTACGAGAAATTCTTGACTTCATGTCTTGCATATACGGATTGGCATATATCATTGGGTGACGTAATTATAAAGTTCATTAATAATTATAATAATATTTGATATATAATAATACACGTAAACTATTGGTGTCACGACATCACCACTCACTGACTTAGGTTTTCAAATATTTTTTATAACAATCTGCATGCTTAAGGGGAGAAAGTTACGTGAATTGCAAAGTGAAGTACCCATTACAAATAAATGCTATATGACTTCTTACATGGGCAACCACAAATTTTGGAGGTGTTGACCGTTATGCAACCTAAAGGTACAAAAGTACAATTATTTATGTTGGAGTGTATAGTCACTGTAATACAATTGATTGTCAGGAAAACAATGTTGAAACAAAGTTGGGTAATCCTGTATACAAGCGATTCGTTGGACTTTCACTATTACCATTCTTTACGCGTTGAGCCGGCAGTAGCGAAAATCGGCCCGATAAATCGATGTATGTGAACGTGCGCACCTTCAGTTCTTCAAACAAGGAAAAATCCTGGGTACGAGGTTGTGAGTTTTAGAGCTAAACAACAGACTTGGTTTGGATTTATCCACCTCGAATTAATTAACCTCGCCAGCGCAATCATGCAATCTAGTATCATTAAGAATGATAAAATAGTTTAATAAATGCATGTATACCAGGTACATAAAATTTCCATTCTCTCACAGCTAACTTTCCCCAAAAAAAACGTTGCAAATACAACTACAATAAAATAAGTGAAAGCTGATGAATTTGGTGAAACACGTGGACGAGTCTTCGGAATTCAGCTTATACAAGGAGCGGATGAGAATTAAGCCAAGGACTACCCTATAATAGGGGCTACCCTATACAGGGTGTATCAGAAAAAACTAGAAGATTTTAAATTGTCCAAAAACTATCATTTTATCAAAATATCTCAAAAATATATTTACCTTTAAGTATTTTAGCATCTTCTGGCTTATCTAACAGTAAAAGCTATCAGAAAAATTAACCTAAAAAAGCGGGAGAACGGTTTGTAAAAGCCTCATTTTTAACCGCTTGCGCAAAGAAAATGAGAGGTTCAAAATCCAAGCTCATTTAAAGAGATGAAAGTTTGGACTTTTTTGTGCAATGTATCAAAATTTCAGGAAATTTGATTAACAATTAGTCTGCCGTGAAACGTTTCAAATTTGGACTTTTTCCCGTTTGCTCCGCTCTCGCGTAACCTTTTTTCATGCAAGAATGATTACATGCATGAGTGATGGTTCGAATGACGTACTTAAAACAAAACTAACAATGAATACTCTTGTTTCATTGTTTTATTTAACAAAGAGCTCTGGTAATTACACCTGGAGAATGCAAAAGTAGGGCAGAAGTTTGCGTGCAAAGAAATGGAGGACATGTAGAGAACTAACAACAAATTTTGTAAACTCTGCTCTTGTTTGTAATTGTGTACTGTTTGACGTTTTTGTGTAGTTTATTTTTAGCAATAGCATTATTAGATACAGCATCAATGTAAGGAGGTATAACAATAGGATTGTAAGTACGTCATTCGAACCATCACTCATGCATGTAATCATGCATGAAAAAAGGTTACGCGAGAGCGGAGTAAACGGAAAAAAATCCAATTTTGAAACGTATCACGGCGGACTTAACGTTTATCAAATTTTTTGAAATTTTAATACATTGCACAAAAAAGTCCAAACTTTCATCTCTTTAAATGAACATGGATTTTGAACCTCTCATTTTCTTTGCGCAAGCGGTAAAAAATGAGGCTTTTACAAACCGTTTTCCCGCTTTTTTAGGTTAATTTTTCTGATAGTTTTTACTGTTAGATAAGCCAGGAGATGCTAAAATACTTAGACGTAAATATATTTTTGAGATATTTTGATAAAATGATAGTTTTCTGGACATTTTAAAATCTTCTAGTTTTTTCTGATACACCCTGTATAAGGACTATATACCCAGGCAATAGAGACTATACCCTATAGGGACTACACTATAAGGACTACCCTATAATAAGGGCTACCCTATAAAGATTATACTCAATAGAGACTACACCTTATTCATGGGGACTGCACTATAAGGACTACCCTATGATAAGGGCTACCCTATAAAGATTATACTCAATAGAGACTATACCCTATGGAGACTGCACTATAAGGACTACCTTATGGGGACTACCCTATAGGGACTACCCTATTGGGACTACATTATTAGGACTACGCTATACAGACTACCCTATACGGACTACACTAAAAGGACTACCCTATAGAGACTACCCTTTAGGGACTACACTATTAGGACTACCATATAGCCGGGTACTACACTATAAGGACTACCTATAGGGACTACCCTTAGCTCCTTACCCGCGCTCGCTGTACTTTGGCTCCACAAGACAGATATAGCTACACCTACAAATTCTCAGTGTTTAAAATCAAACCTCAAAAGTGTACCAACAATCGTAATACAGGGTCTCATCTTTACGTGGAGTGTATGTAGTAAGGTTCCTGTTGGTGAAAATATCCTATAAAATACAGTAGAGGCGCTGTTACAGTACACTATGTAATTTTCCTTGCAACGAGCAATGCAATTAGAATTGAAATGCTAGGAAAAGTTAGCAGATCAAAAGAAATGTTTGTATATTTGACAACTTTAGATGCCTCAGTAGTGGAATTGCATTTGAACTGTTCTCTAGTGTAAAGCCCCGTACAGGCGGGCAAGTTTTCCTTGACAAGATAATATATATGTCGAGTATATTTATATATTCAACAATATATAATAAAATGAGTATACGAACGAAAACTCCCAAAAACCGCTCAATTGGCTTGAAAATATTGTTGCGCAGTTTCCTACTTTTTCAGCTGGCATGACTAGCTTTTGAACAAGGTTCTTTGTCGAGGAAAATTGTCAATTTTTTTGCGTACACATGCATGCATGAGCAAATAGAGGCATGCATATCCTACTTCCATGTTCATGTACTCTGCACATCATTCTTCAGCCATTATACATGAAAAATTTACGTTCAAACTTGCCATATTCGACAATTTAAAGAAAGATGCACACACCTGATTTTTTAGTTTTTCTCTATCACTTCGTAAATTGTTTTCAAAGTATTCGCCACAAAATGATACAGCGTGTGAGGCGCGTCTAAGAGTGCGTACAAATATGTAATCCTGATAAGAGGATTTAACTATAAAGAATTAATGAGAAAAAAGATAATGTCAATTGAAAACAATTGTAAACGTATTATTACACGGGCATTCATGACAATTGTATAACATACGTACGTGTGGTAGGCTCCCAGTAAAGTACCGATTTTAAGAACACCATCCCCTTGTAAGGCACGTCGGTCGTGATCTCTACGCGCAATTTGCTCACACCACATGGAGGATTTGAGCAACTTTCTACGAAAAATGTTTTCACATACAACAACATATCATTATCAAGAAACCGTGACATACATGCTAAATAATAACGTGTCATTCAGTCGTCTCTATATACGCATTGTAACTTGTCCCGTCTCGGGTCAACAAAATACTGTTTCATGCAGTGTTTCCTTTGCACCCATGCATGCAGTATAAATCATCATGTAGTATAGTATTTTAATGCATGAATTAACATGTCTATTAAGAAATTCAACCTACTTGTTGTTGATATTGTATTACTCCAATTGCTAAAGGTTGACGAGTCGTCCGTCGTTACAGCCATAACACGGAACTGATAGTCGGTATTTGGTTCAAGATTCTTCACGAAGTATGTTGTTTCATTCGTCTGATGGATCACAGGATATAGCAGCACAAAACGAAATATATTAATACATGTATGACAATAAAGTGATTACGAGGGTACTGAGGCTTTTGCCTTTTGTTAGGAAATGTCTGGTCATATATCGCTGCACTTAAACAGTTATTTGTTAAACAGTTATCGCTACACTTAAACAGTTGTCTTCTGATAGACGACAGATATTGGACTAATATATATAGCTAGCACATGAGAAAACACTGTATCTGGCCAACTCAAATGGTAACGTAACAATGATATGCACTATAAATATTTTAACATTTTTCTCAGCTTACGTAATGGTATTTTTGTATATATGGATAAACGGTAAATACATCCTTTTTCTGGTGACCTTTCCAATCCGGCTTTACTTCCAATATATAACGCACTCCACTGTAGTTTGTCAACTCCGTTGAATTGAAATCCAAACCTATCCTCTCCCATCCAATTTCAAAAGCTCTTGGTATCGCTGGCTTTGGTAATTTTCTTTCAAAATCTGTCGGAATTAAAAAATTTCAAGTATATCATAATTAATAATCACTTCATTTCCAAAACCTTAATTTCCCAAATAATTTTCCCCCTTCAATTATGAATAAAGAACAGCGCGGTTATATCCTTGTGCATGCATCCATGCGTCATGTATTCATGCGTGATTGGCGAAAATGAAAGAAACGTCAAAATAATAGACTTATAGGAAGAAAATAACGATATCTATAATCATAAACCTCTAGTAAAATGCTAAACGAAATTATGCGAGAGATGAACTCGGAACTTTCTTGGTATATGTGCTTCGGTTCAGTCTGCACTATGCATTGTATGCAAATTACGTAGAGTAGTCTCGCGCTTTCCTCAGTTGGGTTCGTATGAATGTGCATGCGTCACGTTTGACAGCACGGCAACTGATATATTATTGAAGAGCTTATGATTTATATCATGACAGCGATGCGACGACAACGGATGGAATAAACTCCCTCAAATTAATGGTCGAAAAGAAAACCTGCATGTCATATATCATTAATTCCATGCATGCATGAATTCAGTACAATAACAAAGTTCAGGAAATCGCTATAAAAGGTAGAAAAACTTTTACTGAACTGAATTTCAGATTGACATGTGTCAAGAATTCAGATCGTTTTTATAAAACATATGTCAAGAATTCACGGATCGTTTCTACAAAACATGCACGCATTGTCAACAGCTATAGGACGCCGTCTAAAACTTCCATTTATCTTAAATATTCAATTCACTTATATTATAGCGTTGTCGACGAAGTCGATGACTGCATGTTGTATATCTTAACTCTTAAGGTTTCTATATATGTACCTTGTTTTAGACGTTTATCAATCGAATCCTGCACACATAATGCATCGCATAATCCTTTACCGTACGAGCTCGAAATTCTCTACAAAATTATAGAAAAATAAAGCTATATACTTTAGTCTTTGCTGAAAGTTTAAGTACTTAAACTCTCGTAGAAGTTATAATATTTTCTTAGAGTTATGATTATTGCTGATATAGGGTTGTAAATATTTCGAAAATGAAAACTAACAACGAGCTTAAATATGCATGTTTAAAGAATACAGAATATATAGCTATAGGTGATCGATACAATAAAATACATATAGTACGTCAGATATTCATACCCTGATTGCAAATAGAAAAAAACTTCAAAAAATTAAAGTCAAGAACGTCCCGGAATTAAGGCGACCTAACGTAGCCGTGGAAGTGTTTTTCCTATTGTATTAATGAAAGACTGGACTACTGAATAGCTATATCATGATTCGAACACATTGGAACAATCGATAATGATCGATGCACCGACCACGAGCGCCAAAGATTACATAATTGTTCGGTATATTCAAGTGTTGAAAAGCATTTGCTGTCAGTGTATTCAAAGATGCAGATGTGACTTAGATAAACACAACAGTCATGCAGGTTTTTTGAATAGACAATATAACGTCAAAATCTAAATCTATATATAAACTTGTAGATGGCGCGAATACGGATCCGGGTGAGGTAAGACAAAATTTGTTTAATTCATTGGTTAATTTTAGTCGGGACATTTAATACACGCGTTACTACATTATCATGTCACATTTCGTGTGTTACTATCATGCATGCACAGACCGAGACTACAAGTGTCAGATGATCTGATACCCACCTTATTCTCACAGGATGCCACGCATTCTCTTGTATTGAACTGAAAACAGTCACAAAACATAGAAAATACCAATAAACTAGAAATTACTTGTAAAAGAGTCATGATCAATTTTGTCCGCACGAGATTCAACAATAACACACTTAATTGATTGACATTTGATACCTCTGGCTCTGGATCTGCAAGTCTAAACTTGAAACGATGCACTAAACGTATATAGTTGTCAGTTGGGCGGGGGGGGGAGCAACCTGGGTTCGAGGGAATCAGGCAAATATTATGAAAAATTTTCAAATCATCCCTTCGTATCTACAAAGAACAAGGCGAAATTAAATTATCATCGAAAAATTGCGTAACCAAGATTCAGTGCGCATTTCTGAATATTCGTATTCAATATTTGCTGATGTTAGATAACCCTCTTTTATACACATTGCACGATGGAATGTCAGTTGCGCGATAATTGCCACATTGTGCAGTGGAAGTTTGTTTGCGTTCATCAAAGGTTTTTTTCGGATACGTTAATTCTACAAAGCTGAAGGGTCGTGGTATATCTCCCCCCCCCCTTGCTGAAAGTACCAGAGTAGCTACTTGTATTTGTTAAAGCGTGACTGACGTTAATCTACTTTTAAGCATTAACTGCGTCAAATTGTTGGTATGTTTTGACAGTGATCAAGGTCAGATATATCCGCCTACTGCGTCACTCATCGCTGTTCATTTTCTTCAATCAATAATTGCGCGCAATGTAAATATTTGTGCATATATGTGCATGCGTCTTCTTTACAACTTCAATTTAGATTATCTGACTTTCGTATATCTTATGTTCGAGCAAAAGTGTGTTTGTTTTGTTTTCATTTACCAAAAGCTCGTGAAATTATTTTTCTATCGAACCTCCCTGCTTCTAAGTATCATATATGTCATATTCAACCCAGTTTTTATTCTTTGTTTTTCGAAATTGACAAAAATACTAAAACAATGTATGAATATAACGAAACATTTCATCTCAATTCTTAATATTAATATTAATAAATACAAACCATTTACGGGCATATAGCTATATTATATGCAACTATAACTATACTAGTATATATACATATATTATATAATTATATATATATATTTCAAATGAACAGAACTTCATGTAATGAAAACCGAAAATATAAATAATGTATTTACCGTATAACTATGACTAAAGTTTTGTATTGTTTTATTGTGTTGTTTTCATTGTATGGCCTGGCAGCTTTCAAGTTTTGCTTGCCTTCTGAGTCGAACGTAGTAATTTAGAACTTGTGGATGAGCTTTTATGCAGCTTTTATCAAAGTCCAATACACGAAGACCTTCTAGACTCTTAGCTCGGGATAACGCCACGTAAGCCTGACCGCATTCAAAAACTCTGGATAGTGATATTTCCACACAGTCAAGTGTCATACCCTATAAGTAACAATCGAGAACTTTGGAGTTACTATACCTCTTTACTTCGCCTGATAGGCAATATATACCGTATATCTCATCTTGGAGAGTTTAAGATAACAATATGGGGTGTT
Organism: Dendronephthya gigantea; assembly: GCF_004324835.1. Lineage (NCBI taxonomy): Eukaryota > Metazoa > Cnidaria > Anthozoa > Malacalcyonacea > Nephtheidae > Dendronephthya > Dendronephthya gigantea. The sequence continues at coordinate 222,384 of NW_021163191.1, read as the reverse complement.
GCATATATGTAGCTACATCATTATTGATGGTTAAAATCATTACGTACAGTAAGTGTATAGTGTGAGTTTGAAGAAAATTTGTGGTGGTTAGCTATCATACATCATAGTTATGCACATATGTATATAAGATTATATAAGTACACGTAAAAGAGAATCGAAAACAACGTGTAACGCATTCTACATAAAATACCTGACTCTTGTGAATAGATATAGCCCAGGCTAACTGCAATGGTAATTGAGTTCTTGTAACTTGACCACCCGTTCCAGTTTTTACTACCCATTTCTCCGCCTTCACTTGTCGCTCGATACCATTGGAAAACTTCACGATGGGAACAGCTGTTTGCACGAAATTTGGCTGTTTTTAATTTATTCTGACCGTTTTACTAATTATGTGGAATAGAAATTTGCAAGGCTGCATGTCACATTATAAATACAACATTCATCGGCCGTATATGTCAGGAGTACTTAAATTTGGGGTCATGCAAACTTAATTTAACCTTTCGTTAAATGTAAAACCTTGTGCCATTTATGAAATTTAATCGTCTCAACGCAGCATAGGTAGCCCAACACTCGTGGTCCGCGCGCGTACACGCTACTCAGTGATTGCATATATTAATTTATCTTAAGGTTGGCAACTTTATCAACAATTATCAATAATATATCACATACATACATGTCAAACTTCGATAAAAACTGAAAAACTACCACAAAATACTGCAAAATTAATAAATATAAATGAACTTGGATATATTTTCTAAATTTCGACAAAGTTTTTAGCTTCAAAATGTATTGGGAAATACGGAAATTTGTTCATTTAAAATAAAGTTTTTGAAAATATATTGTCGAAATTTTCTTGTCGATAGGCGGGATCCAATTTACTCTACATTACGTCACCTTCGGAGTCAATCGGAGAAATCCCGAGTCAATCCTATTGGGAACGCACGCGCACTATGGCGTAAAGACGCTAAAAAATAGTGCTCCGTGACATTTGAAATTTTTACACAATTACTGCTAAATTTTTAGAAACATTATTGCGTTATTACTTAAGTAAGGATATCTTTAAAACAACGTTGGTGTTATTTTTTGTTAACTTGGTGTTTTCGCGCATTTTGTGACTTTATCAAGATTTGGACATCGAACATTGGTCATTGGAGTGGTTACGCGTTCATTGCTTTTAGCGTGAATAATTTCCAGTGCTACTTCAACTGTGAATTCTGTGAGTTCGAATTGGTTATATTATATATATTTTTGGAACTTTTACGCAAATATTTTGCTATTCCTCGAGTTTGGACCGTTAAATTATATTTGCGAACGTTATTCCGTTAACCGCGTGCTACGTGATTTGGTAAATTGGTTGGTGACGAAGCACGCTAATTAGAAACTATGCCGCAAGAAAGCAAAGACGGAGAGCGCGCATTTCATGTAATTTGTGCCCGAGACAATTTGGTTCGGAACGAGGACGGTCGCTACATTTAAATTCATGCAGGAAAAAACACGCAACTGGTGGAGCGAGTCAACAAGATGGACAAACATCAAGTATGCCTGGTTCTATTGTTGTCGATCCGGTTACTCCCTCAAGTTCTCAAAATAGCGGATCACCATGTGTTTGGGGCAGCCTCACTAAAGACGATCTAAAGCAAGTTGTTAACGCAGCCTATGAAGAGGTGGTTATTTGGCGCAAAAATCTGTTTATGTTGCCGAGTGGAGCTGCTGGAAAGTCATACGTCAGGGAACTGGAGAGACTTGTTAACGCTTGGAACAGTAACTCGGAGATCTTGCATGATATTTCTTTAAAACTTACTATGATCATGCCTGCTCTTCTCTTACAAAAACCGAGTTTCAAATCGAGATCGAAAGACCATGTGACTTGTCTGTCTCGGCGCATGGCTTTGTGGCAACAAGGTAACTTTGATGGGTTACTTCGGGAATGCAGAACCATCCAGTCGACACTACTGGCTACTAGAAAGGTTTCGAATGAACAGCTTTCCAAGACCTTCGCTAGCCTCATGTTTCGTGGCAAAGTGAACGCAGCTCTACGTTTGTTGGATGAACAATCATGTGGTGGAGTTCTTCCTCTTAATGACGCTGTGTACAAGGACCTCTTGCAGAAACATCCACCTGCACAACCTGAGGATCATTCCGTCATGATTGATGGTGAAATTCCATATGTCGATCCATCGTTATTCGCCAACATCGACGAGGCAGCCATAGCAAAAGCAGCATTGAGGACTCAAGGTGCTGCTGGTCCTTCAGGTCTTGACGCACTTGGATGGCGGCATATTTTGGTGTCTCGCAACTATGGAGATGCCGGCAAAGATCTACGATCCGCAATAGCGTTAATGGCGAGAACACTTGCAACCCAGAAGGTCGTTATCGGAGCAGATCAGACCACCAGCTTAGAGACCTTCTTAGCGTGTCGCTTAATACCTCTGGACAAGAACCCTGGTGTCAGACCGATTGGGATTGGAGAGGTTCTACGACGGATAATTGGAAAATCAATTGTCTTTGCCATTAAACCACAAATCATGGATAGCGCAGGAGACTTGCAGCTATGTGCAGGACAACAATCAGGCTGCGAGGCTGCTGTTCACGCCATGTCGAAGATTTTTGAAGAAGAAGAAACAGACGCTGTCTTACTGGTAGACGCCACCAATGCGTTCAATTCCATCAACCGCAAGATCATGTTACATAACATTCAGTACATTTGTCCTGCAATGGCTGTTTATACGTTCAATTGTTATGTAACAGCTTCAAGATTGTTCGTGCAAGGTGGTAAAGAAATTGCATCAGCTGAAGGTACCACGCAAGGTGATCCGTTAGCCATGCCGTTATACGCCGTCGCCATTACTCCACTCCTGCTCATGATTAAATCTGGTGAAGCTAGTGATGTAAGGCATGTTGCGTACGCGGATGACCTTAGTGGGGCAGGTAAGCTAATGCAACTGCGTGCCTGGTGGGAGAAGATTGCCGTGCATGGTCCGAGTCTTGGTTACTACCCGCGAGCTGATAAATCCTGGTTGATTGTGAAGCCACACCTGGAGCAGACTGCCATTGAGATCTTCGCTGGAACTAATGTACGAATTTCAAGTGAAGGGCATAAGTACCTTGGAGGATATCTTGGATCGAATGACGGAAAAGATAAGTATATTAGTTCTTTAGTTAGTAAATGGTGCCAGCAACTTCACGTTTTGAGTGAAATTGCCAAATTCCAACCCCAAGCAGCATACACGGCGTTTGTCTCGGGTTTTCGGCACAGATTTACTTACCACATTCGTGCCGTTCCAGGTATCAAGACCGCGATGCAGCTTGTTGACGACACCATCAACCTGAAGCTCCTTCCTGCGCTCCTCGATAACCGTAGCTTGTCCATCCATGAGCGACAATTGGTTTCGCTTCCAGCTCGTATGGGAGGTCTTGGTATTCCGATCTTTAACGACATCTGCGATGAAGAACATTTGAACTCCACAACCATCTGTCATCTTCTCTCAAGTAGAATCATCCACCAGAATGGTACACCATCAGCAGAACATGGAGATTCCATCCACGATCTTCGCCGTGAGATTGCAAAACAACGTCAAGCTAGGAACTCGTTGCTGCTACAGAACTTGAGATCGAGCATGAGTGAAGAGCAGATTCGAGCAAATGACCTCGCCCAGTTGAAAGGATCCTCAGCTTGGCTAACTGCTCTGCCACTTGCTGAAGAGGGCTACATCTTGACCAAGCGTGAGTTCTTTGATGCAATCTACATGCGTTATCGATGGCCTTTGAAACGCCTTCCATCTTTCTGCGCTTGTGGAAAATCGTTCACGGTAGATCATGCCCTGTCGTGCCTGAAAGGAGGTTTTATCCATCGAAGACATAATGAGATCCGTGATCTACTTGCTGCTGCTATCGATGACGTTGCTTACGATGTTTCAATTGAACCTGCTCTTGCTCCTTTGACTGGCGAGGTTCTTCCATCCAGTGCTAACTCAGCCGATGACGCCAGAGTGGACATTGCTGCGAGAGGTTCTGGCAGAGATGTGAAAAGGCATTTTTTGATGTAAGGGTGTTTAACCCATACGCCTCTACACATCGACGCCAGACGTTGAGCAGCTCGTTTAAAGCCAACGAACGGGAAAAGAAGCGACATTACAACCAACGGATTGTTGAGGTCGAGCATGGCTCCTTCACACCGGTCGTCTTCAGCGCCTTTGGCGGATGCGGAAGAGAGACCCAACATTTTCTTTCCTTCCTGGGTGCGAAGCTGGCTGACAAGAAGAATCATTCTCCATCTATGGTGGTTAGCTGGTTACGACGAAAGATCGCCTTTGCTTTGCTTAGAGCTCGCGTGGTGTGTGTTCGTGGCAGTCGAAGTTGGAGGACTGCGTCCATCACATCAACTAACGACATTACGTTGTCGGAATGGAACTCCAACATTAGCGAGTAGTCTAGTTAAGTTGTTTTTGTAAATAGTCTGTAGAACTATTATACTTAATTTTAATGCATGATTGATTATTGTAAATTTCCCTAGTACTAATAATGTGAATAAATTATCACTTTCATCCTATTGGCTGTTCTCTCATGGAGCAATCTTCGGAAATTTTCCGACTTTTCAGCAGCCAATAGGATTGACTCGGGATTTCTCCGATTGACTCCGAAGGTGACGTAATGTAGAGTAAATTGGATCCCGCCTATCGACAAGAAAATTTCGACAATATATTTTCAAAAACTTTATTTTAAATGAACAAATTTCCGTATTTCCCAATACATTTTGAAGCTAAAAACTATGTCGAAATTTAGAAAATATATCCAAGTTCATTTATATTTATTAATTTTGCAGTATTTTGTGGTAGTTTTTCAGTTTTTATCGAAGTTTGACATGTATGTATGTGATATATTATTGATAATTGTTGATAAAGTTGCCAACACTGAGCTATATAATAATTCCTGGAGGACCGGCTCGCCACCAAAAAGTGTCCGCAAAAACATGGCGGATTTTGAGCTTTGCTGACGCCACATGGTTCCTTTTGCTCATGGTAGTTACCACTGACATACCGCGATACAAGGTGAAAAACTGTGTCCATCTCCCTCCTGGTTTTTATGAAAATATTTTCAGCTTTCGGTATATATTTTTGTTTTTCATATAAATCCTCTTTTTTCCTGTTCAACAAATGGAAAGGAGACGTAGCCTTGTGCTCTATATGTCTGACGTTTTGAATGGCCTAATTCACTTATCGGGGGAATGATTTTTGTCATTCGGCTGTTATTTTATGGCATCCAGGTAAGCCGGTTTTTAAAACAATTTCAGTTTTTTGCCTTTGGACTCGAATATAAACTGATTACCAAAGGTTCTGAGCCATATAAATCCATCAAAACTTGTACAAACAGCAAATATACTATTTTAGACCTTTGGTACATGTGCAATGTTATATACTCAAACTTTATCATTTTCTTGACTTGTGTGGGGAAGGAATTAAATTCCTGGCAATGTCAATCTTTGAGTTTGGTCTATTTTGTTTTCATGATAGCAAACAATAATGTGAATAGGTAAACCTTTCCCCAGTGAGTCTATTAGATTTAAGCAATAATTAACATGATCTGACTGACAAAAGTGTGGAGTGGGTGCTGATACAAAGTAATAAGATTTTTGCTGCAAACAGTGTAAATTTCAACCTCTGATGATGGTGACTGTTAAAACCTAGTTAATATATTATCTTGTTTGCCTTGTCAAATTCAAATCAATTATCATGGCTTATAATTAATTGATTTTTTAACTTCTTGCACCTTGTGAATAAATCTTGATCAGATCTCCATTTATATTTTTCAGGATGAAGATGCTATGAAATAAAGCAAGCTAGAGATGGCTTATTAATTGTCATGCAATTTGTTGGAACATTGAACTGAGATGTATTAAGCACATTATACACATTGTTATGAATCTGCATTGTTATCCTTAATTACCATGTTATCTGATTTTGTTGTTGGCTGGTATTTTTATAACCATTGTTATATTTATAAAAGAAATAAATATAAACATGCATTGTGTGAGCAGTGTATCTTCAATCTGCAGCCACTTTTATAATTTTCTGTTTATGGTATCAAACTCAAGAGGGCTAAATTCAATAGGCTAATCAGGAGTAATTGAGTCTATGGATGGATGAATATTATTCATTAATAAGACCAGGGGTGCAATTAGATAATATTGAAAATTTTATAGCCCATTGAGGTACAATTAAGCTGATGACCTTACTGAAAAGTGTATTATGCAAATATGACTCATGGTTGAAACTATATTCTTGCACTTAGTCAGCTGCCAAGCATCTTGCCCCTGAGCTTTGGCCTCTGTTTCTTTGGATTATACCTAGATATATTGTTCTGAAGACATTCAAGACCATTCAAGAAAACATTATTAATTGCATACTTTCAGTAATTCTGCTGTTCATGCAGGGTTCAAAAAAGTCTAATTGATGTCCATAAATATCCAATTGTCCCCAAAATGTCCGACAATAATGCCAAAAAGTTCAAGCATTTGTTATAGGAATGTAGAAATAATGAAAATATAAAAAAAACACCTGTCAGTTCGTGTCAGAATTAAGATCTTCAATTTTGTCCACAATTTTTTGACGTTTTAACATATATTTGTTCTTGCGTTGGCAATAACAGGCTAACAGCGTCTACGACTTGTATTCATCTTAAAAAAAGTTTTATATTTCAAAAAAATGCAATTAATGATGTTTTCATGACTTTATATTTCAAAAAAACAAAACAAGTTTTCACGGGAAATTTTTCTTATAAAGGCCAGGGGGGAGAACCTGTTGTTTACTAAATCCTTACTAAATCCAGGGGGGAGAATACTGCTGTAGCGGGCTCATAATTGAGCCCGGTCAGTGGTAAATACCATGGCCAAAAGGAACCATGTGGCGTCAGCAGAGCTTCTGCGGTTGCGCAGAAGGGCGATGTCCGCCATGTTTTTGCGGACAAAAAGATGGCGGCGAAGTTACCGAAAAATGACGAGCCGGTCCTCCAGGAATTATTATATAGCTCAGTGGTTGCCAACCTTAGGATAAATTAATATATGCAATCACTGAGTAGCGTGTACGCGCGCGGACCACGAGTGTTGGGCTACCTATGAACGCAGTAGCTACTATACGTTTAAGCCATTCACACATCGCTTAAAATCTAATCCCTGGTTGTATAAATGAAGGTAGTTGCCTCGAAACATATCAGCATATGCACATATAATAATCACCTGTATTTCCCGTAGAAAAACTTTTGACTACACCGCGTGCACCATTGACCAATCCTTGACCTACGTCCAAATTTTTCGTCAGCAGTACCTTAAGTAAGAATTGAAGTATTATTTACAACATTTAAAGAGTTGCAAATTGTAGGCTTGAAAGGTAGGCAACAAAGTGTACAATCTGGGCTTCAAATATAACTGCAGCCAATTAAGTCTCTGATTTCTGATGTCCAATTTATCGAAACAATAAGTAATAGCCAAATATCCGGCACATAAAAACTAACAACTACTGAACTAGAGTATACGGCGGTCCTTGTAAGCAGTGAAATTTCTACGACTATTTGAACATTCTCCGATTCTCTTTTTGCATGAAAACTACAAAACAATAAACGGACACTCCGAAACTGTTAAAATTGAACCCAACGTTTTCACTGACTTGCAGTCATCATCATCAAATGGCAAGTAAGTGTATCGTCTATGTAATGTGAAGTAGGCCAATTCACAAAGAATCGGGGATATCATTCCATTGTCATGCAGTGATTGTTAATTCCCAATCAAAAGATCCACAATTTTTGGGACAAATAGAGATGTGAATCAGGATTAAGGAATGATGTCAGAGATGGCCGCGGTATGTGCAGTGGAACACATGCAGCAATGCAAACATTTTCGCCAGGAAAACATCTCCTTGAACGATTTATTCATGCATGGTATAGCTAAGAACACACCTGAGCGCCTTCTTTCAACTCCAGTTTTGCCTTTGCAGGACAGCATGAATCTAGAGTCTTGCTAAAATTATTATCGCTGTCCACTGCTTGGAATGATTTTGCCTTTCCAGGTAGACTCTGTAACTGTACTTTGTTAATCTGGTCCACGTTTTCTTTGTGTGTACATAACCTAGTGGCTAATATGCCCTCAGAATCTATTTTGTTCTCTTTGCTTCTCGACAACCGTTCGACAACTTCGTCTGGACATCTGAGTGTAAAAAAATTGTGGAAACACTGGAAATGATCATGCATTTATAGTATTGATGGTAAAAATAGTAAAATAAAATAGTAAAATAATATAGTAGTAAGATATAAATATAGTGGTATTATAAATAGAATTAAGAAAAATATAAAATTTATAAAATGGTCGGGATTGGTCCAGTGGCATTGTTGTTCTGAACATTGTAATACCTTCGCGGGATTTTTGCGTGTAGTCCTCGTGTACACGCGCAGAATTAATTACCCTCCCATTTAACTACACGCATGCTTCATTGACATAGCCTGCGCCGCAGACCCATGCAATTGACATTGTTACCATCTAAGCTATAAATATGCGTGTAGTGTTATATTACACCTGATTACGCCAAGATTGCGGGCACAATTACACAAAGACGGCGACAGTAAAAAATGTCTTTTTAGTCGAAGTAGTTCCAACCGTTTTTGGTTAATTTAGATGGAACCTGTGCAATGAGGTTTATTCTATCAATATCAATAATCATGACGGCAAACCTTGATACGTACCTTCCCACTCTAATATTATTTAGGATATTAATAAAAAGAGGATCTGACTGTCTTTTGACTTCAATCAATTCAATGGTCTTGTGTATGCATGTCGACCAACTTTCAGCCTAAAATATTTTTTACAATCATTTATTATTCCTGGAAAGCTTCTAGAAGGAGATATACATACAAGATTGTTTCACAAATCAATCTTTAGCAAATGGGGTGGAGAGGGGATTAAGCGGGCAAAACTTATCAGAATAATGACAATAACAGAATAACCATAAAGAATTCTCACCTGAAAGCAAAACTTCTTTTTCTCTCCGGGTTTAATAACTGGTGGTAACTGGAGAAAATCCCCACAAACAATAAGTTGGATTCCCCCAAAAGGCCTATCATTCTTACGCAAGGCACGTGCGACAGCCTCTATCTTGTCGAATAACTCAGAATCTATCATGGATATTTCATCGATTATCAAATGCTTGCAATTCTTCCACTGTTGAAGATGAATGCGATTTGAAGCCATGGCTATACAATTTTCCAGGTTGCCTTTCCCACACCCTATCCCTATAATTAAAACATCAAGAAAAACTATTACAATTATAAACACTGCCACCCGTCCATGTAGTAGGACATAATAATTGGGCGGCGTGACTATATATCTTCACTGGGAGGTGTACCCCAACGAACACGTCACACTTGAAGCGCGTCTAAAGAAAGCACATTACCTTTTGGTCGGTTTATCAACAGACGAGTGAGACGACTTGTCTAATTAATAATTGCGATTCCCAAGCAACTAAGCAAGTTGAGGAAAGTTATACTTTTACTGATCGACGCTTGTGTGCTATTACTGACTGACGTTAGCAACGTTTAACCGACAACCTTAAACTGGAGGGTATATTTATATAAGCACCCCACACACCCTCCCGCATGCTTAACGCCCACGAGTAGGGTATGTAATATAATTATATTGCATATTTGCACAACAACTTTAGTATATATACCCGTAACAATAATTATTTGACTGGGTTTATAAATTATATTTGAAAGCTATTTTTGAATGCTAAAATTGGTGTCTAAATGTTGAGCAAATATACACACATCATGCGAACTATTACAGTATGCCACTGATTGAGGTAAGTGTACGTTAATTAAATTGCTATATTCCTCAAATATATTATTTTTTTCTTTATATTCTAGATCGAGAGATTGAGGTCTGTACAGATTGAAGGAATTAACTATGGGAGCTAGTTAGCTGTGGCCTTCAATCCTAATAATTATTAGACCCTAAGATGACTGGCCGCAGTTTTCATGACAATTATGTATAGGTCTGGATCTCCATCAAATTTGAGACATTTAAATTCTGTAAGTACCCACGCCAGCATATCTTGTGAGTGCATTAATTGACCTCCCCGAATAGTACAGTACGTACTAGCTAGGTGTGCGCATGCACATGCATGTATGGTAACTAAATGCCTCAGCAAAACAGTTTATGTCCATGGGTTATAACCTGATAACCACTTAGTCATTCAATAGTGTGTTGCTAAGAAGCAGTTCACTAGAAGCAATAAGGGCAAATGGTGTCTGGCAGAATCTTACAAGAGCGCAGTATGTACAGAGCAGAAATTATAAAAATAATTATAATATTTAAAAATAATTTCTGGCACCTATTATACTGTAGGTCCTGGCACCTACACTGTACTGTAGCTAATATATTTGCAATGATTTCTACATTGCTACTTTTCACATTCAAAAAGTTGTTATATATTTATACTCACCAGAAAAGGAATGCAAGGTCATGCCTCCAATCTGACAAGCAGCAACACCAGTACTTGCTGTAACAAATGTATTATGGGGTGGCAACAAACCAATAATTTTCCTCAGCAAGAATGACTTTCCAGTTCCACCACTTCCAGTGATGAAAACACTTTGACCACATTTCACAGCATTTAATACACGTAACTGGGACTTGTTTAACTTGACGCTTGATCTTGCTGGTTTCACAGCATTGTTTGAGGTAATCATGAGCTTCTTTCGTGGCAGATTGTCGCTTGATCCTTCGCATCGTTTACGTTTGGGGGTTTTGTCATGTAATGTTGCCGGGGCAATATTTTCTTTTGCCCTCAATAAATCATTTTCAACCAGCGGACTTATGTGTTCGAAACTTCGTGGTAATTCACTGCGAAGTCGCTTTCTGTCCCCTGTAAAACCTTCATTAGATTTTACAGCAAGCTTAACTTTCAGACATGCCAGAAAAGCAGCAAGCTTGTCCGGTGGACAATTCGATAGCATCACGAGAACATTTTGTGTCAAGAGTTTAATGGTAGCTTTCCCTTCTCTAACAAATCGTCTATGTATGCTAATCTTTTTTAACAAGAAACTTTGAGCAATCTGCTGCTTCGATACGATTCTCAATAGAATATCATCAAATTGATCACGACCAAGAATTGTACTGCACGATTTATAGACTGTTCGCCGTAAAACTATGCCTTGCTCGTTGAGCTTCTCGACGTTTGTGGTGCAATGAAGTTCGCTCGCATCCATAATTATTTACTTCACTCAACGACTGAGTTTACCCCTTGAGAGACAGCAGGAAAATACGTTTGATGCAATTTATTGAAAGGATTTTAAAATGGACAACACCAATAACTCCAAATAGTGACTAGTGAGTGTTTCATTCGATTTAAATCTCGTGGAATTAGCTACGCGCTGCGACATTGGCCAATCAGAATCAAAGAAATTATTAATTATGGTCTTTAAATCTAGATGTTTCCATTTTAAACGTCCAAACTTCAACAACTTGAATTAAAACTTCAAAGACACTCCACTATCTATATTTGCAAAGTGCAAACATATCTGCAAATTGCAATCATAGATTCATCATTCATTCATAGTTGCAAATTGCAACGCATGCTCGAAGATTATAATGCGAGCCATTTCCCGTTTCTACATGTGTATTTCGCCCAAATCACCGTATATCATGTATTGTCCGTTTAGTAACATGATGGTCAGTAAGTTAAATCCAATTTAAAGCAAGTGAGAAGATAAGAAAGTTATTTAAGCTATTTTCTCATTTGAAATTAATTTCAAATTCAAAATTGGAGGTACACTATCAAATGGCCGAACAGATGATAATGATGGTGTAATTGTAGATATATGTAAATATATCTTTCAAATGATCTTTTGACCCATTGAATGTATGCGGTTGCCACTAGCAATGAATTAAACAACACAGCGCTTTACTATCAACACGAGTGTTGCTCTGATAAACTTTGAAGTTTTAGTTTACCGTAGAGCAAAATCCAACCGTCTTTATCTTGTAGTGGCGACGGCGTGAACTCGTGAAGTTAGTCAGTCTCCGCAACACATCTACTCTGATCTAAGATTACAAATTGGAAGCTGATCAGTACGGCTAATTTAGCCGCACTGCAATAATGGTTTCAAACAATTTGAAGCGAGATATATACAGTGCAGAAACACAACAATTACTTAGAGAAAAGGGTTTGAAATGCGTATGCGAGCTTTGTGACTGTGGGTAAGTTGAAACACATTTATTCTGCTTAAATACATGTGTCCATTATTTTTGTTTGTGTATGTATATCGGCATTGCTATTTCATACATGCATTACTTTAGAAAATGAAGCTTCTTTTCGTTCAGAAGATATTTCTAGGAGATCAATTCAACGCGATAAATAAACTTTTAGGGAGATTTGTTGATTTGAAAACCCATGATTTGGCTAAGGAGCATTTGAGAACGCCTCCCCCCTCATTGCCCCTATCAATGGCATGACTGTCTCGACTCTCGATGGGCCAGACTCCAGATCACTCCAGATCCCAAATCTCAATATATTTACTGCGTCGCGCACTGCGCGAACAAATTTCAGTACAAACAGATTCCTAGAGTACATGATTCCAAACTCAGCCTTATTCACGCATATCGTTTAATGCAGTTTTACCCCTATATTCTGTACGAAGTGCTCTATTTACTAGAAACCCTAAGAAAGAAACATTTTTCTAAAGGAATAAATATTGACAGGAAATGGAGTACAGTTGCATGCAACGATTGACGCGACGCAGTTACCGCCAGAATAGGCATCTTGTTCTAACTATGTCGTCATCGTGTCGAAAATGTAGGGTCTGATTTCAGATAACAGGCAGTCATAATTATATGAAATAATATCTGTCAGAGTGTTATTTATATAACCTATACAGTTTATTTAATTCTGTTTCCATCAAATAATACGGTAGCAGTTCAAGTACGTGTAAACAATGTGTTGTGTGTTATAAGCTCGACTCCTGTGTGTAAGTCGTAAATTGCTTTGAATCAAATATCTTAATTCACAACTGGGATTAACACAATGGACGTAAACAGGGGAGAAGGGTGTCCCTGTGTACCCGAGATCATATAAAGATGTGTTTCCTTGTTTTCACCAGTCGGTTCCATCGCCACGAGGGCTGTACGAAAATCACAGATAAAGGGAAAACTGTTCTTAAGAGAGCAGGTCTTAAAGAATGTTCAACAGATTATCAATCCTCCTACCAGACCCCACCCTGCAATTTTGTACGTAAGATAAGACGTCCACTTCCAAGACTGAGAAACCCCAATCCACCCCCCATGGATTTCCGAACCATAACAAACACGGAGTTTGTTCAACATAGTGGTTTTGAAGGTCCTCCCAAGCCGGTAAAGGTAGGTATAGAATCAATCGATTATAGTCATACAGACTAGTATTGAGTTTTTGCGGACTAGTGTCGCGCAACTTTGCCTCTGTGCAAGTTACGCTGCTGCTGGCACCAAATTTAACGAATATCACAACTTGGGGACTTGGGCGGTTTCCTCGGCTCGTGGTTGAACGTAAGTTTGCGCGCATTTGACATTTTCACGACAACTAGTCTTTTGGAGTGCGCGTTTTCTATTTGTCTCATCTTAAACAGACAGGAAAATATGTCCCTACATTTTTTTATGTTTTTTTCTTCGTCCATGTGTGTATTTGTTATATGCAGAGCTATTGGTCCGTATCAAACCCTTCACATACAAAATACACGCGCGGATGGTGCACCTGTACAGTTCAGTGATCATTCAATTTTCCAGACTATGAAAAGAATATTTCTGGTGTGTCTTGACTGTCTTCTGCCGGAAAAATGGTCAAAATATTCTAATTTTTTGTCTAAGTCACCTCGGGAGCAAAGAGCTCCTTGCTCAGCTACACTCTAAACTGTTAATTTTTTTGAAAACGTTTAGATTGAAGATAATTACCAGGACGTATCAAAGGAAGAATTTGACGGCAAGACCTCGTATGGCGTTGCGTACGCAAATCGAGCACAACCTAGCCAAATCAAGCTCACTCGCCCGGTGAATAGTTCCACACAGCAACCCAAGTACAAATTCTCGGATGAAACAACTCACAATACAACATTTAGGGAGAAAAAAGCCGAACCAACGATGTGCTTCTCCGAACTTCCTTCGTTCATGGGTTCCATACTTTACCCAGATGCAAAGTCTGGTAATTTACGTACAGTAAATCAAGAGTCGTACCAAGGGAAATTTGCACCAAAGAGTGAATTTTGTGGACCTCGAGAAGCCGCCATTAAATTGGGAACTGAGGGTGAATACGAACATGAAACGGTACATCAAGCTACGTACAAAAAGCACGATGAAGATCTTAAACGCTCGCCTAAAGGTCAAAAACCGACCATAAAGCTTTCGGAAAGAGTTAGGTTTAACGCAACCACACAAGCACAAAGAGATTTTCCAAGTTATAAAAAAGGTTTGTAGAAAATTTAAGCCACATTGTACACGGCTGAATAACGCCAAGACGGCAATTCAGAGACATGCAAGGTATATGTATCCTTATATAATACCATGCACTACTTCTTACAGGCGAATTCCCTGCTCCAGCGAAACCATGTGCCCCATATCCTGCAACAGTAAACCTTGGAATGGACACCACTCATGATTTCACGACAACGAACCGAGAAAGATACAAAGGTCAGTGGGATGTTAGCCTCGTCAAAGCAAAACCAAAGGAATCCAGTTATACTCCACCGAAGGAAAAGTTTCACACGACCACACAAACGATGGCCGATTTCAAGCCGAAGGAAACCACACGCGTTCGAATTTCCAAACCCGTCCCAACCATCCCCTCGAGTAAAGTAAAACTAGCTGACGAGACTTCCTATAAAACTCAATTCCCAAAATACGACGCCGGTTCGTTCAAAAGATACGGAGACCTCCACGAGCATACTTTTTATTTGAAACCCATTCAAAAGTTTAAAGGTCATTCGGTAACAGCAAATGACTTCCAGCAGCATGAACGTGTGCGTCCGCGAACCAGCTTCAAACCCAAGGAACAGCTGAGTAGTACTAAGGGAGAAATGGCTGGCGAAAGTGTATATCGTGCAACCTACAAACAAAAAGAATCTCAAGATTGTGCTTACATAAAGTATTTGACGGATCACAATAAAACTTTGTCACCGAAAACAGTTGCTTCTGCATGAGGCTGTAAATGCTCCAGGCTCCAGCTGCGTGCATAAAAATACATTATAACGTTTCAGGGGAAAACTTTTTTAGATGATTCTTTTCTTAAAAAGATTTTAAAAAATATGCTTTTTCTAACCCGGTATTTATGCAAATATGTGTTAGAATGCCGAATTGCCGATATCAGAATAATCTTACTACACACTACTTAATCATTAGCTAGATAAACAAGCAAGTACACCATAAAATTATACATATATATTTCCCTAAAATCTGTATCACAGTATTATGTGTCCATGTCTATGACTATGTATTATATACATATATATATCTCACATTTTGTACACCTGTTTAAAAGTTTCATGACAAGTAGCTACCTATACGTACTAGTTAGTTAACGTTCACAGTATTCTATAATATATGCATGACTCACTTGAATGTCCAGTAGTAGATTATAGTACACCATGCACGTGTAGATGTATTACGACAAACAGTTATAACTGATATGAGGCCCATTCACAAAAGATATCGTATACAATAATACGTATCTCATAGTGCGAATTGAAAAACACTCGTCCTCTGGACATCTGCAATATGTTTTGCAAAAATTACCAATTTCAAATTCCTTCAAATCAAAGTTAAAATCCCTTCTTGTCGAATGACCTTTTTTAACAGCTTTAAACGAAACACACAAACCAGAATTCTGCCATAGGGCTCGTAGTCCTGGGGCATCAAAGCCCCGTTTAGTGAACAAACAGTGTGTCCACGCACACATTATGCCACCTAGCATTATATGCCGGTTTTTTTGACATGCTCTTTGCCAGATGTATTAACCCTCTTTTCATGCCCGTATTTTGTCCGTTGTCCCAATCACCCTTTCCCTTATTCGTTTCCGACATCATTTGTGAATGCCCCCCATTCTAATGAATACGTTTTGTCTCATTGGGTTCTGTAACTGCATGATCAGTGCCAAAATCTGATTCACTGTCACTAGGCGCGGGGGGGGGGGGAGTAACCCACGTTGGTATCACCTTGATTGTTGCTGTGTGCATACCCCACGCGAAAGCAAGTTGCATGCATGCACCCATGCTAGGTGATACCTATATAGCTTTGTATTATAGTGTTTGAGTTTTTGTCGGTGACGATGGTTTAAAATCCGTATCCAAAGCCAACTGATCAAGCCTGTCTTGATTGTCGATAACCTGAAGTTGTCTGAAAAAAGATGTTCGTGTTTACTTTAGGTTCATGTATACGTACTGTACAATAGTCAAAAACGGTTATAATGACAATGTTATTCACTTGAAACTGATAAAATAATTCAGCGACTGTCATTTATCTCTGCATGCATGACAATATTACAGCGTTAACCAAAGTATGCAAACATTTGCTACCCGATAATAAAAATTCTCACCTCACATAGTTGTAAACCTCACGCATTCCTTTCGATATTGTTGGAGGATCAACCACTAAAATACATGGGAAGTAACATTTACGTATAACGTAATATATATATTCAGTTTCTGAAGACGCATTTTCTTAAGAAATTCCTTTATAAAGAACTTCTAATACGTACCTAATGGATGACTTCTACAAAACTGTATTAATCGAAGAGTGGACGCAACAAGTCTCTACATCGGACGAGAATGAAAAACAATTTAGGTAACTTGCATTTGCCGGTCAGTTCTAACGCCAGGTAGATAGCAGGTCATCAGTTGCGAATTTGGCAACCTTTCGGGTCCCGCCTTAAAATGATCCTATATGGCTAAGCTTCCATCTACCCGCCTGTCTTCGAAAATCTTAACACCAAAAAGTAGTTACTCAATACATTACGCATAAAGAGAAGCTAGAGAATAGGAAAGGCGTATAGGATGGTGTTTTCACATTCTCCTTTATGGGAGTTATGCAGATTTATGGCATTCCACTTTCTGTATAAATATAGTATGTATAATGAGGCAATGATCTAACGAAATTTGCACAGCGACAGCGGGACAAAATCCTCAGGCTGGCTACGTCATTGCATGTTTATATATAGAAAACGCAGTCCATAAAATGTTCATACCATCTTAGCAAAGTTCACCAGTTGATCGTTCGTCAATGTTTCGCTCCCCTCATGTGCGAAGGTCATGTCTAAAAAAAGGACGGAGCAATATGCAATAAACAAGAATGGGTCTAAATAATAACTTCTCGTTATTACGGCACACGGCTTTATCATTGGATCTTTGTACTTAGATCGTTAGTTTGAGGAGCGCTGAATATGCTCCTAATCAAGAGACGTATATACTTTCTGCAAAATAGCAAGTTCATATACCTAACACGAAGTATGCAGTAACATAAGGGGGGAAAAATACAGACATTGTATTTCATTGTAATAAATTGTATTATATCGGGTACCTTTAATAAATAATGGAACAAAAGGGATTATTGGTGGATCCAAAGAACCTGAAACAAATGTAGTAATCGATATAATCACCGAAGAAAATGTGCACACAATTGTTATAATGTAAGATCTTGGAGCCCGCCCCAGACATTGAACTTTTCATGCGCTGAATCGAATGCAAATGAACTTAAACAAAAACTTTAGCTCATTAACATTAGGTTCTGCACATGAAAAGTTTGACGTCTGGAACTTACGAAATTTCACAAAATGTTTTCAACCTACCCATAGATAATCTATACACTCTGTGATTCCTTGAGGGATTCTAATTAATATATAAAAAATAAAACATACAATATATATATATATACTTAACAAATGAAGTACATAAGCATGAGTCGAATTTTAGATTGAACTTTGCATGAGAGGGATGCAATCGGCCATACAGAGCGATTCAAAACAAAATTTCATTTAGCATATGTCATGGAAAATGATAACACTTTCGACGAAAGTTATAAATTTACTACATTGAGAAGAAAATCAATTTAAAAATCAACTTCACCGGGGTTGTTTACATTACAAAATACACTCACCAGGATTCCTGAGAAGTCGTCAAACATTTTCCGGAATTTCGTCGGCAATCTCTACGTAAAAGCGAAAAACGGAATAAACGCGATATATATAGCTATAGGTAATTTGCTATTCTTTCAAAGGGGTGAAGCATATTTCAACCCGGGCAAGTTGTTTTCCACCCCAAGATAAAATCCTAAATTGTGATAATCAGGTGGTAGATTGTATCTGGTAGACAAAATTGTTGACTAACAAAATATGAAACACAACTTACATCCCACGTATGGTTCATCCGGCTGACAGCGGAATTGTTCAAACCCAGAATAATGGCGAAAAACGTATTCCAATTCTTAAAATCTTTGCAGCTGTAAAATTCAAGTGGTTAGTTGTCTATTTTCATCTCATAAAAACATGAGATTTGTAGCCTATGTCATGTCGTCATGTCAATTCTAACCTTATTCATATAACCATGAACTCTTTTTACGTGATGGTATATGTATAATAACATGCATGGACTTATAAAACAAGCTTGCGACGATACTATAACTGAGGGTTATTTATGGCGGCCGTAACGATAGTATGAGAAAAATATTCTTACTGTGAGGCAATCTTTATAAATTTCTTCATAAGTTGAACTCTTTTAGATAGGTGACTTGCCAAAGCCAGCTCTGTCGCCACCCAAAATTGGATCTTTCAAAACAAAAGAAAAATGTTGAAATAAACACGCCAAGGTGAGAATTCAATTGCAATGACAAACCTCATCCAGTCTGTTTAAAAATAAATCCAAATTCGTTTTCACTTTACCAGGAAAGTTTTGTACACCAAACACGTGGTACAGGAATTCGTACTAAGGAAGAGAGCAGAAACTGTGTGAAAAGTGGTTTAATATGACATCACGATTGCACTTCGTCGTCATGAAGATTGTTAAAAAATATTATTCCACCTCACATATAGGACTTACCACACTGACAGATCTAAATAATTGATTCTCGTATAGCGTTAAGTGATAGGCCAATTCTTTAGCACTTAGCTCGGTCAACGAGCTATTAACTTCAAATTCTGGACCATCTTGTTCCGGTAATGGAACCTGAATAAAAGGGAAAAATATAGAACAGTTACACCTTAGGCAATCCATGTTCAATGCCGTTGGCGTGTTCATGGCGAAATTCGACTCATGTATATATGACTGTTATTCGAACACATATACACCAGAATGAGAATCATAACTGACAAATTGCATGCATTATAATGGCCTGAACTGACCGCACTTTTCTTTTAAATAAGTGCGCCCAATATTTAAGTGCAGTCATAAGCATGCCGTTCAACCTGTGATATTGGAACATAATTTGTTATGACAATCGCTACAAATACAAATACATATTCAGATATACTTACTAGACTGTTTAGTTCTTCTTTAGGAACCACAAACAATCTTCCATTAACTCTAACACGAGAAACAACTCCGACTTCGTCATATTTAAAAACTTGTTTTTCTGAAAAAATTGGTCGGACATGACGTCACACGAAACGTTGAATGATATAACATTAAGGTAAACATGTTTAACTCCTGATTCCAATTTTAATTACATCATAATTGTCTTTAACAAGCCGAATAAAAAAACAGGCTCGAAATTAACCCCGTCATGGAAATGTCAATGCCAAGTAACATGCCGATACGTGAAAGGATTTTAGTTGGAATATTGGATTAATTTCAAATTATAAGGAGCGGATGGTACTTAATGACAGTTCAAAGCCCATTTTGACAGTCGATCGAAAGGGCCTTACTCACCTCCATTCGATTTCAATTCACAAAGAACGCATTCGTCATCAATCTTCCACTTCTCGCAACATTGCTTTACAATATGCCGCACAGTCGAGTCTCTGCGACACCGAAACTTTGAATATGTATGATCTGAACGGTAGACTTGAAAGATCACTGTAAAAAGATATATCCATCTTACTGAATACAGTCTTCAATTCAATATACGGTAGCAGTCATTTTCATTATACCGTACCATAGTTATATATATAATTTGTAATGAATCTATTATGAGCATCCTAATCCTCGCGACACGATTGGGCGAATTGTTTATATCACATACCGTTATCACAAGCTCTGATAGGACAGCAATCATTTAGTCGTGTCACAAACTCGCCATCCATTGATCCTCGAGATTTATCATAATGGTTCGCATCCGAGGATTCCTATAATAAGTCGAGTATACGACATGTTGACAAATACCTTTTCATAACATAATTTACATGCACAGCTACACAACTACCAGGTCAACTATACGCGTTTACTTACTTTGTTTTCAAGTAAGGCTGACGACATCAAATCATCGTGACCATTTGAAAACCTGAATTACAAAAATCGGATAATTTGTAATAACAGTTATCATAAAAACAAATGTGCTTATAAATCCTATTCTATTTGCCAATTTTATTCGGATTCGTGATGTGTGATGGCACGACAGAATAAATACCGTGAGTGATTGAATATAGTGAAAGCAAAACTATATACACGGCGCTTGACCGAGCAATGATGCCAATGAAAAATTTTATAACACCGTCAGCAAAATGAATTTGTTATTCATTATACCACGTGATAAAAAACAAGCAATTAAATAACATTAATCAAAAAGGTGTTATATAGAAAGAAATATTAAATCATTTAGCTGTCACCATAATCATCCTTCTTGACAAAAACATATACGACATATACAAAAGTGTGTTTTCTGAGACATGATCTTTAAAATGTGTTGTTATTGTAATTACCGATTATGGTTGCATGTTTGATCCAGAACCTGTTCCAGCAGGGACAACTCGTCCGGCAAGTTGTCTTTTTCAAGATCACATACCAAATCCTTGATAAAAATACAAATGTGAAAAGCCTCGTGAGTCTCTCTATGACAATTTTAAGATTACTGCGTAATACAAAACATATATGGACTTCTATAATATGAGTGTGTTTACGGAAATGAGGCTATGTTCACAAAATTCAGCACCATTATCGAATCCGAGCTTGCGTGCAGACGCCATATTGTTGTTAAAAAGCACAGTTTTTCCTTACCTCTATTAGCTGTTTGACGTGCTCATTTTCATAAAATATATGATATGATAGTTTGTTCCAGTGGACAATGAAACGAACCAAACTAAAATCCAGTCCAAACGAAAGATATTAGAACCAAAATAAGGAAAAAACCCGGTTGACCCGCCATATACCCACCGTTTCTTTCGTCTTCGGCTCATATCCCCAGGTATTTTCTTATCATTCGACGGAAAGGCGTGTTGTATCCTTACTGTACCATGATAACTGGACACAGATTAAGGATATATAACAATAGGCAAATTATATGATCTGGCTCATATTTTTATTTATCCAATGACTTTGTACGACAAACCATTTCACTTTGCCTGTATGTATGTACGCGTGCATGCATGCAGCATTAAAATTGTAATCTCTGCAAAGGATACTATCTTTTGAGTATAGAGCACAGCTCTTCTTCGTTCGTAAATAGTGGGAATGTAAGAAGAAAATCATCCACCAAAGTGTCTATGAAAAAAATTCGTACGGTATGGTTATCATTAAATAAATTTCATAAACGGCATATTGCATCCATTTTAAGTGAGACATGGGAAATTCTAGCTCACAGCAGGGCAATAACTTGAAAGGTCAACAGACGAAATTGAAGCGTCTGGACGAAAATCCTTACGTGATGATATTATTTATGAAATAAAATTTGTGCACTACCTCTACAGTTACCCTCAGTCTCCTCGTCATTGTCCAGGCGAGTTTCCAAGAGATACTCAAGGATTGTCTCAGGTGAGCCAGTGGTTACGTCATAGCTATATTCGGCAGTCACATAAGTTAAGATGGAAAGCGATATACGTAGTTATAGATGGGCAGGGGGCATGAGGAGTGCCAATATATATTAAACGATATTTGAGGCAATCTATATATATGACGTGCGTAACAAGACGCCTATAACGGCCTGAGAGACACCTAAAGCCATGACACTACTCTCGATTTATTGGCACGGCACGGCTAAAATGGGTGTACCCGTACGTACATAAACGGGGCTTAAGCTGGTTAATGACCGTAAAATCATATCACTCGTTCAAAACGTCATAAAGAAGATAGTATAAAATAATATAGTAAAATATACCATTTGGGATCAACTTCATTTTCTGAAAACACAAGACTGGGGTCCTTTTTCCTGTCCAGAATCAGAACGTCCTTGAGGTCGAAGCGTACGATGATCGAGTCTTTCTCAAAACTCTAGTATAAACAAAGTAGAACTGTTTAGGTGACGAGAAAATTAAAGATAATGTAACTAATTTGAATTTGGGAACCGATATTAAAATGATTATGCTCTATACGTTTTGAAGCGCTTGCCGGAATATGAGGCTATATAAAACTCGACATTCTACATAGATAATAGTGAACGTGCATTTTATATAAGCCGCGTTCTAGGAACATATAACTTGATATATTGCCAGCATGAAATTGAAATATATCATATTTAGATGCAGCATGAGAATTTCCGTGGTTTCAGTTTCAAGTCATTGCTTAGCTGAACGCCTCCCCCCCCCCTTCCAAACAATGCCGAAAGAACTCGAAAATGCAAGAATATTCTTTACGCGGTTACGGGTTCCGTCCACACGTATTCACACAACCTCAACACTCAATATCACAGTTCATAATTCCGAATTCCTTTAGCTCTCAACATGCATCTCAATCGGCAGGGATATTTAAATGACATCGTAAGATCCACGCGCGCCGAAAAGTGAGGCTTGAGGGCTTCTAGACGTCAAAATGAAAACGATAATGAAAATTGAGAGAGCTTCTGTGTTTTTGTCTAAAGATATACATAACGTAAAGTAAAACCACTTGATCGCCGTACTTTCAATAGCGCCATCGTCTTAATTAGTGTTGTTTCTCTGATTGAAAATCTGCCAAAAATTTTCGGTTTTGAAGTCAAAAAGTTTTATGGCGAAAATATGGGTCATTAAATTACAAGTTTGCTCTTAAGAAATATGTAACAACTTCATTAGCATCACGTTGGTTGTTTTTTGAACATTTGAATTAAGCCAACAAATTCGATTTTATAGCTATATACTTAGTGTTACCCTTGTAAAATAAAGACAATTTTGTAGTCTGCTAAGCTAAAATCATTGTTCTTGTTTCAATTATAATTTCATTTCATTTAATAGCATATCATGACATCGCCAATTCCGGTCACACCTTTCTAAATATATTTAAAAAGTATATGCTCGTTTCCTGATAAAATTTCCGTTTATTGTTTTCACAATAAAAGTATTTAAATATTTAATATGTATATTTATAGGTATTTAAAAATGTGTTTGGTAACAAAGAATAAGAATTCTGTCTTTGACTACAACAAACGTATACGCTATATATGATCATGATACCACACGTATACTGCATGACATGCATTCATAAAACAATCCAAAAAGCCAACAAGCCAACCATGCGACTAAAAAATTAACACACCATGCAATCACGGCCAACTAACCAACGAACCTAACAATCATGCAACATAACAGCCAACTAACCGGCCGACTATACCTAATCAGCCGGCCAAAAAAAAACAAGCAAAACGACAAGACAACGAGTCTGCTATCAAACTATCAAACAGCCAACCAGCCAGCAAATGAACCAACCAATCAGCCAATCGACCAACAGCAACAAAACAATCTGCCAAATAACTATACATACGTCCACAATTGTAAATATACATGGACGGCATTTTAATCAAACAATGAAAAAAAAGGCAAATTTCCTTTGAATTTCAATTGTATAGTGCCGCATAAACTCGCGTTATTTGTTTTTTCATATATTTTGAATATAATTCAAGTAATCCATGAGATGGTTTTAATCATCGCGAGAGTATATATAATTCTTTGAACGGTCGATATACTTAACTAATGCTCGACCTACTGCATGCATGCATGGTATCGCTAAAACATATTGAAGTCATAAAAAAATCCATTTTGCAAGCAATCTACGATTTATGATTCAAGAATATCATAATCTACGATTTATCGTCATATGCACTTATATGCATGCATGTATATCTAAATTATACTGATGCAACAATTGCATAATATTCTTTATCCAATTTGTGTATCCTGCGGGTAAATCTTTCATATTTCAATAAAATAAATGTTTTACCAACAATCGAGAAAAAAAATGAAAATATGGCTATTGGGCGCAGTACAATACAATTGAGGCGGTATGAGGATTTGGAAAGTGTTTATTGCGAAAAATGTATTTGAGCTGCAACGGTTAAACAAAGTCGGTGCCGTTGCGTGCAGCGATCCTTTGTTAAAATTAAATAGTAATTCTTTCTTGGTCGGAAGCGACACTTTTTGTATTGCAAAACAAAGGCAATACAACGCTCTTAAACAATGTTGTGTGATCAATTATCTAGCAGCACGCATAAACCGCCTATCGTGACTTTTAAAACAGTATGTGATTTATAGCCTTTGTATGAAGTGTGTGCTTCCCACAGACATATTTAAACACCGCTTAGAAATGCCATCTCGACTCTCTGCACGGTGACAATTTGCCGGCTATACCAGAGTGTCGAGGCCCGTTCAAAAGAGCAAAATGTTGGCCCAACATTATTTTCTACGCTGTTTGCCACCGTTAGACCGTTTTTAAAAACAACATGCTGGGTAATGTTGGGTGGTTTAGATGATGTTAGATCGGATTTGATCCGGTTTGAACCTTTAATTCCACATAGGCAACATAGTTCGACGGCAAAAAATGATGTTATACGATGCAGTTAGTGTCGTCTGTTCTTAGCAAATGTCGTGCTTGATCAGTTATCATACCGCAATATAGATTGTAGAGTGATGGCGTACATGGCAATGATCTCTCTTGACTTCAATGGCGCCTTACATGACCGTTGTCAATGGAAACTCAGTGATTTTTTATCCCCAAATATTGATAAGTCTGGCAGATTTTGACTTTCGATGCGGGCTAATGAGAATGTCCGATAAAATTGCATCATATATTAAGCGGAAGGTTCTTTACTGTCCTCCTCAACTAAACATTCACTCCGATGAAGTAGTTTCATTGAATGCACGTGCCTGAGAAACCTTCTAATGTAGTATGTACCAATTATGTGTAATGCGAGTATTGGCTTTGTGGATATCAAGCGTCTCTGCAACTTATTTTAATAGCTCGTGTCACTTCCCACCCACAAAGTCACGCAACATTTTGAAAGCTTCAAGATAAATAGACAGGCCAATCTCTATGCCATCGGCTATTGCATGGTATTGCGCTGAATACTGCAAAAAAATGCCCCAATAATATCAATGCATTTGAAAATGTCGTATGCCAACGGCTTTGGTGTAAGAAAGTATCATTATCAGCGAGAATAACGTGAATTGAAATGGTTCAACAAACATTACGTGTTGGGCCGCAAGTACATATGTAGATATAGTGCCATAGTTATGTACATGCATGTATTTCTACTCATGTAGTATACTATACGAGTTGTCAAACGGATAACGCTTCGTAAATTGTGAGTTTAAAGCCACTTTGAGAAGTCAATTTTCATTACGTGATTCGTTTTTCACAAGCCCACTTTTCATCGTGAAAGTGTGAAGTTAAACACAAGGTTGAAAAAGGCGTATGTGCTGCGCGGGTAAACAAACCGCAAGTGATTCAAAACATTGGCACACTCACCGTCGATGTCTCTTGATTGGCCACCTTCGGCTCCAGGCTGTCCTCCTTCTTCACGAATTGGCAACCTACATCGTACATGGACCTGAAGAAACGAAACAGATCCATATGAAACACTAATGAAGTCCATACAAAGAAACGCGTGCATGTATCGGCCGTTCACTATGTAATTACACCACCAGACGTGAAAGATGAGAAGTGCCGCGCGATTCCTAAATATTCCCGACCCGTTTCGAATATCACCTTTCTGAACAACGATCATGATATGACTGAATAAATTCGATTAAAATTTGATAAGAAGCGGGTATATACAATAGTACATGATTGCAATGCATGTATCAGTTATCCATAATATTGAACGTGCTTGCATGTCTCGAATAACACTTTTGATACATAATTTTGCAAATCAGAGTACCATTCTTACTCTACCTATATATACAGTATATATACATGTTGCCGAATATTATATTAGGGCTGTTCAGCAACTTACGTTACTGGAATTTAAGTTCGGTTTTATCCACTGATTAATTTAAATTATCAAAATTCTTAAACAGCTTAAGTACATATTTTCCCTAACCATAATTCCTAACGAATAATGGTTCAAAATACAGTCTTTCAACGCGGCTATGTATGTAAAGGGTTTGTTTTCCAATAAAATAAAGCTTGCGCGTGATGACTTGATTCTTACTGTAGGCATCAGTCCATGAAATTTTTTTCAGCGATTTCCTTCTCGATGCGACGGATGCGTGCCTATATGCTCAATTTATATTACGCTCTTAGGTAAATAGTCACAAGACATTTTCGTTGCTAACTCAATATATGTACACACATCAATGCTCATACCTTTCCCTTAAGCTTTTCACGCGATTCTTACACCCGTTGAAAAACTGTTTAACATTAGTAAAGTATTTCCCTCGGCCACTAAAGGTACGTCGACGTTTCGTCTTAAAGTTATCAAAGGAAGCCTCAAAAGGGCTGGCTCTCGAGGCAGTCTCTTGGTCTTGGTCAGCCGAGTCTCGCATCGCCGCGTTAGTTCCCATTTGTCGACTTGATATTAAACCGAATTCTATATAACCGTGCTCTAAAGTTGATTATTTAGTCACCGCTTCAGGACACACGGTGTACCTTTACTCAAATCCATGCAATGCATGTTGTTTTTCGCTGTTTGTTCTTCTTAATAATGAGAAAATTGAGCTCCTACCGTATGTGGGAGATTACAGATCCGCACCTAGCGGAAATGGTGTCAAAAGCTAATACTTAGCGACGTCACAATGAACATTATTTGATATAATGACACTTAGTTGCATGAATAATACAGGTGCTTTATGTGTATTGAATAACACTCGTATTCCAAAATCTGGAACGTGTTATACGCAGTTCATTTCTGTTTTATACGTAAGGGATACCGGTTAAACCAGGCATCTGTGTTCCCCTTTTCATAGGATGTTACGTCATGTATTAAGAACCAATAGATTATCGGCTACAAAAGGTTCGTTCGTCTTTCACGCATCGCGAAAACCCACTCGCCATCTCGCTTCGAGTAGCTGCATCAAATTAAATTCAACACAAAGAAGTATTTTGATTGGATGCAGCGTGGTTGCGATACTGTGATTACAGTAGGATTAAATTCTTCGTTTTGAATGATTTGGAATAATATAAGAAACTAAAACAGTGGTTATTAAACCTTGATATTAATCGTAAATTCTTTAAAACCTATATGATTTACCAACAGAAAATTCCAACTGTGATTACAGAAACTTTGACCGCATAGTTCTAGTCGATTCGTAATTGTCGTAATTGTTAATCTGATCGTGGCTCAGATAAATAGCTACGCGTGTGCAGTCTGAACAATGAGGATTTGAAAACCGAAACTGATAAAGAAAAATTTATATCCGTATATATGATTTCACATTGGTGATAACGACTTCTTCAGGATTATTATTAATTATACAACTGGCCGAACTGCATGTGTATAGTTAAATCCTAGCCTTTAACTGAGAAATGTATGACTCTGATTGGCTAATTCTGTCCATAACTACAGTTAAAAGTTAACTATAGTCTTTAATACAAGTGGCTCCAGAACATTAACTAGGCGTATTGAGCTCAGTGGTATATCATATATAGTTCACTGTATATACTTCGTGGTTACTTGCCGCCATTTTGGATAACAAATCATACCGTTACTCGTTAGTAAAAAAGAGATAAGATTGGAGCACTGTGGCACATGCATTATTTGCCCGTCCATGATTCCAAAAGATTTTAAAAGTTCCAATGATTGCTAGTAAATCGGATAAACCAAAGGCTCGTGCCACCCAAGACGGTAGGAAAACTTGATACGTCATCAGCGTCGTTGCAAGAGCCGAGATTCTCGCAAGCTGCCTGCGAGTTAAATACTAAAATCTAATATACTCGAGACTTATTTTAAAATCAACATTTATATATTATTCAAGTCAATCTCCACATAATTTTTTATCTTTTTTAGCTTCAATTAATATTCCAGACGCTTTTTATCAATCTCACGCAGTCACGCGATAAAATTGTTACCGGCAATTTCCCCGTTTTTTGAGATTTTATAGCCTCAAATTTTTGTGCCGCATACATCGAATGGATCCAATTAACAAACAAAGAAGTCTAACATAAAACTGATGTAGCTATATCAATTGTAATGGTCTACTACATTAAAACATTACTTTTTACTAAAAATATTTTCCAGAACTTGTTTTGAATAACGGCACGTGATGAGAAAGAACTAAATATATCATTTTTATCCAAATTTAGCTTCAAGACTATTAGTATTTTTTTATCAAACATTCATCCTATTAAATCTTGTATCGATATAAATTGATCGTGCGTCCGGCTTTTGGACCAATCACGGCTAATATTCTTCTCCTCGAAGGGAGACGCTTTGATCCGATCGGACACAAACTTGGGATGACTTCCGTTTATGGAATAAGGCAACTGGGGCGATTTAGTCGGAAAAAAAAAAGATCGGCAAAGGTTTCCGCACAAAAAATAAATAGAAAATGGGATAAATTCTCGCTTTACTAATTCTTTAGGCATTTTTTCAAAGTAAAATATCAAAGACAAAGATCGATTACTGAGATTTAAGTATGGTATATTTACAAGAGTGTTTCCAGAAATTTTTGAAAACTGGTTTAATAAATCCTGATATTTTTTAAGGCAACCTTTAAATTAGACCTAATCATATGCAGCGGCAAACTGAGATGCAACTTCAGCCATCATCTGGCAGGGGCCAAACATGGCGCTGAATATAAAGAATAAGCTGGAAATCGTAATTTGCTTCAATCATATAATGATTGTCAAAAAGTGAGATAAGAAAACGGACACTGCATACAAACGACTGAAAGGCTTGAAGGGATTCGTCATGAATGGTGTTTTTGAGAAGATTGAAAGCGCGAGCTTCCATTAAATTAGATTGGTTTGGGTGAACGCGGAGAGGCAAAAAAAGCATACGAGTGATACGACTACAGTCTACGGACGCAATTGGGATGAATAAAAAAAAAGAAATCACGTCCCCGGGAGTATTATCAAAAGATTATACATAGCAATCTCTATGATTGGGATCAGGTAACTCTTTGGTTGAGAATATGGACCTTTGACAATATAGACGTAGTTTGCACTTTGCAGACAAAGTATGTTCCTTTATTTGTGAATCACTGAATGTTAAACTGAAATATGGTAAAATGGCGTATGGATTCTATTAGAAAGTAGAAACTTCACAAAATCAACCTTCTGTGGTTCTGTTGGTATAATTGTATAAACTCCCTCCCCCTGGGCGAAATTGAAAAAAATGTGAACATTTTTAACAGTATAATTTTTCTGACTATTTTTAAAACAATGCTCTGTTATAAAGTTAAAAGAAGCCTTATAAAAACGTTATCTACAATTGACAATTCAACTTATCGAAGAGGAAAATACAGTTTAGGACATGCGAAATGGTCTGCCATTGCATTCTGTTCTAACCATGCATTCAACATGTGATAATTCTTTCATGATACACAGTATTACTATGTTTACTATTTTATGGTATTTATGTTAATGGTATTAGTGTAATTGTACAAAACAACCAGTCTTGTGAAATAAAAAAACACTTTACAGCCCATGATGATATGTACACAAGGGATAATAAACACTTCTATATTAAAAATTTTATGAGAATGGTGAAGCACACAAAATAAATAAATAATGTAAGTACTAATAAGTATATTCATATTTTTGTAGCTGTGTGGAAAAACAAAAAAAAATTTAAAATACAACCAAAGCTAAAATCATAACAAAACAACTTTATTGCTTAAAATATATAACTGCTCATAAGTCATTTGCAAATGCAAAGCAAATGCCATTAACATGCGTATAGAAAATAGAAAAAGTTCACTGCTAGCATACACTTGAGAAAACTATATAGATTTAGTACAGATTGAAGTGTCAAGTGTTTCTCAAATATAAACATGGGATGGACGGCTCAGTCACAGTACGGGTTTGTCTTCCACATACCATTTCAACTCCCACGCGCGATTGTATCACTGCTAAGAACCACAAAAAACTATTCTAATGGAAATAGCTTGACAATAAAATTGCATTTATTGTGTACTAATAGCGCTTTATTTAATAGAACTGCCAGGTGTTCTTTTGTCGCGTGACTTAAATGTTGCAAATTATGCGTGCCTGCCCGGTTTTTTGAACATGGAAAATTCAGGACACGAAATGTTCCGCACTGAAATACTTTATAATACTTGGACATGGCGCCATTTTGTGACACTACATAATTCACGATATATATTACGCATCGCTAAGTGTATTATTCAAGAGCTTGACGCGAATTGAGGATTATAGGATTTTTTAGAGCGTCCCTAATTCATTACCTGCCTTCCCTATTTATGAACTGTTGTGTGATGTACTGATGTAACAACTCTGCGTGAATATGCTAACCCGTCTGGCATTTTAAAAGCTACTATTCCCTCTTGTTCACACACACAACACGAAACTAAAAACTTCCGGAGTACTTATTAAAAAAGGCAGGCATCTTTTATCGGCGAATGCATACATATGCGTGTTAGTAGAACAAACAGACTTTACAGAATTGTAATTATGGACGCTAGATGATGTATTTGTCCAGTGCGAATATCCCTTTTACCAAATGTGGCATCGTGCCGTTACAAAAACATTGTTTAGCACGAATCACCGTTTGTTTATTTGCAGATATATTGTTTTAAACCGTGAGTGGACGGTTTTCTTTAACGCATGACAAATTCATGAACAAAAACGTGTCTCGATTTTATAAATTAACATCTTTAAACTTTTTATTTACCATACATTGTAAAGCCTTGAATGTTTTAATCGAAATCTCGCCAATTCACGTTGTAAATTCTATTCAAATGCTTACCATACTATCCCGAAAAGCGAGATAAAATTGAAGCCAGATGTCAAAGATTATAATACCCTTTATGATAAGCACGTTCTCAATGTTTACAATATCTCCCACAAATATTACTTTCCGATCTTTTGCTCATGTCATTTTTAAAGGCAAGTTGTATTCATGTACAATTTATCCTTACCTCATTGAAAGATTATGCTTTAAATTCCCATCGATCCCATGTTATGAACAGATATGAAATGCTGTACTTCGTCTTTAAATTCACCGCTTTGACTTTGTTTATGGCTTTGTTCTCTCGTTTCCTCGGGAAGTCCGTTGATATATAAATATTCGCGACCAGGGGGGGCGACTGCTTAATGGGATATAAATTGCATTGGAGCATTGGAGTAGAAGCTAGGTGCACGAACGTGCTGTAGTGTAGTAAATTTCTCGTATCGAATATTTTCCTGCTTCTTTGTCAGTTTTCGTATGCTGAGGAAATTTTTTTAGCAATTAATAGTGAAAATTGTTACTGGTTAAAAGAGGTATGACTCCCCTATATAACCTTGGGGCTGGGACGTAAATTTAGAATACATTGTAACCCAGTTTGCTGTCGTAAAAATGCCGTGAGATTGAAGTTTAGACTTGTTTCAGACGTCAAACTTTTCATGTGTCAAATGGAATGCAAATGAACGTAAACAAAGACTTTAGCTTAATATTGATTCGATACATGAAAAGTTCAATTCGACGTCTGCCCCTTTTACAATGCTCGTAGACGTAGGCGTACTGATATGTATGGTGTTTTACTTTTTCCTTCAAAGTTCCACAGATAGAGGCAACGATATAGCGAAAATATTTGCATACTTGAATCGGTTTAAAGTTTTAGATACTTACTGACGTCCTCTCACATGACTCTTATCGTATAGCCGTGGTAGCTAAATTTGTCGAATGACGTACAAAATACATACTATAAACAAACACATATCCGGTGATATGCAGTACCAATACGTGCTAAATTCCCTGTTCGGCTGATTTCCCTGTACAGCAAAAAGGAATGTATGAGTAATGGTTATTCCGAATAAGGTGTGCATAAGAATAAAATAAAAAAAATAATGAAACTGTATATTATTTCGGATGAAATCTGATTTTCTTCAACCATAGGCGTACAGGCCTAAAAATTTTAGAGGGCAGGCGATTGATTAAAAAACAATATATACAACTGCCAACTCGGTACCAGTAAAAAACCTCTCAACGTTTCCAAGCATGGACCTCTCCCTCAGATGGAGGTGTCGAGAACTTCTTTGTTTGCTTAAAGCAGTTGTTATGCCGAATTTGATTTTTCCCTGTCATTATATATGCACACTTTTTTTTTACTTTTCACGGCGAGTAAAAAGGGAAGCTCGAATTTCAAAAAAAAATTAATTCTACTGAATTAAATAATAAAGATTAATTTGGTTATTGGTTAATTAATTTTCAAATATTTTTTAAATAAAAATATATAAACAATTCATATATAAGCAAGCCGCTATAGTTGAGAAGTACAGACGCCCCCAAGCGTCCAAGCATTATATATTTATCATTTATAGACCCGGAGTAAGAGGGATTCAGCGAAATATTTCCCGAAGTGATGATATTATCGTACCGATGTGATGATATTATTACTATTTTGGCCCTGGCAAGCAAAAAATTTTCCGTAATTTTCTTCATATACACGGAAGCTCGCGTGGCCGCCATGCCTTTTTCCGCAAATTGATCATTTAGCGGTGAATATTAAAATATCTGCCGCTACAACGAATACGGATACGTAAGGCCTGGTTTATACGTTGATTTTCTGTCGGATTTAATTCGTCTAATTTAATGCGACCAATTGAATGAGACGGAGAAAAATTTCATGATCACGTGGCAGAAATCTAGCCTTCGCATTGGACAGTTTGAATTTGAGGTTTTATTTTATGCGATATAGTGGTGCACTAGCTGTCGGCACTGACATGTCCTCAAACAAGTTAAACGCATGTTGAGATAAGACGTAATAATTTTTTTCATTTAATTCCGATTTCCAATTCAATATTCACAATAAATTTCGTCATGTAAACCACGGAGAAAAGTATAAGTCAACACGCATGCACGCGAATTGGTAAATTGCCATTATTTATCGAAAGTATAAAAAACTACCGGTTGATATTAGGCAAGTTCAAGCGACAATTTCAGAAAGTAATATTGCATGTCATGTGTCTAACGATGACTTTGATATAACTTACCCATATTTGTTTACGTTTTAGATGGCTTTTTTTCCGAAATTTGATTCTTTCATATTTATCAGTATTTATATCCACATATATATATATATATATATATATATATATATATATATATATATATATATATATATATATATATATATATATATAATATATATATATATATATATATATATATATATATATATACTCAGTTATATACATATATATGCTTGTGTATGAAAACTGTGGTTATTATATACACAAGCGCCAGATATGAGGTATGCTGCAATTTCATTGGTTGGCTACTAGACAGATATTAGCTCATATCTGTCTAGTAGAGAAAGTAAACAAAATGGCTGAAAGATTTTGGGAGTTGAGTGAAATAGAAATCCAAGCTTTAGTTGATAATAGCACACCGAAATACACCGAAAGGGCGACAAAGTTTGTGTGTATAATAAAACAGTTATTCTGCTCACTCTCGTCGTATATGGCCGATAGCCAGCTCGGCGCTACGCGCTTCGTCGGTTATCAGCTCATATACGACTCGAGTTTGCAGAATAACTGCTATATGACAACAAAGACATAAAGGGTCTTGGTAATGAATACATATCAATTTCCGATTAGTTATCTAGTAATTTCTGAGGTGGAACCAATAAATATATCAGTACATAAGGAGATTTCACCCTAACTTGACGATTGGTACTACAACCAATATTATAAGAAAAATTAATGAAAGCACTGCTTTTTGCATTGGCGAGTTTCGGGCATTATATTGCCAAAGTTACAGGGGCGTAAAGTAGTATAAACAATAAACCGTGGGACTGTGCCTGTGGAAATGAAGCATAGTTTATGATTATATACGTGTTTTGCCCAAAAAAGGAGAATTAGAAACATAATATATGAGTCTAATGTTTTTGTTTCTGTTTCTGTTTCAGTAAGCATAATAATTTTTAATGTTTTCAATTAGTTTTTTTCCCTGCGATAAATTGTACACGGTGTCCGTTTCGCGCCGGCCGGCTGAAAAGAACAATATATTTTTATTTGATTTTGTTTTCACGCGAATCCTATACTATTTCCTGAATTAATTATATATATCGGCATGCAGGAACAAAAATAGGTACGTTAAACATACATGTATCTGCTGACAACAATCTAGTTTGGACAGCAAATGGACTATATGGATTTAACCATGTTTTCTAATTTCCCGTTTATACTGGTGAATGGAGTTTGATGATTACCTACACTATATTTTACCGCTGTTCAAGCGAAAGGAAATATGCTTAGTAATATGTAGTAATGTCAGTCATGAGAGTAATATAGACGTCATAAAGAGCTGGGAGGTCTCACTTGCTTGTTTGCATATTTCCTATATTCCCTTGCATATGCTCTTCGCTTTTGCTTAACCTCAAGGCTCTGTGTTTCTCATCTATATGACCTAAATAAATATCTCTAAGTTGATC
The DNA here is from genome assembly GCF_004324835.1 of Dendronephthya gigantea. Classification (NCBI taxonomy): domain Eukaryota; kingdom Metazoa; phylum Cnidaria; class Anthozoa; order Malacalcyonacea; family Nephtheidae; genus Dendronephthya; species Dendronephthya gigantea. The sequence continues at coordinate 187,462 of NW_021163191.1, read as the reverse complement.
TGTTGGTGAAAATCCCTGTACTATAGTATATTCAGAAAATTGTTCATGTCTCTCACCTACGACTATCTTTAACTTCAGCTGATCAGTCACAGCTTGTATAATCATAGCATCACCCCATGACCCTTGCATAGACATATCAGTTGAGGTATTCTAACCATGAGTTTTCAGTTTCAATTAATCTCTCAGGATTAGCCCTCATATAAGCAATGCCAGGGCAACTATGTATACAACTGATGAGACACAGCTCGAAAAGCAGTCGCCATCACCACCAACATCAAATAGTCTTCAAATTAAAGCGTTGTAGCCTTTGCTAGTAGGACTGTTGTCTTGAACAGGATTTCTTTCACTATCTCCTGACATCATTAGTTTCCTTTGAGATATGTGATATTGTTTACTAGCAATATTGTCTGCTATCTTTTGACTGTATAAAACGTTACAAAATGATTTTTACTGGCAACATAAATGTTTTTTTCTAATAAGTTGACAAAATATTTTAAATATCCGAATGAATTTATAAAAATATGTCGCATTGGCAAAAATTGAAAATAACATGCATATTGCTTGAAATTACTAGCTATCTTATTTAACATGGATGACATAGGGCTAGGAGCATTCCTTACAAATTATTGAAAACAATGCTTTACAGTACTTTAGTTTTCTCTCAGTGCTTTGTCAATTTTCGTTCAGTCAGTCGGCGGCGACAACAGCAGCTACGCGTATAGTGATCTAAATTTATACACCTAACACAGCTGCTATATCTATACAATATAAATGTTTTGCTTGTGAATTTCTTTAGATTTCGTTAATCGTCTCAGAAGAGATTCCGAAGAGATCATTTTGACCTCTGAAGAGATTGTCTCGATTTTGTTTGACCTCCTTAGTCGTTCGCTGCGCTCACTCGTTCGATATCATTCTCAACACTCGAAATAAATTCTATATTTTCGCGCATCGTATTATTCTCGATATACACTGGCGGTCAAAAAGAACTGCTCAAAACAAGTTAAAATGCTCTCAAATGAACGTAACTGTCCCTCCAACAATATATACGAGTAAATATAGACTAGATTACATGCTAAGCTATATGAAATATTAATATTTTGTTGACCCTCCTTTGGCCTTATAATTGATGACGGCCTTACACCGGCGTGGCATACTTTTTGTTCAGCGGTCAAAAGAAATTCATCCTATGGACAGTCTTTACAGCAACGCATAAATCATGGACGCTTTATGAATTAATTCCTTTCTTGCACTATCCCATTGACATTGTCCCAGAGATTTTCAATAGGGTTAAGGTCTTTTGACTGTGCAGGCCAATCCATTTCTGTCACTCCCTCTTTCTGAAACCATTGTTTGACTATCTTGGAAGTGTGACAGGTTGCATTACATTACTGAGATATTGCTTGGAATAAGAGAATTATCCAAAATGCCTATGAAGCTCTCTCCTATATTCGCTTCTTGTTTATGAATTTGTATCTAAACAGTTCTTTTTGACCGCTAGTGTACAATAAAAGATTGTCACGATTCCTGTTACATACGACAATAGCAACATTTGAGCAGTTCTTTTTGACCGCCAGTGTATAATCTGAAATTACGATTTATGGTTTTGTGTGTTTACTAAACAGCGAGTTGAAGACGTACCAAATCTGCGACGAACGTGACAAGAAAACAGCCACGCTCTATAGCGTCATCCTTTTACTAAAAGGATACTACAATTTTTACCCTGTTTCCGTGCATGAAACTCGTGGAAATAATATAATGACAGTATACATATATACTTCACGTTCGCGTCATGGATTTTGCATGGACATCTTAAACTTATACCAATATAGCTGTCACAACTTGTGAAACTACAGAGTTCTTACCATTAATCATGATGATTGGTAAATGCACTTCCTTCGTCTACATGTAGCTACATAACATAAATTAAAAAACCGTCTATAAGCAGAGTTGTATTAATATATATCCCATGCATCAAGACTTACAAGAGCACGTTGTATGCTGCATGTATACGTGCACGCTTTATATGGGTGTTCGTGAGAATTCTAGACAGCACCAACAGATCCCTGGCTTGATCGATATGGGCGAGGTAACAAAGGAAGATTCAATCCGTCATTTGCATCTTCCTGCACGTAAATGCATATATTGGACAAACTTGCCCCAGTTTTCATCTCCGCATTCTTTATTGCATGTGATTTGCGTACTATGCTTTATATATATAAAGTGGGTGGACAAAAAAAAAGTGGACACCATGCATGAAAAGTAGCAACTTCAGTTGTCAGCAATAATTTGAGAAGAAATCAATAACGTCCTGTCCGTTTGTCTAATTTTAATCAGCTTTGTATTTCTGTGACTCAAGACTATGATTTAAAGTTAAAGCAACAGGATGTGAGAAAAACTACACGAATTGATTTTTTATACTACATAAAATCTAGATGGTAGTTTTGTGCGGAAATTTAGTGCATCTAGTTTAAATTTGTTGTAGAGCCCGATGTTTCACTTCAGTATTTAAAAATGCTAATATAATTCACATAATGTTGTGTAGACTTTCCCAGAAATTTCGGATTTGAAATTTTGACTGATTTTTGAAGATTCGTCAATTAACACTTATTCACTGCGAACGAAGGAAACGTTATGTTTTGTGGACCGGAGACCTGTCGATATTTCACGAGGCGAAGCCGAGTGAAATATCGATGGTCGAGGGTCCACAAAACATAATGTTTTCTGAGTTCTCAGTAAATAAGTTTTTTATTATATACCACTTGTCAAAGAAAAACCGAACTACAAGGTAAACAACGAAATATCTATTCATAAAAGACATAATTTCAAATGGATAAAAGTTGTTATTTCCCCGGCATGAGATAACACGTTATCTCACTCTGCAGGGGGTCGCGCTGGCGACATCAAAATTTCGTCACTCTCGTGTGATTCGCTCTCGACCAATGAAACGCTACGAAAACAAAACTTTGACAAGTGGTATATAATAATGCTTGTTATGCAACTTTCTCCAAACAAGTATAGGTCTGAATAGAAATCTGCATAGAAATTTAAGGCACATTTGGTACATTTCCATGACCATACAAACATCGGTGATTCAGATGGGCTGTATTGTGTCATTTGGGGTCTTAAGAAACAATTCCGCACCTGAAGCAAATTCCGTAAATTAACTATATTATTAATGAAATTAAAAGTTACTTTTCAGAAGAATTTGTTTCGAAACAGACATTCATTTGACAAACAGACATTCATTTCATAGTTTCCATCCATATATGGATATATTTGCTATAAGCAGATATATCTGCTGGAAATCCTCCATCTTGAATTTTTAAGGAAATTGCTTCAAATGCAATCTATTCTTTTAATCTGGAGTTTATAATGACAATTTTTATGAACTGGTTCCTGAAAAAAAAGAAGTACGCGCAAACACACAAAACATACTTTCATTTATAGTGAAGTGTAAGAGCATGTGCCACATTTCGTCGGGGGGCTACCTTTTTTTGTCCACCCACTGTAGGTCTACACTAACTACACCATACCGGATTAGGTATTCAGAGATAAAATCTACATGGTAAATCGTTTACGATTTTGTGGCGTTTAAGGTCGTAAAAGTTGAGCGTGGTACCACGGTCGGTCTTGCTAACGACCTCTGTATATATAACTCAGTGGCAAGAACATTGCACTGGCCTCGCAAACGCGTAGGTTCGATTCATGCCGAAGAACGGAAACATGACACATTTTCCTCAATAATTAAGAGCTTTTATATTGAATATATCAGTTTGATAAAGGTTACATGCAGCTACTTCGTATAACAGTGTTCCGAGACTTCGAGTGTGCGCTTCAGAGGACCCTGAAAAAACTTAATATAGTTTTAATATTTTTCAGGAAATGTGATTTTCACTCTTGGATCTTGCTGCCAAGAAGTTGGCGTGTTGCGATCAAGACTATAGCTTTGTCTTTTCAGGTTTTTAAGGAAAGGTTGCAATCAACTTGAGGTCTTCCTTTATCTTAAGGCTCTCACTCACTCATCGCAAAAACTAGCTAAAAAGGTGACAAAACGGTTCCCTTAATGACTCCATGATTAATGGAAGGACTCCAGACTTCGTAAGAACCAATGCGAACCGACAAATTGTTTTCTCTCAGAGATAATACTTTAAACCAATTCAGAGAATCAGAGCTTCAGCCGAAACCCCAATATTGCTTAGTTTCCTTATACCGGCAAAATTGAGTAGCTAAGCATAAATAACAAAGTGTTCTATAACGGAAGGCAAGGATAATTTAACCCAATACGTGATCGGATAAACAGAGATTGAATATATACATATGTAAGCCTGCTTCATTAGCGTGGGTCGTATAGGCACATGTTTATCATTTTAATAAGCTACAATTAACCAATTTCAATTATTCTTGCTTTCTTTATAACGGTTTTTTATTTGGTAATTTGACAACAATAACTTTATAATAACAATTCACATTTTGTTAATAAAATTTCACAAAATTTAGTGGGCCGCCGCTTTGCAGAATTCCAGGATTTTCAGAAATTCAAGGAGATTTCTTTAAAATAAAATTAAATTAAAATGTGTGCGTTTATATTTATACTCTCATAATATACATACGGTCATGGATAATTGTGAAATTCTGGCTATAGACAGCATCTTGAACTCTGGCTTATAATTCGGTATGGGTAAAAAACAAAAAAATCTGTTATTTGCATATTATGTTCCTGGACGTAAATGCATTTATTGGACAAACATCCTCTATATATAGCTCCGTTTACATGCATGCATTAAACTGAATTCACGACATCAGTTTAATTTACTTGTTTTACGGTATTTCTGTCCTTAGAAGTTTTTCATTTGGCAAAACATGTTAAACCAATCATGCTATCATAATTTTTTCGTATAAATGAAAAACTGGCTGCGAAATGGCGAAATTTGCTGTCGTGATCATGTAAATCCGGTATGGAGTATAAAGAGTGGGGCTCCAGCTTTCATCTCCGCATTCTTCATTGCGTCATGCCTGTATATACAGGCACTCTCAGGCACTATATACTGATATTTTATATAATATTTACATTATGTTTTAGGGTTTCTTACAGCTTTCGATGATGCTCTATACATTGCTTGAATATGACATGTCCCAACCGCTGACAAAAGAAACCGACAACGTTATGTAGCTAGCTAATATCAAAATCCTAAGTACGAATGAAAAGAAATTCAAAAAAAAAAAATTTTTTACATCTGCTTTATGTGCATGCATCTGCATATGCATGCAAGTAACAATTCAGGTGGGAAAAATGAGACCGTAATAACGTATAATTACGATTTCGCAAACGATGAATTAATGATAATTCCCACGAACATTAATTACTGGCTGATGCAACTTATTTGTGTTCTTTATGGAGTTTCTGTGTACATAAATGGTCAATTAAGATATTATAAAAGGAATTTTATGGTAAAGAGCCAAGTTATATAACAAAAAAAACAGTGTTGGTTTTGTGTACTTGCCTGCCTGGATTCCTTAGGTTCCTGTCGTGCACTTGAACCTATACATGCAAGAGTGTTTTATGACGCACAAACTTAAAGGGCCATGGTGTTATTGATATTCACAGTGCAACTAATTTCAAATATTTTTGTGACTCAGTAGATTCACGTAAATGAGCATATATATATACATGTGTGGTAAAACGTTTCACTGATACATTCTTTAACTGCAAGGTTCACTTATGCGAAGGCTGGCGTAATTTAGGTTTGAAATTTCTCCCCTTTTTTACACATCATGATATAACTGCTGCGTATGTCAGTTTTTCACGACTTAAATTAGTCCAGTTGGCTAAAGTACCTAAATGATCTATTAAAATTTGTCTTTACTGAGAAAATGTACTATTAAGTTATAAAGACTGTATGAAATAATCTTATGACATGCAATAGCTTTTGCCAAGTCGAATAATTAGTCTCATGTAGTTTATATAGTAATATGGGTAATATTGACTAATATTGTTTTAAGTAAACATGCAGCAATTACGAGATTCTTTATGATAACTAAATTCGGAGTAATGACAATAACTATGGTCATACGAAATTATTGCACTTCAGTATACTCTACAATTATACACTAGCTGTTTTCTAATGCAAAGTCCGCTGGTGCACAAGCAGGCTTTTCCTAAAAAGCAACTAGCTAACTCATAAGGTGTTATTGATAATGAGAGAGGCCCTCATCAAACATTTGGCCGCAGGACAGTTGATATACTTAGGCGGCAAAAAGGCGGAAAAAAGAACTGAAATACATGGTCTGATTTTACCTTAAAAAATCAAAATTCTCAACCTTTTCTTAGAAACATTTATATAATGATTCTCAATAGAGAGGAAAATATATGCTAGTTAGGAAAAGACAAGTAAAAGGTATAATAAAACCTTTTATCTGCAAATAATTTTTAAGTATCTATACTTACGAATACTGAAGCCAATACACAAGAATTAATGTATTGTAAATATTAACCTACGACGCAGCAAACGGTACTAAAACCAATATTGTAGACTATGGTAACTCGGGAAAAAAATGAAAACATCCGGCAACGATTTAATTACATATATAGGGTGACAATGTAAAGTTCCCCATGCATTCTGTGAATATATGCAAGCCGTATACGACAGAGATTTAAGAGGAAAGACTCGCGAAGAGGCTATAAACCGGTATACCACCTATAAAGTCATAGGCCTAGGTTCGGTCAGTTAACACCTTGTTGACAACCATTGGCGCTTTCATTTAATATTTTGGTGAGAAAGGTACGAAACATGTATAGGTTGGTAAATTTATGTTTGTTATATAGCATTACTTTTTTTACGCAAGAAAATCAAGAAATGATGAAATCAAAGCAGGATCGGATATTAACTTACGCAAGCCAAAAAAAATTATATCATATTTCTCACCGCACGACATGAAGACTGTATATCAGTAGGTATATGTATAGATTGCTCTTCAACTACTACTGCATGTATAGAGTGCGTAAAAAATACTTTAATTATAGTATTTGTATAGGGCCTGAGATATGATGATTACTATATATATAAGCTTTCCGCGGGGGAACTTTTTCTTAGCGCTCCCAACTGACTGTCGCAGGTGCAGATTTTTATCTTAACTGTCGTATATATATATTTCTTCCTGTTACTCAATTCTCGGCAAGAAATATTGGCGCAATTAAGGCGTATAAGTCGATGGGATAAAACCTAGAACTAAAAAAGAACTTTACCACTTTACGGGGCCAATTGGTCCAGCTGTTTGGAACAGGATGCGTTATGCGGCCAAAAAGAAGAGGACAAGATTTTGGATGATATTAATTTAATGCGAGGATCGTGTGTTCGTGTATATATGCAAACAAATGCTGTGGTTTGCAATGAAACTTATAATATTTCTCTATTGCAATTATATTGTTATCTATGTTAACATCCGAGAAAGCTCTATAAATATACTAGCTAACTAGCTACATGCAGTGATTATAAAATTATACCTTTTGAACTTTAAAAAAGAGCAAATATTATATATAATTATCACTGATATACTGAATATTTGCCATGGCTGATTTAAATTCATTGTATTGAATTGACAAATTGATAACCTTAACGACAAGTTATTTTTACTATATATGTATATAGATATATTTTTGAATGACTTCGGTCAAAAAATTATTCCTGATATTAAGTGGTAATTATGCCGTGCGTAATTCACAAGCGTGCAGTGTATAATATATAAACCAGATATATACCGAGAGTTGAACAATCGTTTTGATGTTCGGGCAACACTCCCACGAGCCATGCACAATCCTCTTCGTGACATATAAGCATTCGGATATACTTACTGTAGATCGGGATAAAGAATCCTCAGTCCAAGAACCATTTATGGTATCAAACAATTAGATAAATTCGTAGTTTTAATAATAGCATTTGATTTCATGCAGTTATATAGCCTAGCTAGGCCACGTTTGTTAATGGACGTTAATTTTATGGCGTGAGTTTATTAAAATGATTCATCAATTACTCAACTTTTTTCTGATATCTTTTGTCGTTAGCTGCATGGCCAAAATAATGGCAACCTGCTGCCAACTCAAGATGTCTATGTTATCAACAGAACGTTCTAGTTATCGAGATCGCTATGGGAATGTCCACTTCAAACTATTCCTTTTGTTCCCTTGCATCGGTTCCGTTGTCTTTTATTTCCGATTTTTCTGAGTGCATTAAACGCGGAGTTTTAGAAAACCCGCAAACCGGTGAAAGGTTGCATGCAGTGCATGTGTATGAATATTTTCGAAAAATTAAAAAATAGATAAAAAACTTTAAAAAATTGCATTAAATAAAATACATGTTGCAGAAAACGTGCCTAACTGCGCATGCGTTCATCGAACGAGAACTCACCGCCGAGACAGACTGCGCATACACGTCTAAAATTTAAATACTCCCTGGGTAAAATAATTCATCATCAATATAAGTACATAGCCTTCAATAGCCTTCTTCAATCGTCAGGCCGGCTACCCCACTGATTGTCTTATAACGCGTAGCTAATCAAGGTCATGTTTGTTTGAAGAAAGTTACGAAGATATTGCTCCTAACTGGGGTCATGCCTGTGCTCATATGCATGGGAATATCTCATCCTGCTAGGCGAAATCACTAAAAGTCTAAAACCGATGACGGAAATCTTCTCTAGGTGAAGTCTACAGAGTTTCAGAAACCGCCCTGCCCAGACCCCTGAAATATATTAGTGGCCAAAAAATCCTCTGTGGCATGCATGATGTCAATAATTATCTCTGTTCTAGAACTATAAAGACCTTTCGTTATTTCAATTTTGCTACATGATCTCAAGAACATACTCCATGGTATCCATCGTCCTCAGTTGACCAAATTTTCACATAACAATTATTAATTCTGTATCTAAAGTCGTGAAGGATCGGGGAACTTTATCATAAACTATCCGTTCGCCTATAATCATCCGAATATGAGTGTTGAACGAAGTCCACCGCATCCTTATTCAATCGAAGCTCTTCTTGATTTAAAAGAAACGAGGAGTCGAAGCGATAAATCATTCCGCCCGTATTGTGAAGGAAACAGTGAATCAAGAACTGACATTGGGAAACGGACTGATCTTTCTTGCTGCACAAAATTTGTACCACAGCCAGGACGCCTTCCACGAGCTTCAGTAATGATGAGTGGCATTGAACGACGTTTTGCACGACTGAATTCAGTCGACGAAATCCATCCAGATAAAAAGCTAACCAAAACGAATGAATATTCGTTCGCGACAACCAGTTTAAGAAGAGGCATAATCGACAAAAATCAAGGTGATTTACATACAACTATATTTTAATTATAGGTCGCTTCAAGAAAAGACTTCCCAAAAGTCATCTTTTATTTTGCTTCAGGGCTGGCACACACGAAACAAAGTTATATATATTTATATCTATTGGCCCAACTTATACTAGAAACGGATCATCGCCTGGACGAACTTGGGCAATCGAAAGATACTGTTCGTCTTCTAATTCGTCTGTGGTAAACAGACGAATCATCCGTCAACACCAATTACCCGCATGGTTCGTCTATTTAGACGAATTAAAATGGTAGTTCGTCTTGACGCATCATCCGTCTATAATCTGTTAGTATATATATACGGAGTGGGGACGAACTACGAACTAAAATCTCTTCAAAAAATGGCTCTTGTGGACTCTTTCCACCACATACTTTTTAAACGTGCGATTCTGTTTCGTCTAACAAATTCGTCTACATAGTTCGTCTGGGTAGTCGCATGTTTATACTCCAAAAGATCTGTCAGACGGTCTTTCGTCCAGATGGATCATCCGTCTCTAGTATAAATCGGGCCATTGCTAGCAGTGGTATAGCAAGCCCTAAGGATTTAGTCCTGTTATGAAAACTTCAAGTTATTATTTGAAATTGAAATATCTCATAATACAGAAGATATAATTAGTCTTAAAATTTGCTAAAATGTGTTGAGTCGGTGATACGTGACAAAAACAATGCAATCGCTTATTTGAATGTCTTTGAGACATCCTGTATTGTCGCCCAAATCCCATCAATTAATCAGCAACGTTTTCTTTTTCATATATCATGAAAATATTTTAAAATATTGTTTTGAGAATGGGAAAATATAAGATAACGTAAACGATAACTTTAAAGTTTAAATGATGACACAAACAAATACAAGGAAATATTTCTTCTAGATGAAATTGGCAAAATTCTGTTGCAAAGACAAAATTACCGCGAAGAACCATATGGTTGCCAAAAACCACGCCGTAAAAGGACAGCATTCACAATTAAACAATTAATTGAACTTGAAAGAGAATTTCAAGCGAGGAAATATCTTTCTGTCGAAGAAAGACATCAGTTTGCAGCACGCTTGAATCTCTCCGAGATACAGGTTAAGATATGGTTTCAGAATAGACGGGCAAAATGGAAACGCGTACGACGTGGCAACGCTTTGCAAACGGAAACGAGGAAGGCTGATGGGGAATGCATAAGATGTCAAGTGGTCGTTCATAGACATAGCAATGTGTAAAAACAATAATATTTCCTGTATATAGCGTTAGCTGTACAGGCGGCAATAGAATTTTATAATTGTCCAAATAGTTAACATTCATCGAAGGCGTTGTGTATATAATTGTTAATAGTTGTGAATAGTTAACATTCATCGAAGGTGTTGAATGTAAATTCGGTTATGTAAATTTCTAACGTATTAGTTGAATTTGATTGGCAGCATTTGTAATATATATGTAAATGTTCATATGCACCTATCGTTTATACTGTAGAATGTGCAAGTCTTGAAGAATTTATTGTGCTTCAATTCGCTAATAGCGAGGTTCAGATTTGGCTTCCACTACCACTATACCGCTACCTCTCGCTAATCTATTAAGCTCGTGATTGGTTAGTCTGATAGATGGTAGACCTATCGCATTTGATTGGTTTATATTCCCTCAAAGGTTGTGGTAGTCGTAGTGGTAGTCAAATCTGAACCTCGCTAATATCAATTTCGGATCGAACGTAGTTATGTCGGTACCTGTACACGCCTAATCTATAGTTCATTTGATTTCCTAACTTATCGTGTCGTAATTAAGTAAGTTATTAAGTAAGTTATATATTAATAAGTAGTTCATAATCTTTCAGAGTTGAAAAATATGAAACGTTTCTAGGCAAAGCCACAAGAGTTACAAGGGAATAACATCAGTTATTTGTGCGGCCCCGACAACGTAATAAAAAAGGGCAATAAAACTTTCTAGCGATCTGTTTCTAACGAGTTATATAAAACTCGTTTTAGACCTTAACCCCCTGTGAAATAACGATTTGTTATCGCTACATGTACAGTGTAGTAATATTATTTGATTCACTATCAGATTTAAGAATTCCAAAATATTCAGTACTCTCGAGAATAGATCGATTATTTTCGTAATATATTCAAGCAAGTACTATGATTTAAAACTGGGATACATTCGCACAGAGCTAAACGTAATCAAACAGCATCAAGAGAACGATTTATTTGTTTCTCTTGGAGGAATTGCCGTATCATGCGAGCAAAATCGAATCGCGCATCAGAAAATTAGTCAGAGATTTCGAGCTGTGCACCACAACCCTTGGGAGACAAAACTGTGACGTAGATAAATACAATCACATACATGATTTCAAATACTGGTATATTTCGCGCCAAAACACACTTGCAACGACGAAAAATAAGACAACAAAAAAAAAAAAAACAACAAAACCGAGGCGAATTTTCAAATCCGTCGCTCACGCCGGAGTAATCAAGCCGTAACGCCCGCAGGGAAGTCTGGTTTTAGTAGTCACGGCGAAAAATTCATAATTCATAATTTCCCGCCGTGATTACTAAGACCAGAACTCCCTGCATGCAGGTGTTACGGCTTCTTATGTCATTATGCATAAACTCTATTGAATTGATCACAAGGATTGAGCTTTGTAAGAATTTGTAGACGTAAGATAGTTCCATATTAATTAAATTGCTTAATTAATATGCTGCTGTACATATATATGCGGGTATATATGAATAAATAATTAAATATACATTCAACGATTTAATTAATTGTCAATGTCAAGAAAGAAGCCAAGTTATTCTTTCAAAATTGTATGACAGGTGCTTTGTTCATGCACCAAACGAACTCTTTGCCGATTTGGTTAACTTTGAATGACAATATGCCCTTAAAAGCTCATTCTAAAAAGGTGACCATATAAAGCAAGTATTTTTATTGTGAATGCATACATACATCCACTTCAAGATTAAAGAACGATTTTATGGTACAGTTTTCAATTTAATCAGCAACGTCCCGAGTTTCCTGGAGCCGCACTTGAACACTTAAGTGAGTTATTCGTACGTGCATGCTGCATGATACTTCATGCACGAGGCAGATATTTTAATTACTCTATTTAAAAACAAATTAAACCTTTATTTGTGTTTCATATATCTACGTTTTCCTATATATAAGATATAGTCAAAAGTTTAAAGTCAAAAGTTAGCTCCCTAGCCGGGATTTCATATATATACCTATACATTTATGTTTATCATAAAAAAAATAACAAAAACGGCGATATAATTGAATTTTAAACGACGATATACCAATGACTTTTTATGTAAATTGCTTTATAGCTACCTACCGTGCGCAGCATAGATTTATATATTCAGTTATATATATATGCAGGCCTAGCTATGCCAAGGCAATGTGTCATTGGTTGACCTTTAACTGATCATGCATGCATGCATGAAACTTCAAGAAGAAAGCCGGAACTGTTCAGAGTCATAAAAATGTCTATGGCTCTGAACAGTTCCGCGCGGCTTTCATTCTTCTTGAAGTTTCATGCATGCATGCTGATTAGTTAAAAGGTCAACCAATGACACATTGCCTTGGCATAGGCCTGTATATATATCTAATGCACAATCCACAATCCTCTTCGTGACATATATAGACATTCTGATATACTGTAGATCAGGATGAAGAATCCTTAGTCCAAAAACCATTTAAGGTATCAGACAAAGTAGATAAATTCGAGTTTTAATGATAACATTTGATTTAATGCAGTTATATAGCCTAGCTAGTCCAGTTTGTTGATGGGCGTTATTTGGCGTGAGTTTATTGAAATGATTCATCAATTACTCAATTTTCTTCCGTTATATTTTGTCCGCGTTAACTGCATGGCCAAAATAATGGCCGCCTGCAGCATTCTATACAGAACGTTCTAGTTATCGAGATCGCTTGGGAATGTCCACTTCAAACTATTCCGTTGGTTTTCTTGCATCGGTTCCCTTTGTCTTTTATTTCCCATTTTTCTGAGTGCAGTAACACGTAAGTTTAGAGAACACGCAAACTGGTGAAAGGTTGAAGTGCATGTGTGTAAATACTTCGAAAAATGAAAAAAATACTAAAAACTTTAAAAAAATTGCATTAAATAAAATACAAGTTGCAGAAAACTTGCCTAACTGCGCATGCGTTCATCGAACGAGAACTCATGCATGCACCACCGAGACAGACTGCCCATATACTGATGATGATACTTTTGGTGTGCACAAAAACACACCTTGCTATGCATGTGTTAAACTTCAAAACCTACCTCTAGGTGCATGTGTTAAAATTTGGACAAAAAAGGTGTGCAAATTTAAAACACCTTTTCTTAGTGTGAAGTCTTAAAATTTAAATACTCCTGGGTAAAATAATTTATCTTCAATATAAGTACAAACCCTTATATACTTCTACATGCAATCGTCAGGCCGGCTACGCCACTGATTGTCTTATAACGTAGCTAATCAAGGTCAAGTTTTTTTTAAGAAAGTTGCGAATATTGCGCAGTTTAAGACGATTTCTCCTAACTGGGGTCATGCCTGTGCTCATATGCATGGGAATATCTCAAACTGTACACGTGTTGGGCGAAATCACTAAAACCGTTGACGGAAATCCTCTCTAGGCGGGATTGAAGTCTATAGAGTTTGTATATAACAGCGGGAGTTTCAGAAACTGCCCCTCCCAGGCCCTTGAAATATATCAGTGGCATGCATGATGTCAATAATGATCTCTGCTCAAGGACTACAAAGGCCTTTCGTTATTTCAATTTTGTTACATGATCTCAAGAACATACTCCATGGTATCCATCGTCCTCAGTTGACTAAATTTTCACATAACAATTATTAATTCTGTATCTAAAGTCGTGAAGGATCGGGGAACTTTATCATAAACTATCCGTTCGCCTATAATCAAACGAATATGAGTGTTGAACGAAGTCCACCGCATCCTTATTCAATCGAAGCTCTTCTTGATTTAAAAGAAACGAGGAGTCGAAGCGATAAATCATTCCGCCCGTATTGTGAAGGAAACAGTGAATCAAGAACTGACATTGGGAAACGGACTGATCTTTCTTGCTGCACAAAATTTGTACCACAGCCAGGACGCCTTTCACGAGCTTCAGTAATGATGAGTGGCATTGAGCGATGTTTTGCACGACTGAATTCAGACGAAATCCATCCAGATAAAAAGCTAACCAAAACGAATGAATATTCGTTCGCGACAACCAGTTTAAGAAGAGGCATAATCGATAAAAATCAAGGTGATTTACATACAACTATATTATATTTTAATTATAGGTCGCTTCAAGAAAAGACTTCCCAAAGTCATCAATTATTTTGCTTCAGGGCTGGCAAACACGAAACAAAGTTATATATATATATATCTATTGGCCCAACTTATACTAGAGACGGATCATCGCCTGGACGAACTTGGGCAAGCGAAAGATACTGTTCGTTTTCTAATTCGTCTGTGGCAAACAGACGACGAATCATCCGTCAACATACACGACTGACTACCCGCATAGTTCGTCTATTTATATAGACGAATTTAAATGGTAGTTCTTCTTGACACATCATCCTTCTGTAATCTGTTAAAATAAATACATACGGAGTGGGGACGAACTAAGACTAAAAATTCTTCAAAAAACGGCTCTTGTGGACTCTTTTCACCACATAAATAATTTCCCAATTCCCGCACACTTTTTAAACGTGCGATTCTGTTTCGTGGCTGACATATTAGTCTACATAGTTCGTCTGGGTAGTCGCATGTTTATACTCAGACGAAATGTAGACTCAGACGTCGTCCACATGGATCATCCGTCTCTATAGTATAAATCGGGCCATTGCTAGCAGTGGCATAGCAAGCTCTAAGGATTTAGTCCTGTTATGGAAATTTCAAGTTATTATTTGAAATTGAAATATCTCATAATACAGAAGATATAATTCGACTTGAAATTTGGCTAAAATGTCGGTGTTACGTGACAAAAACAATGCACTTTCGCATTGAATGAATGTCTTTGAGACATCTTGCATGGTGAAATCCCATCAGTTAATCAGCAACGTTTTGTTTCTCATATATTATGAAAATATTTCAAAATACTGTTTTGAGAATGGAAACTGAAAATAAGATAACGTGAACGATAACTTTAAAGTTTAAATGATGACACAAACAAATACAATTAAGGATATTTATATTTCTTCTAGATGACATTGGCAAAATTCTGTTGCAAAGACAAAATTACGAAGAACCATATGGTTGCCAAAAATCACGCCGTAAAAGGACAGTATTCACAATTCAACAATTAATTGAACTTGAAAGAGAATTTCAAGCGAGGAAATATCTTTCTGTCGAAAAAACACATCAGTTTGCAGCACGCTTGAATCTCTCCGAGATACAGGTTAAAATATGGTTTCAGAATAGACGGGCAAGATGGAAACGCGTACGACGTGACAACGCTTTGCAAATGGAAACGAGGAAGGCTGATGGGGAATGCATAAGATGTCAAGTGATCGTTTATAGACATAGCGATGTGTAAAAACAATAATATTTCCTGTATTCAGCGTTAGCTGAACAGGCGGCAATAGAATTTTATAATTGCCTAATTAGACCTTACGCATAATGACGTATCAAGCCGTGACGCCTGCAGGGAGGTCTGGTTTTAGTAGTCACGGCGAAAAATTCATACTTCATAATTTCCCGCCGTGATCAACAAGACCAGAATTCCCTGCAGGTTTTACGGCTTGTTACGTCTTTATGCATAAGGTCTATTGAATTGAGCACAAGAATTGAGCTTTGTAAGAATTTTAAAGCGGGAAATAAAGGGTATAGGCGTAAGATAGTTCCATATTAATTAAATTGCCTAATTGATATGTGCGTATATAAGTAATTAATTAAAAATACATTCAACGATTTAATTATTTTAAGTTAATTCGCTACATTTTCTTGTTGGGAGGAATGATGGTAATTGAGCAGAATGTCCCGATATCAATTTTACTGTGCGATACTTTATTTAAATTTTGTGAGAAGAGGATGGTACAAAGACTATACAATGCCACCGTATATACTTGAAGAAGCCAAGTTATTCTTTCAAAATTGTTTGTCACGTGCTTTGCTCACCAAACGAACTCTCTGCCAATTTGGTTAGCTTTGGATGGCAATATGCCCTTGAAAGCTCTTCCTAAAAAGGTGACAATACAAAACAGCTATTTATTCTGTGCATGCATACGTCGATCCACTTGAAGGTTAAAGAAACATTTTATGGTATAGTTTTCAATCAGTTAATCACCAACTTCCCGAGTCTCTTGCAGAGCACTTGAACCCTTAAGTACTTTAAGTGAGTTATCGTACGTGCTGCGTGATATCGAGGAAGATATTATAACTACTGCATATAAAAACAAATGAAACCTTTATTTATTTGGTTTCATATCGACGTTTTCCTTGCTTGTATATATGATCTTGCTATATATCAGATCAGCATACGCGACACGTCTTTCAAGCTAGGAATTCCGAATGGCTTCCCTGTCTTTCAAGCTAGAAATTTCGAATGGCTTCGCTGTCTTTCAAGCTAGGAATTCCGAATGGCTTAATTCGCTGTCTTTCAAGCTAGAAATTCTAAATGGCTTCGCTGTCTTTCAAGCTAGAAATTCTAAATGGCTTCGCTGTCTTTCAAGCTAGAAATTCTAAATGGCTTCGCTGTCTTTCAAGCTAGAAATTCTAAATGGCTTCGCTGTCTTTCAAGCTAGAAATTCCGAGTGGCATTTTTAGGAAATCACCTAGGAAAGGGGGCCTGAAATTAAAGTCAAAAGTTTAAAGTCAAACGTTTAGCTCCCTAACCGGGGGATTCCATATGTACCTATACATCTATGTTTGTCATAAAAAATAAAACGGCATATTATAAAAATTATACGACGATATGAATGACCGTTTTTCAGGTAGATTGCTTTATAGCTGCCTATACTCTGCGCAGCATGCCGGCATGTATTTATATTCAGTTTTAGAAATATACATGCCTATATGCCACGGCAATGTGTTATTGGTTGACCTTTAACTGATCATGCATGCATGACAGAGTCATAAAAATTTCTATCTTTCCGCTTGCACTTGCAGAGACTGAATAAAACCTTTGTTGACAAAAATATGGCGGACGAAGAGAAAATCTCGTCGTCAATAAAGGCACGTCTTTTACTGAAAATCTCGGCAAAAGAGCCATTTTTTGCTAAATTGATTTGACATATTCGCAAAAATAGGTTTTTAAGGCCTACCCGCGTTCTCAATCCTATATAGGGCGGTTTTCCTCTTAAAGCCTGGTTTACACTTGTCCTAAGAATCTGGGATTCCCTTTGTCGGAGGTCGCTGGTGCGCAAAATGCTTTGTCTATCGGAAAATGATACAATGGATCCCCGATGCTTAGATGCTAGTGTGAACCAGGCCTAATCCTCTATAGACGGAATTTTGCAGATCGAACGAAATGTTTCGATTGATTTTCTTCTTAAATGTTGAAGCGGATTCAGTAGTTTGACCGGTCGATGGAAAAGAAAATCAAAGGAAAATAATACATCTTGTCAGGCAGTGGAACCCATGCCGAGATCGCAAAGCATGAGAGAGTTCCATAGAGAGTTCCATGTTAATCAAATTGCTTAATTGATATTCTACTGTACATATGTAGGTATATAATTAATTAATTAAATATACATTCAACGATTTAATTGATTTTAGTTAATTCGCTACATTTTCTTGTTGGAAAGAACGATGGTAATTGAGCAGAATGCCTAGGCATCAATTTTACTGTGCGATACTTTATTTTAATTTTGTGAGAAGAGGAATGGTACAAAGACTATACAATACCACCAAACGAACTCTTTGCCCATTTGGTTAGCTTTGGATGGCAATATGCCCTTGAAAGCTCTTTCTAAAAAGGTGACAATATAAAACAACTATTTGTATTGTGCATGCATATGTATACATCCACTTCGAGGTTAAAAAAGCACTTTATGGTATAGTTTTCAATCAGTTAATCACCAACTTCCCGAGTCTCCTGCAGAGCACTTGAACCCTTAAGTACTTAAGTAAGTTATCGTACGTGTTGCATGATATTCACGAATCACGAGGAAGATATTTAATTACTACATATAAAAACAAATTAAACCTTTATAATATATATATAAATATATATATTGTACAATATATATATATATATATTGTACAATATATAATATATATAATATATATATAATATATATATAATATATATTGTACCTATACATCTATAGCCGGGAGTATAAGGGCAGTGAAACCCGTGCCGAGCTCGCAAAGCATGATTTAATTCTCAGCGAGCGGAAACCAGAAATATACCGGTATTAAACAATCGCTTATGTGTGCAAATGCAAAATCTAGCATGTGTACATAAACACATGCACACATAAACAATTTATTTAATGACGCATTTCTCATCACCATTAAATTGATGTCCTTCCTGAGAAGCGTCAAAGGAACAAAACGTGTTTACAAAAAGACTTTGAATAGAAGGTTTCTTGGAAGGTCTCCGATAATATTTTCGTATCATGTTAGTATGTACAGGGTAAGTGAAAAAAATTGATCCTATATGTTTCGTATGCAAATCTATCCATGTGTCCAACTGAACGCCATAGATATAGTGAATGCAATGATCATGAACAAGATTTAAATCAAATGATTCACATGCACTTTAGGCAACCTCTGTAAAATTAGAACGGCTATGTCGAGGGGTTAATTATGTGGCAAATTTACATATGGATGGCTTCAGTTTCTTTCACTCCAGTGCCGGACCGCATGTATCGCGGGCTCAGTGCCAGTATAGTCTACATTTTATATCTTGAGAAGGTAGAGAGTTTAGCACGCCTTAAATATAATATTAAATGGAGGGAAATTTCCAATGGGATTTAATGTCACTATTCCAAGATTTAGTGAATCAAAATCATGAATATTATTAATTTCGTTGTAAAAACAAGTGCGGTTGTATATAATTGTGGACCAGGAACTGTGTGACCAAGTTCCGATCTTGTGCAAATCGTTCATGAGTTTTAAGATTATGACTTGATAAAAAAAATTAGTCGTCCAAGAACTATTGTGTTCTAACACAAATTCAGTAAAATAAAAAATTTCTTACAAATCTTGAAAATGAATCATGGTCATGCACTTATGCACTTCAACGTTTATGTCTTTCTTTTATTTAAAATACAGTTATGCATTTTCGTATTTAGAATCATATATGAGTAGAGTGCTCGATATATCAAAGTATAGAGCTAATAAGACGGTATAAAATATAAAATATTAAAATATATCCTCGGTATCTTTCCTCCCAGTGTTTGAATGGAACTTCTCTATTTTAAACTTCTAGTTACGTCCACGTTTGGAAAAATGGCTACAAAGAATTTCCTTAAAAGCACTGCGAAATTTAGTGTTCAACAGCCCGTAAATTATTGGATTGAGGCTGCAATTACATCGAATAAGCCATAATGAGAGAGCGACATATTCTGGTGGAAATTCACAGCTGTCTGTAATTGCGAGACAATAAAGGATAGAACTGTAAGGTAGAAAACATATCAAGACGGCCAGAATTACAATGATTACTGTCTTGGTCACTCGTTTTTCTCTCCGCATCCTAAACGTCCCCGTAGAGGAAGCGGACGACGCTACCGATGATCTGTTACGTACCGCTTGCATAATTTTCAAATTGCAATATATCAGAGCAACTGACGGAAAAAGACCGTGAAAAAGCACAAAGAGAATTATATTAACCTTATCACTTCTCCATTTCACGGTACAATGCAGGAACTTGTAGTCGTGATCATAACCGCTTGTAAAGAATGGATAAATAGCAAAAACCACGCACCAGAGCCAAATCAAAGCGACAATAACAAGTATTAGTTTGGTCGTGAACCATTGCCTGTGTTTGAAAGGATAATTCGTGGCCATGAATCGTTCAATGCTGACGAAGGTTAACATGTTGATAGAAGCGATTACGGATAGCGTCCCCAGGACTCCTCTTGTTTCACAACTGCTAAATGACGGCGGGAAAAGGTCACGGGCTTCCAGTGGTAGAAAAATCGCAGCATAAAGGAGATCAGCGATGCTTAGATTTAAAATAATCAAATATGTTCCACCTCTGAGTTCGTTTCGTTGATAAATCGCGACGATCACTAATATATGCCCCGTCGATGCTGCTGCCGATAAAATAATCAGCAGGACCAAGCTTATATTCCTCGGCATTGGATCTTCCAAAAAACGATCGGAAATAGACGTCGAGTTAAACGCCATCATATGTACAATACAATTCGATCCACTCAATAGTGAAGAGAAATTATGCAGGAAGGGGCTGATTACTAACACATAAGCCGAATAGAATTACGCATTTCGGAGGAGTCGCATTAATTTAATTAATTACAGAAACAGACTTATATTAAGTAATATCCATATTACTAATTATAGAACGGCATCTTAATATTGAAAGCGATGTCGAGCGTAATTAGTAGTAATGAGTAATAAGCGCCAAGATAGTCTCATGTCATACAGGTGTCCCAAAAAGTCCCCCCCCTGTTGAAATGAAGCTTTTGTTGGAATTTGAATGCATGATCAACGCAGTAGTGTGTAAATAGCATAGTTATCAGGTTGAGGCATTCAAATAAAGCGTCTTCAAATGGGTTTATCATAATATTAAGGCAATCATAGGCTTGATTTCAATAGAGGGACATTTTTTGGGATATCCTGTATATCTTTGTTAAGGAAACTCAGCAATATCGGAGTTTCCGTTGAAGCTCTTAGTTGGTTTAAAAGTTATATTTCAGACAGAAAATAGTTTGTTCAAAAAGGGGTTTCTGAACAGAAGGGCCTCTTTGTTCTAAACATGAAATACATAAAAGTGTGAAGTCGATGCCATTGCCAAGTTTTTTTTAGTACGCGAGGTATATGTTTCTTTACTCTTAGTATGTACAATTTCTGGCTTTTAAGCACCTTTTCCCTTTCATTTTGTATTATTAAAATAATATGCAAAGGCTGAATGTTTCTTGACTCTGATTGGTTGATTCTAGGCATGGTTATTGGCAGTGATTTCAAACATGTGTACGTTTTTGTATATAAGTTACGGAATATAATTAATGTTAATAAAAATTTTCAAAAAATCTCGCCGGCTCCCATCCTGTAACTAGAGTTGACAAATTCTTGACGGTTCCAAGTCGCAATAAGACATTTTAGGAGAGTGGGCATTTAAAAAGATAAACGTTGCCTAAGTATTCCTATATATAGTGGCATTGGCCAATCAGAAGGATATGTAGTTTTGAGTTAACTATATATAAGATCTAACTACTCGAAATGTATTCCAATACAACCAGGAAGCAGCGTGGCAGCGTCTTCAAACAACGTCGCTTCAAATGTGGTATAACAACTGCCGGAAATAGACAAAAACACTTCTCGACGTTTCGATTTAGGGGCCTTCGCCAGGAGAGTTAACGTTAGTATGACTATATCAACTCTCCTGGCAAGTGACAATGGCCCCTAGGTCGACGAAACGTCGAGAAGTGTTTTTGTCTATTTCAGGCAGTTGTTTCACCACATTTGAAGCGAAGTCACTCAAAATGTAGTAAAATATTTTATACAACTTTCCCAGGAAATCTAGCGGTTCCCGAAATCTCCCACGCAATATAGTTTATTAGACATCCTCTTTGTGAGTAATAATACCAGCATACGACACTCTACAGGATCTTAAACTGCCCTTGAATACCTTCTACTGTCACGATTACACGTTCCATTAGATTATCGCGGTATGACAGTATCGATAAAAAAATACATGCATGCATCTAGAAGTTTGCAGTAGGATCGTGAATTTAATTTTGCATGAAACGAACAACGAAATTATCTAGCTTAATTATTACGGCTGAATATTAAGTTAATTCAATGATATGCAAATATTTTTTGCAAGTGACCTCTATAGGTATAGGTAGAATAGCGAACTAGTAAACGGTTAGAGATGTTTCCGAGTCAAATTTTTTGGACTTTATTTATGGCTTTCTTATCTCCAACGACCTTGATATCCATGGAGACACCATGGGTTCCGGAAGGGTGTATATAAGGACTTTTGTCTTCATCTCATGTGTATAATTGTAATATTGTGAGATATTTGTTCATATTCTATGAGACGTATTTGTCTGAATCTTTCCGGTATTCGTGATATGAAACAAAGAATCGCTGTTAGATAGCTATACCAAAAGTACAAACGTGAAAATACTATACGACTTCCTTCATCCATCATATACAAGCTTCGACTTCCAAACTGAGTCTAAATAATTTCTACAAAAATGGTCGATACTTTCAGACGTCTTTTGTACGACATAAGCAAACGACTTTCTGACGATGAAGTCCTAGATCTTATGTACCTTTGTAAGGTTCCACAATCGGCGAAACCAAAAATACACGATGGTAAGGATTTGTTTAAACATTTAGAAGAATCTGGTGTCATCAGTGCACAACGAGTTTACACGTTAAAGAAGGTGCTGCTTCTTCTACGACCTAAACGTCAGGATCTCTTGGACTTAGTGGAAAGAAAATTCCCGAGCGAGGTTGACAATCTTTCTAACCATTCGTTGTCCGACTGTACAACGAATACAATAAATACTATAACCAGCGAAACAAGCGGATACTCGTGCGTAGCAAACCCAAACGGTGTACCTCCAAGATCAATACAAAACACGCATTTAGTCGAGCATAATACGCGATATCAGAAAAAATACTTCATTCTGGATTGTTATTGTATTCAATGTTTTGGATGCTCCATAACGAAGCCTTTCTGCTGCTGTTACGGGACAACAGTCTTTCTCCTATTTCTTCTTCTCGTTTCCGTCGTCTTCTGGTTTTCAGGAAAGCCATACACCGTTTACACGTATCTTAATGCCGATGTTTATCGAAAGGATGTCGGTTTCGTCGTGGTGAGCGTGCTAGCATTTTTACTCGTAATTGTTGTGTTTCCATATCTCATCAAAAGACATGGCCGAAAGATGTTTTCCTGGTGTAATAGAAAACGACACGAGCATATTGAACGACGACGTAGTCAACGAAATAGAACACATCGACTGTTGCATGAAAGCCAAGTGATCTGCAATTCATCTGAGCCAATTCCACAAAGCACTACTATTGAATTAAGCCCGCCAGATCAATTGAGGAATGAAATTGAAACTTTGAAGAACGACGAAGAAACCAAAGGATCGGGGGACCAAAGTGCGTCTTCAAGCAATCAAGTCTAATATCCATGGAAATTTAATATGCGTAATAGAAACTCATTGAATATATATTTCGAAAAGAGACCCATTGAATATATAGTAGGAATCATTGAATATATACTTATATGAAATAAGTATATATTTATGTTACCTATACCTTACTTAGTCTTATTTTATACTTTATGATGCATTGTAAATGTCTCTTGGTATACTGATTATGTCAACAAAATCGGTCAAGGACCATAAAGAATTACCATTATATTGAATTATGTAAATCAGTTTTGTAAGTGTCTAGACACTGAATGAATAAACCTGGATCCCGCATCCAGTGAACTCTATGTAAACTGGAACAAACGCATCTACGAAAGCAATTATTTAGTTGACTTTCACTATAAGTAGCTATTAATATTTAATAACAAACCATCTTTCTTATACCACGACCATGAAACAGAAATTTCATTCATGGTCAAGTTTCGTTTACTTTTCAATTTTATTTCATTGATATTTAATTTATCCATGCATAAACAAGAACACGATAAACATGCAATGCTTGTTTGGACGATTTTTTAGTATCAATTCCATCTTCCACGAGAGGTTAATGCTTAATTCCTCCGAAGATAAATACTAGCCGTATTGTTCTTCCTTACGCGTTTTTGCTGGATCATAGAGAAACTGAATTTTCTGTCGGTTATTTTAGCAGCCAAGGTATTAAGCAAGCGCATAAGATAACACGTTGGATCAAATTTTCAGCATGTATAGTTATTTCACTGTATGGTATGCGTATTTTCGTTCAGATCACCGCATTAAGATTAGATCTCAGACAAACGGAAACACTACCGTTCGTTTCCAATTCTGTCCTAAAATTTCCCATTTATATTTTCTGTCTTTGTAAGTGTGAACTACAGTGAAAGACATTTCGGTTCAACTTTCTCGCACGTGACTATCGTACAACGCATTTAGATTTTATTTAAGTATCAAAAGTTTATGCACAAATGTAAAATACAGTGTAGAATATGTAGTGATAAAAATACGTATTGAAACGTAATGAAAAATATCGAATGGAAAATGGAAAAATCAGGCATGTATATGAATTGTACCTTTACTGAGATGCCTCGTGACATTTAGTCATATGCAAGTTTAGGAAATCCTTTCGACCAAATTCCTTATCACATACGTGACATTTAAACGGCGTGACACCGCTATGCTTTCTCTTGTGCCTTACAAGGTTTCCACGTTGAGCGAACCTCAACTCGCATTGGTCACATGCGAAAGGTTTTTCTCCAGTATGCGTTCTCTTATGATTTACCAAGCCACTCTGCATATCGAAACTTTTGTTACAGACGTCGCATGTATGAGTCTTCTTACGAGGACTAACTGCAGAAGCCACTCTTCGACTCGTGTTGGTCTGTACTGTGTTGGTCTGTACTGTGTTGGTCTGTACTGTGTTGGTCTGTACTGTGTTGGTCTGTACTGTATCCGCCCCCGTTTGAACGACCTCGGATGAACTCCCTTGTGTTGGAACGTCATGCGTTTTCAAGTGCTCGGTCAGAGTATCTGGATCATCACATTTCTCACCACATTGCAGGCATTGATGCGGTATTTGATCATTTTGACGAGTTTCATTCGTCTGGCCCGTGTCAGAGCTTTCGTTATTCTGCATATTGACAGAATCTTGATTGGCTGCACCACTCTCCTCGCTCGAATGACCCGCTTGCCTCAAATTATTCTCCAGTCCCTCTTCGCAAGCTTGACTTGGTTCGTTTGCTTCACTCGTTCCCTTCGATGGACTGATCTGAATAGTCTCAGTTGCCCGTTTTCGCCCCCGAGATATTTTAGGCAAATGCACTTTTCCGTGTGTTTTCATCAAATCCTTGCGCTTAAAAGTCTTCGGACAGAATGGGCACTTGTATGGTCTGACATCAGTATGGTTGTCCTTGTGTCGGCGCATGTTCCCAACTTGGCTGAAACTCATTCCACAAACATCACAAACATAGGGCCTTTCTCCAGTATGTTTTCTCATGTGTTGTTTCATTGCTCCCACGTTGCCGAAAATCATACCGCACACCTCACACTTGTGCTCTTTCTTAACGTGGCCCGCTATATGATTCACGAGACTTTCGGCGTCGGAGTAACACATTTCACAAATATTACACTTGTACGGATTATCCCTGCGGTGAGTTTTGAAATGTTTCTCAAACAACACCGGGTCTGAAAACCTCGCTCTACAGGCCTTGCAACACAGAACTGGATGAGCAGCTTTCTTATGAGCTTTTAAATCGTTCTTGAGGGAGAATAGCTCAGAGCATAAGTTACACGGAAACCCATTTTCTACCCTTTCGTGGATTTTTCTGTGTGTCTTTAGAAGATCCATCCTGTTAAATTTTCTTTCACATGTTTCGCATTGAAATGGTTTGTAATCGGCATGGGTCAACTTATGACGGTTTAAGTTTCCTGTTTGCGAGAAAGTCCTATCACATTGGTCGCAGGCATGAGGTTTCTCACCAGTATGCTTTCGTTTGTGGACAATAAATGCGCTCTCCACCGAGAACGATTTATCGCACAAATCACACTGAAATGCTTTCACCCCGTGAGTTTTTAAATGTTTCTTCAGCAGGGACATCTTTTCAAACGCCTCACCACAAACTTGGCAGTTGAGATCTCGTGCTTCAATATTGCTGGAAGTTGACTGACCATCATTAGAATGTGACTTTTGGTGCGTCTTCATTGCGTCCATCCTTAACAACGAGTCATTCAAGTAACCTATATATGCTTATATATATATATATATATATATATATATATATATATATATATATATATATATATATATATATATATATATATATATATATATATATATATATATATATATATATATATATATATGCCCGGCTTGCGAGAGTTTGCGAAAATTCACGATTTAAAAATAAAAAAGTCCTTAATTTTGGGATAATCTTTCATTAAATTCCGCTCTCTCCATGCAGGCAAAGCCGTGGCAGGCAGGCATAGCAGTGTAACAGGGGGGGGGTTGTACAATCCTACGTTTTGTCGACAAAATGGACGTAGTTTATTATAATTGGTTGTTGTCATTTATTGACTGCGGTCAGCTTATGCATGCAATCTTTATCTACTGACAACTCGTTGAATATAACCCACGCCCTCATTTCATGCGGGTCTATGTAATTGATAGAACCTTATTATTATAGGCCTTTATAAAAACTGCGTTGTGACGTAGTTTTTGGAGCAACAAAAACATACTCTCATTGGCCATTACGTCGTTCCGCAGACTTTTCACACTCTTCATACAACCCACCTGGGGAAAGTCTTGTCACAGTGCGTACATTTGTATGGATTGTCTCCCGTATGACTCCTCTGGTGCCTCAGCAAGTTGCCCAGCTGAGTGAATGACTTGTCGCATTCAGTACAGTCATACTGAGTCTTCTCTTCATGACTTTTTGCATGCCGTTTTAACGATCCTATAAGGAAAATCAAACAATAGGACTATTTGAAAACCCTATATAACAACCGGCCTCACATCTTTCAGCTATATAAAGAAGGCAGGCAAATGATTTCCGGTATGCGAGGGCACACAAAAAGCGAAATGGTAAAATATTATATATTGATAAAAACATTGAAATCATCAGGGACCGCGGTTGTTCGAAAGGCGTTAAAGCTTAAAACGGCGGACAAGTTCAAAATGAAAAACAAAATTATTCATTTATTGAACAACTGAGCCGAACTATTCCGATGTAAATAATTGTCAATGTTTAATTGGCAATGAAAGTACATATTAAATGCATAAGATGTAGGTTCAATCATTTGCACGATGTACGAGAGTATTTCTAAAATTTAACTTATCCACCGTTTAAGATAAACGCCTTTCGAACAATCGGCCCAAGGTGAGCATGCGCATAAACAATGCTTAGCATAGATTCAGTTGAGACGACAGGAAATAGTCATTTATTCTAAAAGTAAACTAGAAATTAAAAGTACATAAAGCGATCTTGTTAAGAGCTGTAGGTGATCAAATAACCGCAAAGAAACGAAAATGCTTTCTTTGGAATGTTTTAACCGGCCATTTTCTTTTTGCAATGTTGTTTCACTTTAGCGCAAGAGCCAAGTATAAGTTTTGAAAGTTTAACGGTTTGCACTACCTCCTCCGCAGGCGCTAGGGAGCATTTCGGGCGATTTTAAATTTCTACCCGCAAAATATCACCGCCCGCCATATTTGCCCGAAAGGGCCTGCGGAGGAGGTAGCGGTTTGTATATAATTGACATTTTTGAAATTTCTATGGCAGTTTCAACTTGAAGCTTTCTCCTGTCATCTAAAACTTGAGATTCTTGAAGTGGGTGAAATTTCGGTAGTGAATCTTATTACTTTTTCATAAATATTCTTACTCCGGCAGGATCATATCAATGCTATATTTATTTGCCGAAGCTTTTCTATTTTCTTTTTTTAATTTTCATTTAATACCCTAATAAGTTTGAACTTATTTTCGTTTTTGTTTTCCAAAACACTTTATTCTTGTGTTCGTTTTTTGTGATTTCATTTGACTTTGTTTCTTTGAATAAGCGAGAAGTAGAAAGTTGTTTTGTCAACTATATCAGATCACAAAGAATGGCCAAAGCCAATTGCGAGTATTCAGAACTAAAAAGTGCTCTACTTGAGGTTTGGTGTCCCATCGTTGGCGCGCGCTCTGTGGCTGATTTATGGACTAATCTTCTCGGGCAATTGAGACACGACGCTTGGAGCATATTGTATGAAACGGTGGTCAAGCATTTTAATCTCTCACAACGATATATCGAGCAGCAAACCTCTTTCAAAACCAACATCGCCGATTATTTTGATAAAGAGCCGCCATTTGAAGTGAGTGAAACATTCTTATCTGGAAGTTGGAGTGAAGGTCTTTTCTTGTTCGCTGAAGACTCGATCATCGAAATACCAGACATGGACTTCATGTGCGTGTTGAAGAACATCTCATTTTCGATGGACGATCAAGAACGAGGAAACTTAAGCTTAAAAGAAGATACGCCGTTTGTCCACGCGTTTATTACAAGTGAAGATAAATTGAACATGTGGAATGAGTACCTTGTTGACGAAAGGGATGGTCAAAATAGACAGCGTTTGTCATCGATTAAATTGAAGAAAAAATTAGAAGAGAACTGCGCATATATCGGGAACCTTTACAGCCGTTGCTCGGGTGGGGAAACGCGTGAAAAGGTTACGGACGGCCCAGCAATTACTATAAGTAAACCAAAACCAGGTAAATGTTATGCACGATGTATCACGGATGCATTTCAATTGCTTGACAAACCCATCAATGAAGTATTAGTTTCTGATATTTTCGATGAAGTGAACATGGCAATTCATGATCTTTTTTATAAAATGACGCCCTCCAGCGACATTGTTTTGTGTATATTCTGCGAAGGGTGGCCTTCTTGCGCACGAGAATGGTTGAGACGAGAGCGGCATTGGCCGGATGCCATTTCTGTGAGGAAAATCACACAAAGTGGATTCCACATCGTCCCAAAGAGCTCGGCAGACGGAGATTTTCGTTTGTCTTTTTCATGCGCTGAAATGATGTTGGTACAAACCTTTTCAACACTCCAGCACAAAGTATTGCGAGCTTTTAAAGCCGTAGTAAAATATCATCAAACTACCTGGAGCCCTGATCTCAAGGATATTCTATCAAGTTATCACATTAAAACCATCGCATTTTGGCATTTTGAGAAATCTTCAAAAGAATCGTGGACTGAAGAAAACATGGTCCATCATCTTGTTTCATTACTTGATGAGTTAGCAGAAGCTGTTAGAAATCAAAATCTTCCAATGTACTTCATGCCTAAGGTGAATCTTCTACAGAAGGTGGATGACCCTGAGGTCGCGTTGGATGTTGCAGAAGGGATTGTAAGAATTTCGAGCAACTTTTGTACCATTTCAACTGCGTTGAGTAACATTAACCTTCCCAGATATTTAAAAGCACGTGAGAAAGAACTGAAAAACATCTTCAGAATATTGAACAGTAAATGCGCGGAGAAAAGATCCTCAAACGACACAGACGCGATTACACTGGCGATGATCATTAAAAGAATTTTCAAGTAACGTCGATGATCATTAAAAGGAATTTCAACCGAAATAGACATGGAATGCGATCTTATAACAAAGTGATCATTGTGCTTATTGTTTTCTGACGAATTATTTTTATTGATGCAGTAAAAACCAAGAAAAGTGCCCAGCAAAACTTGTAGTTTATATGACGGCATGTACCATTTCACTCCTTCCTGAGTAAAATAATAAAATCCAACTGGTATACAAGTACAACTGCATGTATATCACTTGTTAACTGAGACGTAGATTATGTCTTGTTATAGGGGGAATGGGAAAGCTCCATTTTAGGATAAAAATTGCAAGTTTTAAATCAATGAAGGGCATTGAAGCAGGTAAATCGCAACATGTGTACATTCAGTGCGGCTTTGTAGGGGGGGGGGGGGTAGCAGGCCAGCTGTGAACACGCATGCATGGAGTTGCGTACAGTCATAAGCTGTAAGTGATATCACAATATTCATGTTCGTTCGAAATAATCCAAAAATGAGGTCACCTCACGCGTTGCTTAGATCATCAGTTCCTCAGGTAAGACTGGACCGAAGGTCCGAAACAATTATAATTTAAGACTCATTTTCTCACGTAATCCCCCAAAAATGTGACTATGGATTTTAAATTTCACTTACTGCACGTATAATACTGCTGATTAAATAACCTTTCGTTTTTGTTTTTCACAACTCTTTGTTATTGTATTCGCTATAGTCGTGACTTTATCTGACCAGAAGTGGGCAATTGTGTTTCTCAATCATTCAAAAAAACTATAAAAATGGCCGAAGCCAATTGCGAATATTCTGAACTTAAAACTGCTCTGCTTGAAGTTTGGGCTCCTCCAGTTGGCGTGCGATCTTTGGAAGATTTGTTGCCGAGTCTTTTCAGGCAACCGGCATTCTACCCTTTCGCAATATTCGTTGAAGCATCAGCCGAGCATTTGAGCTTTCTCTTACAAAAATCGATGGGATTTTTTGCCTTATTCGATAGAAATATCGACGATTATTTTGACAAAGAGCCGCCGTTTGAAGTGAGTGAAACATTCTTATCTGGAAGTTGGAGTGAAGGTCTTTTCTTGTTCGCTGAAGACTCGACAATCGAAATACCAGACATGGACTTCATGTGCGTGTTGAAGAACATCTCATTTTCGATGGACGATCAAGAACGAGGAAACTTAAGCTTAAAAGAAGATACGCCGTTTGTCCACGCATTCATTACTAGCGAAGATAAATTGGGCATGTGGAAAGACTACCTTGTTGACGAAGGTGACGGTCAGGATATAAAACGTTTGTCACCCAATAAATTGAAGAAAAAGCTAGAAGAAAATTGTGCAGATGTTGGAAACCTTTACGTCCCATTCGCGGGCGAGGAAAAGCGGGAAAAAGTTACGGAAGGCGCTGCAATAACGATAAGTAAACCAAAACCACGAAAATGTTTTGCGCAATGTCTCATGGATATTTTGGCAAAGTTTGCTGAGCCAATCAGTGAAACATTCAAGTCTGATATTGGCGATGAAGCGAAGATGCTATTTCATAATATATTTTATAAAACGAGGCCCTCCAGCGACATTGTTTTGTGTATATTCTGCGAAGGGTGGCCTTCTTGTGCACAAGAATGGTTGAAACGAGAGCGGCATTGGCCGGATACAATTTCTGTGAGGAAAATCACACAAAGTGGATTCCACATCGTCCCAAAGAGCTCGGCAGACGGCGATTTTCGTTTGTCTTTTTCATGCGCTGAAACAATGTTAGTACAAACTCTTTCAGCACTACAGCACAAAGTATTGAGAGCTTTTAAAGCCGTAGTAAAATATCACCAAACTGCCTGGAGCCCTGATCTCAAAGAGATTCTATCAAGTTATCACATTAAAACCATCGCATTTTGGCATTTTGAGAAATCTTCAAAAGAATCGTGGACTGAAGAAAACATGGTCCATCATCTTGTTTCATTACTTGAGGAGTTGGCAGAAGCTGTTAGAAATCAAAGTCTTCCAATGTACTTCATGCCTAAGGTGAATCTTCTACAGAAGGTGGATGACCCTGAGGTCGCCTTAGATGTTGCAGAAGAGATTGTAAGAATTTCCAGAAACTTTTGTACCATTTCAACCGCATTGAGTAGCATTAACCTTAACAGGATGATAACGGAATGTCTAAATGCATGTGAAAGGCGTGTGAAAGAAATAGTAAGTGAGCATAAAGTATTTCACAGTGAATGTGTAGAGGAAAGCTCTTCACATGGATCAGATTCTATCACACTGTTGATGATCCTT
Organism: Dendronephthya gigantea; assembly: GCF_004324835.1. Taxonomy (NCBI): domain Eukaryota; kingdom Metazoa; phylum Cnidaria; class Anthozoa; order Malacalcyonacea; family Nephtheidae; genus Dendronephthya; species Dendronephthya gigantea. The sequence continues at coordinate 155,525 of NW_021163191.1, read as the reverse complement.
GAAAATTTAAGGAAGAATCTAGCTACTGGTTTAGACATGTGATAACAAAGTATTTTCAGGTATATAATCCACCGTAGTAATAGCAATAATTGTGATGGAGTATTTTCAATTATGCAAAAAAAAATCGGAGATTAAATCAACAGAATTAGATATAATAGTAAAATTTTTGTCTTTTTGTCAATAGCTCACATATGCATCTTGAGTTTATACAAGATGTTATTCTTCTGAGTATGTTTTTCATGCTGTTCTAAATGGATTAAAATACATAGTCCAATTATTTTTAAAACTAGAATAAAACTAGAACATGAACTGAAAACTAGAACATGAACTGAAAACTAAGACATGAGAATTGATATTATTTTACTTATAATAAAGCTGAAGATGGATGCATATTTTTAACAGTTGATGTATTTTATATGAAGTGTATTAAATTTTACAAATTTGTAAACTTTGGGTTGGATTTCACTCTCAAAAAGCTATTTTGGTTAAGTTAATATTCATGATAGGGGATAATAAATTGCAACATTGTAAATAGAAGAAAATATTTTAGGCACTCTTCAACATTAAATCCATAAAAAAGGTAAATATTGCTAAAGAAGCAAATTTTGTGTTGTGTTTTCACTGTTTTGATACTGAACTCAGTGAACTGCATAGGCATGTATGAAAAATTTATAGTAAAATGAAAAATATATTTCATCTGTACTTCACTGAATTAGCATGATGACTTAAAATTACAAAAATGGGAAACATTGGAAAATTTAAAAAGTATATACCACCTATTATAAGTTTTTTCAGCACAGAGAGAATGCAATAAGAATGTTCTCTTGTGCTATCAATGACTTTACACAAACTGGTATTTGTTAAATGGTTTGGTACCATAACATATATTTGCTGGAGGAGCTTGTGGGCCCATGATAGTGTTCAAAATGCCTAATCATTCACAATATTAAGGAGCAATTTTTCGTCACATAATGTCAAATTATATCTACTATTAATATATTTGAAACTTTGTGCAAGAAGAGTGAGATAAGGCTAGAAAATCTTAAAATTATAACAATAAAAAGTAACTTCTCTGCACTGGCTAAATGACTGGCTAAATGACTGGCTAAATAAAAACTGGCTAAATTAAAACTGCCACATGAAAAACATTGTCTTTAATTATGAAGACTGAAAATATAGAAGAGCTTTAATGTTTCAAAAGAGCTTTTTACTCTTAACAAATATCATTAAAATGGTAGTGGTGCACATAGTTCCCACCCCCTCTCAACTCTCAAGTCCCAAGACAAATGTTGCAAGTGTGATTATATTCATATTGATAGGTGCGTGGATAAAAGTTTGGGAAAGGGGGGATGCTTGAAAAAATTATCTCCTTTTTCCCACACCCAAGGGTCCCATTCCTCAAATATAGGTGATGAATCATACCTGCATGCAAAAAGGCCTTGTTGCAAACACCACACTTATGAGTTTTCTCACGTGGTTGGATTGCTTCAGTTGCTTGTGCTGTTTCTCCTTCTTGTTCTTCGGTAGAAACACCAAGAACATCGTTTGTGGTTGCTGGAGTGACTGCAGTAAAAGAATTGCCAACCGTCTCAAAAGTAATCTGGGATTCTCCGGCATCGACAAGCTCAACTTGTTGTTCATGCTGGAGCGGCTGGGCACAATCCAATGAGCTTTGTCCCTGGGCTTCGACTTGGTCGCCGTTCGTGTTATTTATGACAACAAATTCAAAGTTTGCCTGGCCCTCGCCGCTTTCTGCTTGTTGCTGGTTTTGTACAGCACAATTCAACGCTTCGATTATGATATTATATTCCACAGGAATTTCTTCCATAGCTTAGAAATTTTCCTTAAAACCGAAACAGGAATGTGCATCGGGTCGCAAGGAATATGAAAATGGCGGCAGAAAAATTTGCTGGGCAAATACTTCATGATATACGCACTCAACGTATTGGTTGGGTTAAATTACTTAAATATAGTATATATAGTGTGAGTCAACTCAAGAATGACTCTGTCTCGTTAGTTAAATAGTACTATTCTACCATTCTGAAATTGTACCAGTCGTTAAATACTTCATTTGCTGTCGAAACGACACATAAGACATGAGTTGACTAGTTCGTATTTCCCCATAGACGAAAGGCCAAGAGTTGTGGGCTTGTGGCCTTTGATTGGTCAAGCGACCTCGGATTGTTACGCGATAATCAAGACTTCGTCTCGGCTTTTATTCAGCGATATTCACCTTGCTTTCGGGGAATAATTGTTAAGTAGTGAGGGCTATACTGATAGAAAGACTGATCCTGACAGACAATCTGCCATGCAGCACTCCCAAATGTTTGGCGTCGACGCAACTAGACTGGGTACGAAAGAACCATTGCAAGAACCTATCCACATTTCCTTTCTTTTTAATTAAAATTGAAAATTATCTTTATAACATTTTCTAAGTAGCTATATTCATCTATGTCAATCATCTGAAAAAAAATCATCTAGTAATTTCATAGTCCATCAGTTGCAGTAACTGTGTTTTAGGAAAAAGAGATCCAACTATACTCAAAGCCTGTTCCTCATGGTCCTGATGTTATCGGTTTTTCTGTAGAAAACAAATAGAATATCGAGTTTATTTACTGCAATACAATGATTGGACATCCGACGCAGTGTTAAATATACGTGGTGTACTCCCAAAGCTATAATTATACATAATAATGATGTCCAATACAGGCAATGCTAAATTTCGTGGCAAATCCGTGCCCTTTTTTAGTGCCATTCTTGCAGGGGCCGGTTGTTCAAAAGCCGGATAGCTTAACCCTGGTTAAAAGCAAATCTTTATCTTAATTTTTTAACCTCTTGTTTGCAAAGTTCTGTAAGTTCATAATCAATATTTCATAAATAATTTCAGGACCGATAGAGGTCACGTTTTACAACGAACAGTGGTTCAAAAGCACATAAACAAAAACTTTTGAATATAATTTAAACCTGGGTTAGCGCTAACCTATCTTGGAAACCGGCCCCTGGTTTCTTAATCTCGTCGTAATTTTTTTTCTTAATCGACTAATTTCCCTCTTCGACGTTATTTATTTCGGATATTTCATGACATTTTAACAGATTTTTCCATTCATTAAAACGCTTTCGTTTTTCATAGTCTTATGCTCACCTTGGTCTACCATTGGTCTTCGGCCCAAAAATCTTTGAAAAAAGTGCTCCATGCTGGACAACCTTTTGTCAACAGCTCGATCATGCTTTTTCAACTCTTCGAGAATCTTATTGTGGGCGTAGGAAAGTTGAACTATAGAAAATATGAAATCAGTTAAACTAGGCGCCCAGCCTGCAGTTAAATCAATCAATCAAAATTGCCTTAGACAATACTCTATAGTGTTTAGAGTCTGTTGTAGAAATATAAACACTGAGAGTGAATCGAGTTACGTACTTTGATTACAATTCTTCCCATCCCCGATATAACCAACTGGACAGGTGCAGGTGTACGATCCGTCGGTATTAAGACAGTTTGCGACAGAATGGCAACTATTTGCTGAACTCGTACACTCGTTGACATCTACAAGAGCAGTAAAGGTGAGAATACGAAAATGACATCCCAGAGAACATAACAAAAATAATGATTGCTCCATCTACCGAACACGAGAAGGACGAATCGAAAATTGATATCAACTGATAGCACTGATATCAACGGTGTAATCAACTTTAGCCAAATAGTGAGTGAAATAGCCACACATTATTGGTAAAGACAATGGCAAAACCAGGGTAAGTGCTCTGAGTAAGTACTCAAGCTACCTTCGTCCTTCGCCGTGAAAAATATAGCCTGCATTTAAGATAAAGTGTCATTGCCGCATTCGACAAGACAGAAATGCACTAGGATTAACTAGACGCATGCTGAAGGTTGAAAAGGAAATAATGCCTTACCACTGCACACCGTGCCATTTCCTGTATATCCTGTATTACAAGTACAGGTATACGAGTAGAGTGTATTAACGCATGTTGCATCATAATGACAATTGGCAGTTCCCAATGCACATTCGTCAATGTCAGCTATGGTAAAAAAGATATGATTTGAAAAAAATATAAGGATTTAAAGCTCCTTACAACCTTTCCACAATGCCGAAAAAGTTTGAATTGTACTGCATGGCCATGTAACTCGTGTGCATGATTTTGACATTCAGTAATTGCACGACTCCTATCATGCACCATTATATATATATATATATATATATATATATATATATATATATATAATTATATATATATATATAATTATATATATATATATATCTTATTTACATGCCTTACTATAGTTACGTAGCATATACTTCTGCATGCCAGTATCTGCGTAGTGCGGGCAGTATATTTCCAAACAAAGAGATTTTGCCACGTTTGAATGATATATAACTGCGCACATAGTAAAATCCTTCGAAAAAGTCATCTAACATGGCAAAAATAACGTAATTTGCAAAACAATGTTTAAGCTAGGTCAAACCATTAAAATTGTATTAAGTTTGACGAGTTATACGGATTAATAAACTTTGTAAAAACCTGCAGGTATTTCACAGATGAAAGGCCTTGCCAATGTACACGGGGCGTCATTCCAGTGACCATTTTCCCACATTTCAACACAATCTTCGTTCCCACCGACATTGTTGGGTTCGCCAGTGTTCCACCGCAAATAAGGTGAAGGTTTGCCATCAGGATAACACCATTTGGAATTTGATTTCTTTATACCAATCCAAACGCGTTTTTTTTGCCAATGATTGAAGAGGAATTGGTTGAGAGAATATCTATCTATTGTGGCTAGTTGTCCGCCCAATATTTTGCAGGATTTGTTGGCTTCTACCCATGTTTTTTTGCTCGTTTGAAAGCTATAACAGGTACTTCCAAAACGCCACGTGCTTTGCGGACATCCTGGAGCACATTGTCAGTGAGAAATGAGTAGAAAAAAGTTACAGATGCGGAACTAGTGTATATATCCACATTGTGTGTTCATGCTAGTCATGCTATATATAGGTCGGGTCCTGAGAGAGTGAGAGGCGTATAGTAAAATACATACAGGTAAAAACACCATAAGAAGGACGACATCGTTAATTCCCTATATACAACGACTATTAAAACAATCGAACACCCCACAATCATGATTTAAAATCTGAACGCCCATGCACGCAACAACGTATATCAAAATTCCTTTACAAGTTTGCTATATACAGGGTGTCTCAAAAAAAACGCAACCACTTAATATTCTAAAATTCATATTGTTCATAAGCTCAATAGATTTTATGCCCCTGGGATTTTAAAATAGCTTCTAATCGTACAGTTCAACTGCTAATAGTCAAATCAGCTAAACTAATAATGGTGCTGCTAACAACCGAACAACGAGTTTTTATTGTCGTGCATGATAACTTGAATGCTAATTGTCGACCTGGTAAGATAAATTGTAAATAAAATTTTACTCGTTCAATACTTTCAATTCAGCTCGTTGGTTTACGCACCCGACTTTGTTTACCGACGATTGTGCCGCTAGAATATGATTACATAAGCTTTCTCGCATTCCAGGGGCCAAACGTCTTTTGTGTTATAGAACAAAGAGGATATTCATGAATATTAAGTGGTTGCGTTTTTTTTGATACACCCTGTATATATACGGCGTTCAGTTCTCATTAGCTCAACCATGCGAACTTATTTGCATTTATTAGGCTTTCCTTATTAAATATATAGGCATTGAACAGATTTTCCTACTTAGCTTTTACATGATAATCACGATGTTACTCCGGCATATCTGTATATAGCACAATAACACATTACCGAATAGAGTAACAATACTCACGACATTGTTATTTATTATTTAATCAATATTTACACAAAAGAAAAGGCAAAGCCAACTCACTGCTAACAGCGCTGTGGACTGGCGTCTTCATGAACACCAATATCAAAGCAACCAAAATCACTCCACAAGATTTCATTGCGAGAACTTCTGAAAGTGGTAAGAAACCTCAGCGTATTCAAACGTTTCAGGATTGAATGGCAAATAAAGCAAATTTTGCCCATATTTATATTTTATAGAAATAATTTGATTATATGGTTGCGATTTTAATTTGGGGATGGAATTTCTCCGTTGATGTCAGTCATGGCCATCATCGCCACACTTAATTAAAACCAGTCTATATTTATCAACATGTGAACTTCCTGATCAATAGGAAGAGTTTTTCTGACGAGAGCACAACTGCACGCATGTAACCGCATGCATGTAACACAAACGGCTTCAGGAAGTTGTAAAAGCGCTGCATATAGGAAGGAATTTTCAGCTTCCGCGTGGGAAGAAATTTTATCTGCATCCTTGCATTGTATCTCTCGAAATTGCAGGACTTTATATGCCCATATGTATTTCATTTTATTTCCGCATCATGCATGCAAGGCTGCCTTTCATAATTTCATCATAGGACATTTTAGCTCTTTCGTTTTGACTTCAGAGAGTAGCATTAAGGCAGCATATATACTAGCTGATCCTGTATTTGTATATTGAATCTTAGTGTTGATGATTTCTGAATATACTTGTCCTCAAATACTAAGGACAACAGACAACAGACAGAGGACAATAGCACAGAATAGACATGTTGACATAATGTTTTCGACTTTTCGTGTCCGAAATTTTTCAAAAGCGCACGCGTCATCTACGCAATTCTACGCCATCATGTGATATGCATGATTATATACTTCTGCGCAGCGACGAAATGTTTCCAACTTCCTGCAGGCCTGATGGTCTTTAATAATTCTAGTGGAATATCTCTTCTGCCATAAACCTGAATTGCTTAGACCACCTATTGGTTTTTATTGGGAAAACAAAACTACGGAGTGTATTACAAAAGCACATACACAACTTACAAATATCATGAATATTCGCTTTCTATTTCATCACAAAATATCGAAACCATCGGATATTTCATGAATGTTAATAGTTTGCGTTTTTCAATACAATGTATAATTAGTGCATGTATTATAATATAGTGTATAATTAGTGTATAATATACATATTGTATTCATTTGATTTCTATTTTTTGTACATTCTCTATGTGTTGCAAGATTCATATCCTAATCCCAATTATCACACTTTCCTTTATTGCATAAATGTTGAGTGCATGTTCATTGGATCTGCTTAGCATTCATGCGGGCCTCACTCACGCTGTGATTCCGTTCAATCTCATTATTAAGAAGAAAAGCATTACCTACACGCATGTTCGAATGAGTTTTCATGAACCTGTTGACAGAAGCGGAAGACGATCGATTGTGGCTAGCTGTCCACCCAATTGATGTACAAGCCTTGCTAAAATAGAATCAATCCATTTTATATTTAGAAACCGGCTGGGCTGCCAGAGTACTGAGGTGCAGTGCACAAGAAACTATTTAAAAAGTAGCTAGTCTTGCAAACTATGCAATATATTTCTAATATCGATCTCTGAACTCGAAGGCTCATTAATAGAATTAGAAACCTAGAATTAAATTCACCTATGCCAGCGATGTAAACCAAAGTCATATGCATCAATACGACAACCGTTATCGCTCGAGACATATGAATTCTATTTTTGAAGGTGACAGATGCAATTTAAGCATGTCTGCACAGAATTGAAGTTAATTTTTCCTGTTGTTTTTTTACCCAATAACCCAAAATCCGCAAACTGTCAAACGTTATTAACTCTAATACCTAAAGTGTCGCAGGAATGTCTTTCAATTAAACTTTTTTCACCTAAGGAGTTGATTCTGAAATCACTCGGGTGGTTTCGGCAAAATCGCACTACAATACTATGTATTTTATTCACTTTGAACTGTAGGTAAACAGAAATGCTAACTCCTGCAGAGTCCTGACAAACATCCTATATTAGCTTGAAGCCAAAAAAGTTTTTCAGTCGGGCTGTGTGTCAAATTAAAGCTATATATATTGAAAAGTTATATTTGGTGTGTTAAATTTCAAGACAAAGGAAATATTTAAAAAAACAAAAACAATTGCCAACCGGCAAAAACTGACCGGGAAATTTTCAAATTTTTTTAGACATTCCCTTTAAGCTAAAGCATACCTATCGCTAAAGTCTCGAAACTTCTACAGGAAATAAAACTTTTTAATAGCCTTAATTTCGTATACGGCTAAACATTTGGCGTACAGTTTTTCAGCTCATAGCTCAGAAAAAGTAAAAAGCACTGGCTTCAATTTTCCCCCATGAGTTATCGTTCCAGTTTGTTTACAGTTCAACTTTAATGATTCTATGTGATCACAACGTAGACTGATCAGTCACTGATCTCAAGATTACCGTGGATAGACCTTGGGCGAGACTTGGAGCATGTCTAATCACAACGTGACACTTATTTATAATTATTATTTGTATCGATGTGCAAACATTGAAAATATAAGACTAAGACGTAAACAGTTCATATCTGACCAAATTCATCCACACAACAAGTTTCAAATTGCCAAAACAGGTTTAAACGTTTATGTCTATCCGATGTCAATCCAGCCATTTAGAGTAGAAATTTACCCACAGTTTAAAATAGTTAAGTGGTCATCGGCTTACACACCAAAAAAATACCCCCAAAAAATGGCTGCCATAGTCATCATCGTGAGAAGGCTAATTGACGCTTTTGCCATTCTAACTGTAGCAATTCTAAAATGCCATTCTAACTGTAGCAATTTGGAATAAAACTATCAATGTTTTTGAATAATTGCAACAAACTTTCTAAAGAACGTATGTAAGAATCCCTAAATCTTCTAAACCTTTTTCCGCAACAGTTTCTCATAAAAACTTTCTCGGGCGTTTATACTCGCTTCTCGAGGTATGATAGCTTTCTTCTTCGAATTTTCGTTTTCCCACAACCGGAGGAAAAGAGCAGTTGAAGAAATGCATCACAGGACGCGACGGTGGCACGTGATATTTATTCCAAGAACCTGTTCTCCAATGATATTGCCCATCTTCGAAGTTGTAAGGCCTTGGTCGTGGTGAAAATTGACGAGTCAACGGATTTCCTAACGCAAAGGGAAATTGGAGCCCAGGAATCTCGCCCCCTGGTAACTCAGCCTGGCCATAGTTGTCAATAACGGATAAGGCAGAGGATTGGTCGCTCTGTACGGAGGATGGTGAACATGATGGGCTGCTTTTGGTCTCGGTCTCTGATACGGTGAAGTCGAATGGTTTGGTACAAAACCGTGCGATCGTCGGCCACCGACAGATGGAATGGAAGGTAAAGATGGTCTAATAGTCCTACGGGGATCGCTGGGAACGACAGGAGGGGTGTTTTCCTTGCAAGGTAGTTTGAAACCCAACTGCTCAGAAATCTCGCTTAGCAGAAAATGCGTTATTTTCCTGTGGGCGAAATCATCCCAATGTACTCCATCATGAATGCGGTGGTTGAGATGTCCGTGAAAAATGTTATAAAGATCAAGAAAAACAAAGTGATTTCCGTAATCGATCATCTGATCACGAACGTACAGATTAGCGCCTCGTACACTTTCGTTCTCCGGATAAAAATCTTGCGGAAAATCGAAGGGAACACAAGATGCCCTGCGACTGTCGATAACAGGCAGAGAGGCATTCCATATAAACATCTTCTTACTCTCAAAAGGCATCACTAGTCCTAAGGCCTCAAGCAGCTCTTTGGCGTTCTCTTTAAATTCCGAGATGGAATTCTTTCCATAACGACAAAGATCCCAAAGACAGGAGTTCATAATAACGATATCCGGCGGTGCGTTGTCAAAAGTATCGATGATAGATTTCACGTAGTCTCCGTAGCAGCGTGAAACGAAGTAGAACATTATCACCGTTGCCCCTTTCGCAAATCTTCGAACTTCTTTGTACTTCACGTTTTTCAATCCCGCCTTGCTTCCACCTTCTAGGAGTTCGTCCCCTTCAAAACTATCTTCACCCTTTAAAAAAATGGCAGCGTGTTGCAACTATTCCTGGTAAGTCATTTAGAAAAGGCAAAAGCTGTGAACTAGAACAGCACTGCAGCAATTTCGCTTTCCATACTTATTGACAGCATAAGATAAGCAAGCTTCACTCAACTCAACTTGCTATTTGACCACTTGTTTGCAAAAGAGATTTTTACGTGTGTAGAAACTCTGTATCAGTTTAGGCAATGGAAGTATCCCAATAATACATTTTATAACACACATACCTTCTTTTTTAAGTCTCCAGGTTTGAGAAGCTGATCCTTTTGTAACAAGCAAACTAGATCTTTGTAGACACCTCTCTGAACTAAAGTCAAGAGCGAGAAAGTTTTTCTACAACATGGTACTGCGCATAGTTTGGCAAACTGTTCAATCACCATTCAATTGGGCAACACATTAGTAAATTATAAAAAATTTCACCAAATGTTGTGCAATTCCCAGGGTTAGCAACAGCTGAAGCATGGTTCTCACTAGCAACACAAGCATAAGCATGACAGGGGCAGCATATCTGCAAAAACTGTACAGGCAGCACAGACCTCCACATTAAATGTGTGCATCAAATTACATTAAGTGCTTGCACTAATGTTTTCATGTACAAACTTGCATGTATATAAGCACACTACGACTAGTATGTTTATGCAGTATGCTGCTCTTGTCCTTGCCTCTCAAGGCGAATTCTTCACAAAAACTGCCAGCACACAAGAGTAACTTGCTGAGCTAACCAGGGTTTCCACAATAGAAGGAAATTTCCTTCAAAATGATAACCAGGAGGGAGAGAGGAATGAGTCTTAATAGGATATATTATGCATTCTTTTCGAACGTTTTGTTTCTCTTTTGTCAGTACTATCCCCCTATATAACGACAGTCATATAAATAAGTTGTGGAAACCTTGGAGCTAACAGCCATGTAAGGTCTTCAGCTCAGCTAATATAGCTCTGTTGTGTGGTGGTCTTAAGATGCCTATGCTCTTATGTTGCCATTAAAAACCATAATGCCTTTATCCATTATTCCTATTGGTCGCATAATCTCCAATGGTACCTGAATCTCCAATAATGACAACCTTTTTGTTTTCCAGTAGCTTTTGTGTGTCATTTGTTGAGAACCAGTGAGTGGCCATTGCTCATTGGTAAAATCACCACTTGCTTAGCCTCACTGCTGATCACTTGGAATATCTAAAAAGGATGATTATCTGTAATAGTTTATTCTATAACCATAGAATAGTTCTATTGTTTCAGTCACATACATCCCTTAATTTGAACTGCTTAAAACACACACCACATGTTTAAAAATTTTGATTACATAAACTGGTAAATCACTAAATGCCTAATAATACAGGCTAGCACACCAATGTTATTATATCATTCTAGTTCGTAGAGTGGGCTTCCAATTTTGAATGATTGTAAATATTTTCATGATTCATGGTTTTCTGTAAAAAATTATCCTTTCATTCTTCTCTTGTCCCTGTTTTTTTTTTTATTATTTTTAAACTATGCATTTATTATCTTTTATTTGCACAGATACAACTGAGAGTGATCATGCTGGAAAAATGTTGTAGAAAAATGATGTAATCTGGCCCAAAAAGGATTTGCTTGAGTTTGCTTCTCGCACAATTCTAACACCCAGTAATGATTTAAATATACTACATAATAATATTATACATAGTATGTCCCTCCATCGTGGCCAGTGTGTTCACACAATCAATTTTTCCCAGAGAACTACAAAGCTGACCAAATCGTTCCCAACCAAATAAAATATGGCGAACACGCACTTTGCCCTTAATACAGATTATGTCCCTCGGGCATACGTTTACATAGGTCATGGGTATTTGCGTGTTGTGTGTTTTAACTCGACGAATTTCACACACTTTTTGAAAGACCAAGCTTAAAAGATAAATCTCATACAAGTAACAATAAATATGTGGTTGCACGCAAACATATTTAATAAATTGTTCTGCCTACTTGGTGCCATCAACTCTGAAGGTATCATCAAAACGGTATCAATATTTTTTATTCTTATAATTCATATTCTTTATCTTGGTGTGAGACTACGTACCTGGGACTACCTGCTTCACAAAAATATATGACAAAATAAAAAGTTCCCGGTTTCTAATCCGCAAAACTTTCTTTCGCAGTTTGCAAGAATTGCTTCCGAATTCCAACCTACAGAAAACAAGAGCGCTAGACGGTGCTCGCTTAATTTCATCACAGTTATATTAGTGGTTATATAAAGTTACCAACACCGGCAACACGTTTCTCAAATTGCGTTACTTATAGTGAGTGTCGAATCACAGCATAATCAGCATAATGATCACAGTTAATAGTCGAATGAATGTAAAAGTTAGGATGGTCAGTAGGATTAGCAGAGATGGATATGTGGTGAAGCACGGGTGAAGCCAAATTTTTCAGTGTTAAATTGTTTACCTTCAATAAGTTAGGCTCAGTACAGCTCATTTACCGTCGATGCACACCTATGTAATTTAGGGCCGTAATGATCAGAAGTGCAATACTAGCCCAGACTGCCTAGTAGTTATAATGACGGAAAATGCTTGTTTCAATTTTTAATTGGGCTACTTTTTTAGAGCATCAAATTCAAACGAAATTATTTTAGCGATTGATGTTTTGTTGCAAGACTATTCTTTCAAAATATCGAAGTCATCATTTCATGATAGTAGAGCTTCCAGTTACATTTTTTATAGTTTGACGTTTCTCAGTTAATCAATTGAAAGTAGAATCTAAACCAGTGATAGCGATCTGTAAAGCGTAGCCTGTATGACACGTACAGACGCTGCAGTAATATAAAATAATTCAAAGAAAGTCAGTGCAAAAATTTGGGTTGGTACCTATGGTTGGTACCCAAGAAAGGCTTTAATGTATACCGTATATGATCATAGAGACCATGGGTAATGTAACGCGCCTGAACTGTTTTTTTCTAATCAGTTTACAGTAACTGACATTTGCTATCTTTAAAACTTTCGGTCCGTTGCCTTTATCAGTGTAATTCAGTGAACTGTAAGAATACCATAACGGTACTAAAATCATAAAATATTTCAGATCGAGTTTTAGGATTCTCTTTATGCCCCTTGCTAAATTATACCACAACTGAAAAGCGTTAATAATTTTCTAACCAGCCTTAAATACGGACTGCGAATGCGAGATAAAATTCATAATTGATTTTGACTTTTGAGTTGACTTATCTAACATTCTAAGATCTAAACAGGTCTGATTTTTTTAGACTTGAGTTGATGCATTCATGCCACTGATTCATGCAGGCGGTTTCACGATCGCCCACGACAATGAAACGGCCTGTTACGAATTGACTCGTAGATGACACGACAAGAAACGAACATTACGTATTGACTATTTTCATCTTTCTGAAGTCATATTAACAGTTGACATAGAATACCGAAACAACAAAACAAAGCCTGATAAAGTTGGCTGAAAGTCTTTTCCTTCAATTTCGCGACTGAAGATGAACAGGATTTTTGGTAAATCGAAACCTAAGGAACCTCCTCCATCATTAACAGACTGTATATCTAATGTATGTCGGTGTTGTGGATTGATGTGATGCTATTCATGAATAGTATCTTTTAGCTTTGAATTTGTAAATAAAAATAACCAGTTTACATATCGTAGCTAAAATGAAACATTGCCCTTGTATCTCAAAAGGTGGATAGTCGGGGTGAATCAATTGAGAAAAAAATTGACAAACTTGACGTGGAGTTGAAAAAATACAAGGATCAAATGAAGAAAATGAGAGATGGACCATCAAAGGTATTTGCTAGTTCAGATTGGAAAATGGACGCCCGCGATCCAAAATTGCAAAATTTTGTTTGCAACATCTTAGGAACATGGTACACATTTTCCACTCTCTGGCATACATGTATTATTCGTAGGTTTAAATAATTATATCATATACAAAATTTGGCATGGAAGACTAATAAACTAGAGGTGAATGTATTTTTCCTAATTTAGAATATGGTCAAGCAAAGAGCAATGAGGGTGTTAAAGCAGAAAAAAATGTGAGGATTGTTATAATGAATTGTCAAAACTGTCAATACCTGGGTATAGTATATGCATGTATATATACCAGGTGCATGCAATATGAGCTACTAAGTTTAATTTAGGGCAGGTTTTTCCTAACATCAAATTTAGCATTTAGCAAATAAGTTAACCTTTTAGCATTTACAGCATCTTTTTACTCCATCTGGTTATGTGTGACACATACCATCTTGAAACCAATTTTCTCGACTATTCATGGCATATTAATTGTCCATTTATATCATCATTCTTGGTTGTTTAGGTACGAAAGCCAACTTGAGAATCTTAGACAGCAATCATTTAATATGGAGCAGACAAATTATGCCACTCAGACATTAAAAGATACTAAAACAACGGTATTGCTTATATCAATTGGGTTACAATATAAGCTGTTAACACTTCTTCAAACATTAGTTAGAAATATAAAGAAATCATGTTATCATGTTATGCAGTGCATATATTATATATTTTGATTTTTATAAACTCTAATTGTAAAATGCAGAATTTTTAGTTGGTTCAACTTCTTGAGGTACTAAAATTACCAATGGCACTGCAACTACACAGGGTTTATATATAAGTATGGTATAATACCATTATAATACATGTTTCAAGCTAATCTGCTAATCACAGTATCTTAAATCAAAAGGTGGATGCAATGAAGACTGGGCTTAAAGAAATGAAGAGAGAATACAAGAAAGTTAATATAGACCAGATCGAGGTGACTAATTAATAAATGTGGTATAAGGAAGGATAATCTATATTGTTAACACATTGGCACCTGTTGAGGAAAAGTTTTAATGGAAAATCTGTTTTGTGAAATAAATTGGATACAAAATTTTATTGTGGTATCAAAGTCATAATTTTCAATTTTGTAAAAAAAAATAATATGCCAGTGACTTATTCTTAGGATCTGCAAGATGACCTATCAGACCTTCTTGACCAAGCAAATGAAGTTCAAGAAGCTCTTGGGAGGCAATATGGTACACCAGAACTGGATGAAGATGATCTAGAGGCAGGTACTGTATGTGTGGAAAAAGGGACTGGTTACATTATACACTGTCTATCAAGAAAGTACTACATTGATCAGAGCAAAATGTGCAAGATATGCAGGTTTGCTTTAAATTTATTTCTAGAATTAGATGCTTTGGGTGATGATCTTGCTTTTGATGAAGATACATCATATCTTGACGAAGCTGAGAAAGCACCAACTGTTCCTGATACAGATCTTCCTGAACAAAGCACAAACAAGGTGAGCATTTGATATACTGTAGCTATTTACACAAGATGTCGGTTGTTCAAAGGCCGTTCAAAAGGATTCCTCAATTGCATCAGAGTGCACCATTGGAGTGCACAAAGGTGCCTATGTAGTATCTACGTACCTCAGTGGCTCAGTAGTTTTTCATTGTTTAACCTCGCGCGTGCGAACAGAACAAAGATGCTGACAAAATATTTCTCTTTTTATAGGAGGGGATCAAGGTCGACGAGTTTGGACTACCCGAACTTCCTCAGCAAACCAACTGAACTAGCTCGAATCAAAAGAGCGTCAACAATAAATGTATATATTATATACAACGTGTAGCTATCTACTATTGTCCTTGAGCGATTTTTCTCAAGACTTTTACCTCAGAACACAATGAAATTTACTTCCCAGTGGATTCTAAAATAATATTTAATGCCTGGTTCTTTAGAATTGTATATCGTGAAGTAGACCCTAACAAAAAATCGCGAGGCTCTTTTTAAATTTTACAGCACGACGATGTTGGCTACGGCTGTCTAGTCTAGTCTAACTAGGGGAATATTCAGCTAAGCATTTGCTACAGCTGTCTTTTCATTTGCAAAACACATTTTCATAACAACGGATGTACCAAAGTGAGCTGTAAGTAGACTAAACAGCCTTGGCGAATCTAATGTTCCCAAATTTTGAGGTGGAAAGACGGTTTTCGTAGAGGGTGACTACTCAATATACATGCAGTTGTTCTTGCATGTTATGATAATAATGTAAAGAAAGTTATTTGTATGAT
Organism: Dendronephthya gigantea; assembly: GCF_004324835.1. NCBI lineage: Eukaryota > Metazoa > Cnidaria > Anthozoa > Malacalcyonacea > Nephtheidae > Dendronephthya > Dendronephthya gigantea. The sequence goes on along the minus strand of NW_021163191.1, from coordinate 139,548 downwards.
TTTAAATTACTAAAATTACGTAATGTGTGATGAACAGTAATTAAATTGAATATAATTATAATAAGGAAGAGCATGCATTAATGTGTTGTCCAACTTGTTAAATAACATCTGTATTAATACTATATGCAGCAATTAGAAACGTGACCATTAGTTTACCGTGATGATGAAAATGTCAAAGGAGGTTTAGCAGTGACAATACGAGTAAGATTGTGACATATCAATGCTTTCGTCTACGTACAGCTTGCGCGTTGAAGTACAGTTCTACTGACATACGCACAAATTAGCCGCGACAGCCAGCATTAAATCCTCCACTTGCACGTTCTATCAGTGCGGAATGACTCGAAAGTGTTCGCTTACGGGGGTTCCTCTACCATTTGAGGGAATGTATTGCGTATTCAATATTGGAGTTTCAGATGCATGATACAGATGCATGATACTTAGGCTTCAAAACTTGGTGAGAAAAAAGATTTTATATAGATACTACACAAAATATGACTTGCGTGCACAAAAGACTTCAAGCTTGCACACGGTAAAAACGAATCGTCTGAATTAATAACCTTGTGTATACTTTAAGCCTCAAAGTGGCCATTTCACAGCGGTTAAATGTGTATTATGAGATGTCAAAAGATTGCATAATGCGTATTCGGAAGAAAAACCGAACTTATTCAATAGTTTTCTCTTTGATTGTTATACAGCTATCCACAATGTGAACCAGTGATCAGATTTTCGGGTTGAAACTTCATAAACCATAATTTCTGCGGTGCATATTGAGTATTCCGAGAACACCTGCGCGGAGTTACAAACATCATTGTTGTCAAGGCAATAATATAAACAATCTCTTTCACTCTTGTTCTTTTCAGTTGTGGTAAAACATCGAGATCACAAGATGTGTGACATATTATCGCTTGCGTTTTTCCTAAAACTCTTAGCTATCGTTGCTGTGGAGTCAAGACAATACCAAGCAGGACAACTTTTCAGAAAGCAAGCGGGTTTTCGAAAAGTAGAAGATCGTGGTAAGTTATAGGTTTTTTAGAAGATCGTGATCGTGGTTATTATTAGCGAAGCGAAAAGTTGCAATTGTATACCGCACGGTACATGGCATGTTCAGAACGTTGTTTTTGAATTTCTCCGCCTTTTTTTACTAATTTTTGATATATTTTAGTATGATCGAGCCGTTTTATTGTATCATCACATTTTATATAGTGGAAATTTAAATTCGCCTCGCATAAGGAGTGAACGCGTAGCTAAAACGGTTAAACTTCAAGTTTGTTACACTTATTGAAAGTATACGGATGACAGAAAATTTTAAAAACTTTGCTTTACAGTAAAATTGCTAAATACAATATTATTTTAAACATTGTTTGACTTCTGCATGCAGACATCATACGCACTGAAAAGTTTCTTTCTGTTATGCAAAAAGGTATATTTCAAAAATATTTATAAACAATTAATTTTCCGTTCCTTCATGCACGCAAATTGCACTTGCAAATGTACATGTTAAAACTTGTTTCGTATGCAATTTATTGTGGTCCTTCTCGCTTATTTTAACTACACATGCATGCATGAAAAAAATATTTTGAATATATATATATACTATCAAAACACAACTCCCAAAGAGAATGTGCACTATCTGTCTCACTCTATCATAACGCACGTCGCAATACGCGGAGCTATTAGCCTATTACATATGTATCAGTGAAATGAATATTTATTATTTTTTCCTATAAATAGCCGTGAACATCTTGTGTTTTTATGACTAAATTGAAGCAAATTTCAAATTTAAACCTAATCAAATTTATAGTATATATATATATATATATATATATATATATATATATATATATATATATATATATAATATATATATATATATATTATATAAACTAAACTATTATATATAAGTAAATATATATATATTATATAAACTAAACTATTATATATAACTAAATTTTCGCATTTGCATATGGAAAATCACCTAATAAATTTTGTGAATAAAGATGCGTAAGCCATCACTGTTAACTATACATGTTAAAATTTTCACTTAATTTTACATTTTTATGCAATGATTTAATACCCGGCCACCATAGTCGTATAGCAGATAAAGTGCTTTGTTATTACTTCGGGATTGTTTTTTGGTTGGTAAAATCTATATAGCTATAGCATAAAGTAACTAAATTTTTCAATATAAACTTTAGGTGACTCTTTGGCGTCGGAGGAAATTATATCCAATCATACTGTTCATTCTCAGTTAGAATGTTCCCTGAAATGTCTCCAAAGCCAAGCATGCGTGGGTTACAATTACAGAGCAAAACCCAAAAATAAGTACGCCATAAATTGCCAACTCAGCAATAAAACCCGTGGAAAAAGTACAAATGGCGAAGGGAATGGAAAATGGACGTTTTATCAAGAACTTGAATTAGCACCGGTAATTCAAAATTATTTTGAAATAATTCAAACGGGCGTTATGTACTTGTCATGTAGCTACTTCTTGTCTAATTGATTACTGTGTACCGTTTCTTATAGATACTGATCACTAAATTCGTCAGTGATTACGGGCATTTAGTCATTAATGGCCCGTTTCAGACGTCGAACTTTTCATGTGCCAGATCGAATGCAAATGAACAAAGACTTAATCTCATTAACATTAGGTTCGGCACATGAAAAGTTCGTCCTTTGAAACAGGCCTAGGAAACATAATGGCATACAGTATGGCTATATAAAAAGGCTGAATTTGCTCTATTCAAATGGCGATGGACTGAAAAAAAGATAAAACTGAAAGAATTAATGTATCCTATTTATTGTTATATGTAGTATGGGTCAGAACGAAATCCTGGAAGATCTTGTGAAGATATTTTGAAACAAAGATGTACAGACGATATTGGTGATGGGATCTACTGGATGACTCTAGTAGAAACAAGTAAGGATATAATTATAATCAAATCTCTTTTCGATAATCCGCAATTTTGACGCTTTACTACTGTAATATATTTAGTTGTAAGAGGTTTATCCACACAGTTGAATTAACGTCAACGCGTACTATTATAAAAGTAACTGCTGTGCGTTTCCTATAGATAGCAGCAGCGATCAACCATTTCCAGTATATTGCGATATGGAAAACGGCGGTAAGTGTACTTGTCCAATAACTATATCCCATGAGACTAATTCTATGAGAATTATAAGCATTCTTCCATGCATGGATTCCCGTGTATAGGTTGGACTCTTGTGTTTAAAACGATTGCTGGGGGATCAGAAGTGATCGGGAATATTTGGAAAGATTCTCTTACACATAAAGAGTCTTCACTTGAAGCCCTGAATAAAAAAAGTTCCTTCAAGCATTATTACAAAAACAGAATTGTACCAGATTGGAAGATGTTTAATCCTACTAAGGTATATTTTCAAATGCGACCTTCCTGTCGCCCTAAATCGAATCCTCTTATGATTCTTATATATTAAGATCGCTTTATAGCACAAAATATATTATTCTACTCCATGAATATATTATGCTCATGCGATCGTGGTGGACAGCGGAACATGTAATTATTTGAGTTCACTGGTAATTAGTCACTAGTTATGGTAATTAGTTGACAAGTCAAACTGTCAGAGGCATTGCGGTCGTGAGAAAATTTTCCCTCGTCTTCATTTTTATATTCAGTGCATGCAAAATTTCAACCAAGATAATACGAAACTTCGACTGTATACGTCAATACAAGACAAAAAATCTACGCATGCTTGGAATACATGCTTTGTCTTTGTTGATTTTTCGTTTTTGTCTGTTATTTTACCAATCAAGCTTATAGGAGGGAATTTTACGAAGAACCAAAATTTTTCCTAGTCCCTGTTTCACCTTTATCACTGTTTCATTTACCTTTCTGTTTTTTTATACAATGCGATTGTTTGCAGTGTTTTTTTTTAATTAAAGTGTAGTCAAGTCCGTACAATTTTTTCACATTTTTAACTTCTATACTTTTTCGAATACAATAGCTGTGGTAAGATCTAAGACTGTAGTTATGTTCGCTACGCTTCTAAATTAACGTAAATTAGAGCTTATGAACAGAAAAATTCGGTATAAACATGCAAAATTAGGGTAAATTTTCATATAGGGAGGGCCCTTCATTTTTATGAGAAGAACCGATCGATGCGCCGAACAGACTTGACTTCCACTTTAATAAATTTTCATTATTATGTGCGTGTATAACGATATAAGACGCGAAGCCTAACTACCGTTAAACTGTGTCACGAAATTATCATGTTTTGAACAGGTCCGTGTTGTACTCTACAGCCAAACCAAGGAAAAGCTCGTATTGAGTTTTAACGCCAGTGGCACGAACAATATGGATTGGTTTAGTGTTGACCGTCTGCAACAACCACCTTGGCAAGATATTGTCTCGTCTCCGAAGAACGTCTTCAGCATAGATGGGGAGTGTTTAGGGAATCTTTGTCGCTCTTTTTTTATCAATAGCATATATAACGGTTGCCCTGGTGATGAAGGCTGGTTTATGGTTGGTAGCATTGCCCGCTGCGCTTGGGAAAAGCGATTTCCTGGAAACTCTTTTCAGTATAGTAAAAATGATAAAACTCGTGTTATCTGGAGCCAATATGGTAAGTGTATTTACATATTTACTCCATAAACTGATAAAATATCCAACATGGAAGTTTCGTTAGATTGTTATAGATGCATGTGTAGTAAGCCCTCACTTTTCATTTTGCTTTTAGATAAAGTTGGTACGGCGGAGGTGTTTACTGTTTATCTTCGATAGAATATTATCACAGCACATGTGCTTGGAAATCGCGTAAATTTTACCAAAACCAAATGTCGAAAGTCGAAACAAGTTATCAAATTTCATATATAGTAGCTAATAAAAAGAAAGAACAACGCTAGGATGACTCACAATAACAATAAAACACTAAATTTAAATACAATTCTAATGACAAGTGCCTTGTGACCGAAGTTGTGAGAAATAGGGTCCCCGGGGACCAAATTCTCCTTGGATGAAGAAGTTTTCCATGATATCGCACAAATAGTTTTCTAAGTTTATCACTTATGCACATGTTATGTTTATCACTACACAACTGGCATTAACTGCACTGATGCACCTGATTAAGGCCCGGGTTAATTGACCGAAAGCTTTGCAGTATCTTGCGTGGTGTATACCTACAAGCTAATTTACTTAACATCTATACTTTAATACAACAAAAGGTAATATAATATAATAAACCTTTTACAAACTGTATCATGCACCTGAAACTTTCATATTGAGTACGAAATACATTTCCTCAAGTGATAGATGCTCATGGAGATATTTTATTTGTGGCCCGCAAAGACAGCAATGATATATAACTAATAAATTAATAATGCTTCAAACTCATTAATAATATATATACACCCTTTCGATAATAACGTTTTTTAAAATTTACTTAATCGTCATTTAAATAAGCATTTACTTCATAATTATGTGCTTCATTGGTGGCAAAGCGTCGAGATGAGTGTCTTATTCTTGTTTGGGTTTTTCCTGAGGCTCTTAACTATCGTTGTTGCTAGCTCAAGCAAACATCAAACAGGGATATCTTTGAAAAAGGAAGCGAATTTTCGGAAAGTAGTATATCGTGGTAAGTTAGGAATATTGTTGCATTCTTATATTGTACACAAAGTTGGTATTTTTAGAGAGCTTCAGCGGCGACTACGAGTACGACTATATAGCTACAGCCTACATGCACAACTTCGAACTAACGAAGAAGCGATTTTGGCGTGAAAATGGCAAATCGTGTAATGAAAAATTGTCCTTTTAGGCAACTTTCAGGACAGTTTAATTCGACGAATGGGTACACTTAACTCTGTCCTCTGTTTTACGTAGGACTATATACTATATCAGGCGAACTATATCTTTTCATTTTATTGGTATTTTTTCATCATGTAAAGCAATTCTGATTTTCGTTCACTATGGATAAAATGGATACGGCTAAAACTGACTTGATTTTGAGATTTTGACGATACGGTACAAGCGGCAGACGCAAACATTAAAGATCGACGCTTATACAGCTCTCTTTATGGCAGTTTTTCAGGCAAACTGCTCGAAATAACGGGAAAAACTCGCCCTATAAGGGCTCGTTTTCGCACTGATTATTTCCTCTTCTCCCAAACTCCCACACGTGTTTCTATAACTGTATAGTGAAACGGAAAATGTTTTCTATTAATCTATTCATTTCACAAGCATGAAATAAAGATATTATTATTATTTTTCAGTGTATTATTATTATTATAAAGTCATCATTTCCAATTTTTGTAAAAAAATAATATAATTCATTCTTAGGATCTGCAAAATGATCTATCAGACCTTCTCGATCAAGCAAATGAAGTTCAAGAAGCTCAAGTTCAAGAAGTATGTACTTCAGTAGTTTTTCATTGTTTAATCACGCGCGTGCGAACAGAACAAAGATGCTGACAAAAATTATCTTTTTATAGGAGGGGATCAAGGTCGACGAGTTTGGACTACCCGAACTTCCTGGGCGAATCTAAAGTTCCGAAATTTTGAAGTGGAGGAACGGTTTTCGTAGAAGGTGACTACTCAAGATACAGTTGTTCTTGCATGTTATGATAATCATGTATAGAAAGTTATGTGTATGATTTTAAATTACTATAAAATTACTTAATGTGTGATGAACAGTGAAGTGAATTTAATAAGGAAGCATGCATTAATGTGTTGTATATACAACTTGTTAAGCAACATCTACATAACAAGTATACATTCCTTCAAATGGTAGAGTAACCCGCGTAAGCGACCAGTTTCGAGTCATTGAGCATGCGCCAAATCAGCCATACTGATAGAACATACTGATAGAACGTGATGCAAGTGGAGTCCTTAATGCTGGCCGCCGGGGGTAATTTGTGCATTTAACAGCAGAACTGTACTTCAACGCGTAAGCCGTACGTGAGATGCAGCCTTCAAATAGGATAAAAACACTACTTTTATTTTAAATACTATACTTCAAACACATAATAATAATCATTAAAACTCATAAATGGAGTTATAATGCACTGCCAATGAAAAATTGAACCGTGAAAATGTTATCAAGTTAGATCGGTCTTTGAGTTATCTTGCACGAAAGTCGAAAGTAAATGAAACGAGAATTTTAGTTGATTAAGTTTTGCATATATTTATAAAATAATTATATAGAGAACAATCGTCTTGCACTTGGTTAGACGAAAGCATTGATGATATGTCACAATTCTACTCGTATAATTTTTTATTGTCACTACTAAACCTTTCTTTGACATTTTCATCATCACGGTAAAGGAGCTCGAGCCTCGAGGTCACGCTTCTATTGAGTAAAAAATATATATTTAACACCTGCGCGGAGTAACTAACATTATTGTTGTCAAGGCAATACATAAACGATCTCTTTCACTCTGGTTCTTTTCACGAGATGTGTGACATATTATCGCTTGCGTTTTTCCTAAAGCTCTTAACTATCGTTGCTGCGGCGTCAAGACAATACCAAGCAGGACAACTTTTAAGAAAGCAAGCGGGTTTTCGAAAAGTAGAAGAACGTGGTAAGTTATAGGTTTTTTTAGAAGATCGTGATCGTGGTTATTATTAGCGAAGCGAAAAGTTCGTATTTTACCGCAAGTTTGTATTTTATCAGTTCGATTGATACGAATTAACATACACGTGGAAAAAAGAGTCCGTCAATTTGAACGAACTACATGCAAGCATGCAGCAGATGCGATACCATGGGTTCAGAGAAAACGGTACACGGCATGTTTAGAACGTTGTTTTTGAATTTCTCCGCCTCCTTTTACCAATTTTTGATATATTTTAGTATGATCGCGACCCGTATTATTGCATCATCACAATGTATATATATATATATATAGTGTAAATTTAAATTCGTTTTGCATAAGGAGTGAACGCGTAGCTAAAACGGTTAACTTCAAGTTTGTTACACTTGAGATCGAAAGTATACGGATGACAGAAAATTTTAAAAACTTTGCTTTACAGTAAAATTGCTAAATTAAATGTTAGTTTAAACATTGTTTGACTTTTGCACGCATCTCATGCACGCACCTGAAGTCTCTTTCTGTTATGCAAAAAGGTATTTCAAAAATATTTTTTAACAATTAATTTCCCGTTCCTTCATGCAAATTGCACTTCCAAATGTACATGTTAAAACTTGTTTGATATTCAATTTATTGTGGTCCTTCTCGCTTATTTAAAATATATATGCAAGAAAGCAATATTTTGAACATATATATTATCAAGACACAACTCCCAAAGTGCACTATTTATGTGCAGGTTGTATGACATGCAAATTTGCAAATGAAAGGCATCAGTTTTTTACCTCACTCTATATATAACGCACGTCGCAATACTTAGCTTAAAGCACGTCGCAATACTGAGCTATTACATATATATCGGTGAAAAAAAATCCATTATTTTTTCCCATAAATAGCCGTAAACATCCTGTGTTTTTATGAAATTGAAGCAAATTTTAAATTTAAACCTTATAGGCTCTGAAAACTGTGACTATAAGAGACTGACGTACGATTTATAAAAATGAAAATTCCCAAAAAAAGCAAACTAAATTTTCGCATTTGCATATGCAATAACACCGAATGAATTTTGTGAATAAATATGTCGCGTTAGCCATCAGTGCATGTTACATGTTAAAATTTTCACTTAATTTTACATTTTTACGCATTTATTTCATATCCGGCTACCATGCATACCTGAAACGCTTATATTGTGCATTTGATGAGTGTATAGTCGTGTAGATGAAGGGCTAAAATGAGCTACTGGCAGATAAAGTGCTTTGTTACTACTTCGGGTTTGTTACTTGGTTGGTAAAATCTATATAACATAAAGTAACTGAATTTTCTCAATATAAACTTTAGGTGACTCTTTGGCGTCGGAGGAAATTATATCCAATCATACTGTTCATTCTCAGTTAGAATGTTCCCTGAAATGTCTCCAAAGCCAAGCATGCGTGTGTTTCAATTACAGAACAAAACCCAAAACCAAGTTCGCTATAAATTGCCAACTCAGCAACAAAACCCACGAAAAAAAGACAAATGGCGAAAGAAATGGAAAGTGGACGTTTTATCAAGAACTTGAACTTCAAACAATGTGCCTGGAAACACTGGTAATTGAAAATTCTTTAATTCGGATTCTTAAATGTCCGTTCAGTTAAAAAATCTGAAGCCAGTATATATAGCATTAATATATATTATCAAAAATGGATCATGATTTTCAATTTAACTGACGAAAATGAGTTCGGCCTATTTTATTGAGAAAATAGATACCACAAGTGGACGAATGACGGGAGGGGGGGTGGGAGGGATTGCGTCACGCCAATTCATGTTGCCATTTGTATACTACCATTCTAAAACTGATAGTACATGATAGCTGATTAAGCCGAAAGCTTGTATTAGGGCAACATTTTTCAATAGGCTATGTACTTTTCTTCCAAATGAATATGTTTAATTTATTTTACGCTAAATAGTTAAATAATAACTAATACTTAAAGAAAAATTTGGTTCACGTAATTATGTGCAACGTTACTCTTAGTTCATGCAATTGTGCGAAAATTCTCCTACAAGTCTCCTATGATGCTGCAAGTCAAGTATTATCATGCGCTGCATTACGCTTCCATATATATATAGCATATATATAGAACATGCATTCAGGGACAAATTATATACAGCAGCACTATAAATTACGTAACATCACATGGAGGTAGTGTACAGCTATGGTGGGCCCAGCTAATTTGAAACTGATTGCGTCTAATCTTTATTTCGCAGACCAAAATACCGGACATTGATATCCATTTAACTCAAAATCAGTACTATACTGACCAATATATTGTGACAGCAAGTATTTTGACTGACGGAAGAACAGACACTGGTGGTTGGGGCAGTGCTACGACAACAGCTGCTGACTACATTAAAGAAGATTACGGGCGACCTGTCTACGTTACATCAGTGAATGTGGCTGGAGGTAATATACCATCATGGGGTTCGCTCTCTTCAGGATATGGCAAAATTGATCTGCAGTATTCTGTAGATGACAATATTTGGATTAAGGTAGGTAACTACATCAAGTATGGTATCACTTGCCCACTTTCCTTGAAGCTTCAGCATTCGTTACTAGTTTAGGTCCCTCTGGAACATCTGAAAATAAAGTTATTTGCAGAACTCTTTCACTTAAGATTGTTTAATCGTTGATACAATTAATAAATGCAATTCTAAATTGCACAAGAAGTATAATACTTAGAAACTCATTCACATTAATGCAGCAGTAGTGAGGGGTATGGTTAGCAATGATTCAAAGTTTTATATGTGATTTCATGAGGACTTGGTCTGACTTTTAGGTGAAGTCCTTTCCAACACCTATCGAGAAAAGGATAATCACCTACGCCCTGCCTCATCCTGTCACAGCTCAATATTGGCGTCTGAAAGCAGCTGAAGCGAATTGGGTTGGAACAACTGAATTTGCTCTGAGACCTTTGACCAAACCCAAATGCAAGCAAGAATTTGTTTTTCCTTAAACTGTAGAATGTAAAGTACATTATTTTATACCGCACTCTTTGTAAAAATAATATAATCAAACTGCATAGATTTTGTGTTGCATGCAGTCCGCACTCTTTTGTTTCAGCTATACAGTAGTACTGGATCGAGCATATTGTTCAGCTACCTCTGAACACCGTACCATTTCCGAATTAAGATCGCCACGTAAACAGGTGAATTAAGATACTTATATTGCTGCGATAGAAGCGAGCAGCTTTCTAATCGCGAGCATTGTCGATTTTGGATTTTTTCCTTTCGAGATGATCTTCTGAGCCTGCAGAATTGCTAAGCGGTTGACAGACGATAGTCATATACGGACAAATTCAAGTACAATTTGTGAAATGAAAAACTGTCCATTCATTATGTTTATAGTCAAGTGTATTCAGTTATGCATACCTAAATTTCTTTAAATAAACGTGTTAACTTGCAACTGTGCTTTGTTGGTCATCGGATAATAAAATCTGTAACTTTTCATGAATTTTCAATTTAAGTCATTTAAATACTCATTGCTTTAAATTTAATATAACTCACAACTGAATTGTCCCAATCTCGCAGCAATTAATTTTCTATTAGAAATTACTTGTTGAATAATTATTGTAAACCAATCAGCCAATTTTAAAAAAACACACGAGGCAACAGCTCGAAATTGTAGTGGCTATTCAGGGGTGAGGCCGCATCTATCAAAATGCAGTTGAAGTTAAGGGTAAAGGACTTCTAAAACTACGAAACGTTTAGAACTTCGATTTCAAAAGTCGGGAAAAACTACAAATGCATATTCAGGAAATCATGACATGGGTTTTGAAGCCAAATGGGTTTTGGTGTCAAGGCATTTCTATAACTAACCGAACTTTTTTTAGTAAAATGCGTAAATATATGGAATACATCGGCCATATTGAATCTCTATTATAATATTACCATAACAACGGCAATGACGCCATTTTCTGACTGTTAGAATGTTGGTCAATATATTTGGGAAATTTCTTTTCCTTTAGCAAGAAATATCCTGCGAAAATTTTAAATCTAAATCACGTGGTTTTCAATATTCCTAAAATTGTAGAGAGCTACCTTAAGAGCTTCGTACAACTTCAACTTCAAGAGCCGGAAAAAATTACAAGAGATTCAAGACTGAATCATCACATCTGCAAAAATTTCCCTACGTGTTATTACTAAAACCTCGGCGCTAGAAATTATGCATGTCAGATTTTTGTGTCGAAGCATTTCTAACTAAAAAAATTCAAATAATTTAAATAACTAAATTCACAGTATTTTAAATACTAGATTTTAAATCTGGATTGCCACACTGTTAGTTTGGCTAACGATTTAAGCCCAGCTTGAAGCAGGCTCATATATGTTATTATTCGTCACTGAATTCTTCATAAGGCGCTATGGGCGAGTAATCCCACAGCTTAGACCAAATCGGTTCAACTTCTTCTTTCATACGATAGCGCACCAAGGAAACAACTGCAACAACAATCACGATAGCAAGGCTGAACGATCGAAAGAGGATCTCAAAGCCGTAGTGAAGTAGTATGATTCCACCAAACAACCCGCCAATACCCCGTCCAAGACCAATGTGAAGTGAATGTACAATCCCCTGTAGCGTCGCGCCCACCTTCGGCGGGGCTCCAACATAACTGACGAGCGCCGCCCACACGCAGGAGGACGATATTCCGGATAGAAGTTCAATTGGGACAACCATCCAAGGCGAAACCAAGAATGAGTAATACAAGAACGTGACAACACTTGTCAGCATGCCAGCATAAATTATGGGAAAATAGCCGTACTTCAGTATTAGTGTCGGTGAAAGATAGAAGAAGATCACCTTGGAGACACTCTGAACCGTTGTCGTGACAACCAAGACTAATGGCGTAGCACCAAGGCGGATCAAATGCACGAACAGAAAGCAATCTATTAGTCCGGCACTTAGACCTGTGAAGAAGGCCAAAAAGGCGAACAAAAAGTACTCAATGTTATTGAAACATTTGAGGCAATGAAAAAAAGAGCAGTAGTCACTTTCTTTTTTTTCGTAGGTTCGAAATTTGAACTTAAAAGTCGTGAAAAAAGCAGCAAGCAACAGCGCACAGCAGCTGTAAAACACAGGTTTATACCATTCTCCCATTTTCTCCGGACAATTATTGATTTCGTCCTTCTTTGTAACAGTATAGTGCAAAACACTTCCAGTGATAATGGACATGAATCCAAATCCGACCGCGGCTGAAACCACTTGGCGACCGTATCTGTATGGCTGTTTCTTTAAAGTTTGAAGAGTGGCCGTATCAGCAAGACTAAGAATGGGAGCACCAATCAATTCAGCCGTGAGCATTAAAAGCAGCAGGATAAAAAAGATGTGTTCTCGAATTTTTTCGTCTTCTTCGTGGCTGCTAATAGGCGGTTCTTTCCGGTAGATATCGATAGGCCATGTGTCCTCGCCTGCGGTTTCAGGAGCATATTCCCAATATTGGTTATATTCGCCTGTTTCCTATAAGTCAAATATTTACATTGTGTCTAGTTTATGCATTAATTGGTAGGTATCATTCGTTAAAGATCTGTTAAATGCGTTGCCCCCAAGTATATTTTATTCCAGATATTTATGTAACACAGTCAGAACATAAGAACTAAAGGAAAACCAGCCCTTGATTATCTTTATGTAGTTTAAGTGTCCATACTGGAAATGCACCCCCCCCCCAAAATAAACAATTCGATAAAGTTTGATCTATTCCAATAATTTTATTTAAATGCTCGACCCTACATATAATGTTGACTGCCCACACTGCACTGTATTACGTACCCTAATCATACCCTAATTTTTCAACTCTATAGATTTCAGCCAATTTACCGTTAATTTGGTTAAAGAGAATTGCGAGTATCAATATCACGTTGATTTAAACGATTTACCTTTGTTAAGTTGTCCACAGTGACCAGAATGAATCCCCTACCTCCGAGTTTCAGCTCACCGTTCATATTGTTAACTTGATCCGGTTTTAACTTGTCCTTGAAAACAACTCCTCCGCGAGGCAAATGCTTCGTATCTTCGCTTAAGTATGCCGGCTTTTCTGAAAGTCTCTCTTCGGCTGTTTGTTCTGAATATGACGAAGTTCTAGACTGTTCATTGTGTAGTATATGATCATTCCGTCGATTAATTAAACGCGATAAATGCTCGGCAAACTGTCCTTGGCTATTCAGCACTTTTAATGATCGTCCTTGCGTTTGACTGGTTTCAGCATTCGGTGACACTGATAACGCCATTAAATTCCTATTTGCTTGCGACGTTGGCGTTGAATTCGTATGGTTTACTCTCATGTGAACGCCACAGTCTTTCGGTACTCCGTTTACGAAAGTTATTGATAAATAAACAGCAACGTATGTTAAAAGACCCGTGTATAAAATAGATTTGTACTTGTTGAATTTATCAGCGAAGCTGCCGAGAACTGGAGCACCAAAAAAGCCGCAAAACGGCCTGATTCCCATCAATATACCAACGTGATGATGATCCAATAACAACGATTTCTTGTAGTACAGGGGTAGATAGGCAAACAACGCCGTAGCTGCGTGAAAGAACAAGTAAAACAGTTTGTACACAATGAGTTCAGGGTCCCCAAACCAAGAGGGCCACGTTACCGATCGTTCGTTTCGTCTTTCTGAACGCATGTCGTCTTTGGTGTTCTGAAACAGCTGTGAAATGTCGTCGTCGCCATTCGACGTTTCGGGGATCTTTGTGAATTTAATAGGATGTAAGTTCGGCGAACTAGCCATTCTGAGTTGATGGTCAGAGAATGACTGTCACCGGCTTAGATCACTGACAATTGCCTTCTGTATGACTCATTACATCGCCGACGAACGTCTGGTTTCTATGCAAGGAAAAATTTGTGACTGTTGTGTCATGCATGAGACAATATCATCGTAATTTGAATAAATTATACAAAGAACTATTATATTTTTACTAAGAGATTATCAAGTGTCAGCTGTCAAAAGAAAGTGTGGGATGCGCTTCATCGATTGTCTCGTATGCTGATCCATAGGCGTACGGGCCTAGAAATTTTGGGGGGGCGGGAGATATTCTGCCCGACGAGCGCCGAGACCGAGAAAAACAAGGATGGTCCAGAGGTCTGCTCCCCCGGTATTTTGGAACGTATAAACGCTGAAATACAATTTTCTGCTTGGGTACTATGACGAAACTTTAACAGCTTCACATTATTTAGGAAATTTGATAAGTTAATTGATTTCCACTCATAGCGAAGCGCGTAGTCGGAAAGGGAAATCGTTTTGCCGAGTTTAGGCAGCGGCGTAGCCAGAGTCAGTGTTTTGGAGAGCCGAGATGCGAAAGCCGAAAGCGTGTGGCATACTATATAGGGGGGTCCGGGGGCATGCCCCCCCGAAAATTTTTGAAAATTAGCGACCTGCAAATGTGATTTCCTGCATTTTCCGCGTGAGATTTTGCAGAATAAAGTCAGGATTCTGAGGTCTATCAACGATTAAATCTCGGATTAAATTATGTACAGTTGCTATAAAAGTTAGTAAAGTTACAAACTTACAGAACGATAGATTTGTTTCGTAACTACATGGTGAGTTTTGCTGCGCCAATCAGTTGTGGCACATAGGGTAGCCAGTGGCACAAACGGAAAAGCATGTTTATTTCAATTATTTTCGTTTTCTTTAATTCGGGTTTACGCAAGCTGCAAGCATATATATTCTACCATTTTCTACCATATTTGAGGATTCTTAAAAATTTTTATGTAGTGTGGAGACCAAATTCACTTAAGTATAAATTGCCCGACTCGTGAATATAAATTGCCCGACTAATTAATATTTCTGACTAAACTGGGGGGGCTGCAGCCCCCCCAGCCCCCCCGCCTCGTACGCCTATGTGCTGATCAGGTGTATAGATATCTTCCTAATTTATTTTCACACAAAAACCACAGAAAAAGCACATAAAGGGAATAGCGAAAAGTATAAAGTCAAGACATCGTAGACAGAAACAACGCGAGGGAATAACGACCACTCCTCACCTTTTGATCACGTTCATTTTCTCACTTTTGCGTTTTCAAAGCTTGCAATTGAATTCAATATATCCTCTTTTGTATATCATCACCTTTTATCACTCGATTACATCTATGAGCTTGATGTGTTCACGACGAGGCGACTTTATAATATATAAGACTAGTAGAGAGTCATTTCCTTTACTAACGTACATACTTCTGAATATTTTTTTAGTAAAACAATTTACTCCAACCCTTTCTCCTTTCATTCATGTGATGTTTTCATATATTCTCATTGCACGTTTATATCAGCTAAGGTGAAGTAAATTAATATGCCTATTTATCTTGAAGAATTATTCAAAATAGATTAGCAATATACAGGATGTCCCAAAAAAGTCCCCCTATTGAAATGAAGCTTTTGTTGGAATTTGAATGCATGATCAACGCAGTAGTGGTAAATAGAGGGGACTTTTTTCGGGACACCTTGTATGTATATAGCCAATTTCTATTTCCACTTTTTAATGATTATGACATATAGATATTATATGGACATATACACATACAAAAGAAAATTGGCTATCTCGATTTTTCGAGGACACCCAAAATTATAGACTAAAAGTAAAATCATTCGAAATTTCTCATTTAAATCTCACATATTAATTATAGCAATTGTTTCAAACGCATCATTATGTACAGTACAGGGTCAAAACGTATATGAACGAGTTTCTTTTTTCAGAAAGTAGATGAAGAATGTCCAAGTATGATAAACATCCGCCATGTTTAATTCCTTAAAAGTTGTTCGTAACGTCATAAAAATAATTTTTTAGTGGGTTTGTCTGGAAATTTTACCCGGCTGGCGGGCTGTATCTGTCGTAACGAACTTGTCCAAGATTGCACGAGTCTTTGAAATAATAAAATGAAATATCTCAAGACATTTGATACCACATGCACTGTTATAATCGAATTCATAGACATCCGGATCGTCACACACTTTCTGAATGGCCCCGAGAAGAGCTGGAATATTGTTGTTTGTGCAGTTTAACTGCGGGCCGGCGCGAAAGCAAAGGATTTGATCAGGGTAATTTTCCTCAAACTTCCGATGCATGTTTTGAGTATCAACCAGATGGCGGCTATTGGAAATCATCTATGATCTATATTGCTAGTGAAAACATCGATATTCAATTTGCGTTTAATTAAAAAAATTGAAGAAGATATTCAAATATTTCGCTAGCGAACTATAATCTCTCTGTAAGTGGAAATCCAGCCTAATTCTATTCTATTACTCGAGCTGAAGCGAGTCTTGAATTCGGTCAATTTTTCTTTCGCGCAAGACTTATTCTCCCACGCGGCCAATCTAATCTTGGCCAATCGAAATAAATCGTGCATGGTCGCATGCGAATATTTGTGTTATCTTATTGGCGTTCAGAGGCTGCTGCTTCTTCGTGCTAACTTCAGCGGCTGATTCGACTTCCAGCATCTTTGTGCTCAACAGTCAGCTGTGGGTGAGGACTGTTTTCTGGCATATGGCCCGTTACGTTAATAAGAAGTGTAATAATAGTGCAATGCGTTTTATTATGTGTACCCAAGTATTTGTGAATCTATCTAAGCGTACTCAAGTCAAAGCTAAACAACACTGCACGCATAATTATTCTCTGTACTCGATCGAAGCGAAACAACACCGAACGCATATTTTAAAATCTGTCTACTCAATCAAAACTAAACGACTGCACGCATATTCTGCGCAATCAAAATTACTTCTGTACGACGATCAAAACGTACTCGATCAAAACTGAACGACAGCTGCGCGCATATTTTGTGTACTCAATCTAGTTCATATATTTTAAAAACTTAATGCATATATTACGTTACTAAAATGGGTATGGGCAAACTCCCCATTCCCCTCTTAAAGATAACCCTCGTTTTACCGGCAGTCTACTTCCTTTCTATCTGCGGTTTTACCACAATTACAGGATCTAGCGTGCACGAGAAAAACTGTTTTCTCGCATTTTACTTATTTCACAGACACTAAAACTGTAAAGGGGCCGTTAAACTTCCGAAGACAGCGCCCCATAAATATATTAAATTATTATTATTTTAATTACCAATGCTTGTGAAAACATTCAAGTTCTCCAGCTAAATATCCAATGTGGACATAACAGAGAGTACAATTGTTCTACACTATAATCTTTTGGTGAAAATTCTGAGACTCTCAAAACAGAGAGAAAAGATGAGACGAAGTGCAACTGCCGATGTTTTACAAACACGCATTGGCATATTCTATGCGTCAAAAGCGCTCTTTTACGAAAATCTATTCCTTTGCTTTCCTATGGTTCTGGCATCCCTCGTCTTCGACTTTCAAGGGTGTCAGGTGGGCGAGTCAATTCAGTGCCAAAAACAGTCAGCGTAACCATTTTGACAACAATTTTAGAAGCATTAACAAATACGCTTCGATAATTCTATTTTAAAACTACTTTTCGGTTTATATTATGATTACACCTATTCATCAGAGTCCTGGTCTTCTTCGTCATCGTCATCGTCACTTTCCACGGGCATGTAGACATCTTGCTTTCTTTTTGTACAACAATTCAAATGCACAATAACCAAGGTAAGGATAACAACGACGAGACTAATGATGGCCAATCCAAGGAAAACTGTTTTAGCACCAATTTGGTCCATCAAAACTCCACCTAGCATTCCCCCACCACCGTAACCAATTCCCCAGTACAACATGTGCACTACGGCCGACACGCTTGACCCGACCGGATAACTCTGCCCGATATACGACATTGCTGAAGACCAAACAGCTGACGATGTGAATGCTTTCAGAAATTCCACAGTTAATACTAACCATGGATTTTCAACCACGCCGTACATCGTCAAGCGAACAGCATAGGCGAACATTCCCAAAGCCAGCACTTTCAAATGACCGTATTTTGAGATGAGTTTCACGGACAACAGGAACCCGACCATTTCACCGACTGCGTTAAAACCTAGAATTAAGCTGAAGAGGTGTTGAGTTCCTCCTAATGACTGCAGGTGCCAAAACAAGAAAGTCTGAATAAATCCCATGTTGAAACCAGCCACGAAGACAGCGAAGAAGACAAACAGGGTAAGGTAATTCTGCTCCTGACAAATGCTAAGCAAAGCAGGGCTTTTGCTTGGATTTACATCAGTTTCGTTTCGGAATTTAAAAGGGATTGCGACAACCAGGGAACAGAGCATCATAACGCCGAAGGCATAAAAGCATGGAGTATAGTTGATATCATCAAGACCTTTGCACGCAAGCGAGCTATCGTGATTTAAACTAACTAACATTCCCACCACGAACGCCGTGACGCCCCAACCTATGGAACCGAAATATCGCTGCGCGCCATACTTGTGTGTTTCATCGTCAAGAACCTGGAGTGTTGCGGTGTTTGCCATGGTCTGTGCGGGAGCCGCGAATAAATTTCCAAACAAAATAATCAGGAAAAGGTAAGTGAAGGTGTGCCACGTATCCAGAGGTAAATGGTTAGTACTAATGGACCACCAAGACCTTTTTGCAATTGTTTTGTCTGCGAATTCTGAATTCATATTGTCTACTATCGATGCTGAAGGTTGATTTTTGGTTTTGTGCGAACCCTCGGATGACTTGTTCTCCGAACGATTCCTGATTTCAGATGTTTGATTATTTGTATCATCGCGTTGCAACACGTTTACGTTTGATCCGGTCGATTTGTATTCGTGACTCCCTCGAGGAAGTTTCTCGCGTGGAATTTTCGGGGTATAGCTGACGTCCGCAGGGTTGTAATCGAGAATCTCGCGTGGATATTGGTTACTGGGTTCCTCGCCGAATACATTGTCTGACATGGGATAGTTGGAGTCAATGGATCGCTTTACCAATCGTGTTGCATTTTCTGTACAACTCAACGGTTTCTTACCTGCGGGAACGAGAAGAAGGCTAGTATGGGAAAACAGCCAACCACATAGGCCAATAAAAAGGACAATTTTCTTTGCATTGAATCTGTCCGCGAATAAAGCCCAAAATGGTGTTGTAACTGACTGTACAATTGGCCGTAAGCCAACCAAAAGTCCTGCTTGTGTTGGTGACAGCCACAGATGCCTGAAGTAAAGTGCGATAAAGGGAAAGAGGGATCCGACTGCTCCATAGAAAAAGAAATAGAAAGCTTTAAAGGGCAACAATGTACGGTTTATGTTTGAGCAAGGTGACCGTTTGTCATCGCTGTCTTTGCTGTTTACTGATTCGTACAGAGGTGGAAGGTCCTGGTCTGAGGTTTCTATATACGGCCGACCTTCGTTTGGATCCATCAGTCTCTGTTTCAAAGATGATAAACGATCTACACGAATGTAGAAAGACGTATATCAAATTTAGAATTGGATGAGCGCATTATATGTATGTGTATATTGTGTTAGAGAGAATTTTAACAGGGGCATAGTGATAGAGGGGGGAGGGGAGGGGAGATGACAAAACCCAACTATATCAAACGATGCCGATTATGTCAGCAAAACTTGCATCATGCACTACCCAGGTTTTAGTATAAGTAGTATAGTTCTGATGCATGTAAATATGATTATTCAAAGAAGCAAAAAGGAAAAAAGCGAATATATAGTTATAGAACTATATATAATACACTATAGGAGTATATCCATTATACGTGCATGCCATGTTCACACTGACAATGTCAAAAGAGCTTCCGTTGCGACCAGTCGAGACGTTTTCCAGGCAAAAAAGCTCAAAAAGTTTGAAATATTTTCCTGCTACTCTGTATACGATTCTACGAAATCTAAATTATTGTTAAATACGTTCCAATTACTATGTAATTAGTATGGTATTAACGTAAGAGCGCAAAAATTGCCAAATCTGAATAATATCTGAGTGAGCATTGAACTAGTAAAATTTTGATAAACATGCATGACACAAAAGTCAACTATTAATTTTACGGTTGAAACTTGAAAGGACGATATAGTCAATTAATGTAAATTTAGAATATTTGTTTCCTTCGCTGCGGTAAGATGCTCCAAATAGTGCAAGAAATGCAGTACGTCGCGACCATTAACTGACCACTGACTCAAGTGCCTGGACAGAATTGAGGAAAAAATATTGTCACGAGTATTCTTTGCTCTCACAAGGTTGTATTTCCTTTTATGGACCTAAACCTAAATTCTCCATGGAAAAATCTTGTAATAGCTCGACCCTTTCTCGTATGAAAGAGCCACAAAGCAAATATTTTATGTGGGCTAAAAAAATGTCAAAGTTGGATTACCTTTACATGCATGAATGTCCTGTATGTAAACTAAAGACACAAGTCTAAAGGAATACGTCTAAGCGTACATCTGTCAATATCTTTCTCCTTCATAGTTGGCTTTCACTGAATTCTAAGCTCTCTATCACATTTATATATAGCGGCCGATGAAGTGATGATAGTGCAGACAGCATTCAACAAACAATTTCTAATAGCCGCGAATATCGTGAATGCAACGAGATTTTTAATTGGTTCTAAATATCAAATATGGTCCCATGAATCTCCCTTCTTGATATATATAGTTAACTGTTTATTAAAGACTTAGTGAATATCATCCAACACAATTTTTACACATATATACCTATACGTACGGACATACACACATAGCTACATATATATATACAGTAGATATATAAGTACATATTTCAGTACAGTATACATGAAATATACCCGCTTCAAATAATTTCCTTGATCTCGAAGACAACAACTAGTCATGCACATTAAAGCGAACTGCTTTCTATCGCTTGCTATATAGCCAACGTCGTAGCCTCAGCCGCAATCTGAAGTTGATTAAAATTCAACCTTCGCTTATGAACGTATACTCCTATACTTTCAAAAGAACGCTCATATCTCAAAACGACAGTCGACAGAAGATACTTTTTATACATCATGAAGTACGGCTGAATTTACGAATATGCCGAACAAACTGGGTGATTCCGACAGACGTAAATCTATCATAGCGGCCTTGAATGTCCTCCCCTTGTACGGTAGTTTAAGATCATAGCCAAAATATGATTACAACACCGAACTTTCGTGTGAAATACAAAGCAAAATTCACTTACACTTTTTAGACCAAGTACATATTGACCCCTACATCTTGTTTGTCTGACTTAGCAGTGTTTGTAATATAATCTCCTCTTCTTGCAGTTAGTCAGAACATATCTTACAATATTATAGTATCGAATCCATTAGGTATTCCTGCTTTCAAACCACAACTTAAACTCTACGAAACTTATATAATTTATCGGACGCTTAAACTGTTTCTTATACAGCTTCGTCGAGCATCTGGTCGTTCACTGACGATGATAATGTGATCTTTTGTCTCAGTTTGACAGAACTGAATAAATTTGCATTTACGTATTTTTTCTATCCGAAATATATTCATCTCATTAAGATAAAGTATAGGGTATTTCTTTTTTCCGTTGACTGCCTCGCCGTATTTGAAATGTTATTGAGGCTACATGAAAGGCTATTTTTCTCGAAATATTATATAACAAACTTAACTTCAGTATAAAAAGGATAATACTCATTGGGAATAAACAACGTTCATGTTGTTCGACGCTCCAGTTATTCTAATCTGCCAGCTGTGTGTACTGATGCGTGGGGGGAACAAGGAGTCTTCAAGATATAGCAGATGTAAATCATATATAATTTTCTCCTCCGCATAATAAATAATTCCTTCCAATCAAAACTGTCTGCGACTTAGTAAACATTTAGTTGTCCCATTTCCGCGCGTCCTACTCATTCCATATATATTATTTATTAAGAATGACTCCAACGCTATACTATTGTTATCCCATTATATTGTATTCAGTTACTCGAGTCGCTTAAACTCGTTTCTGGGACAAAACTTTCTCAATTTCTTGTTCGTTGTGTTAAGGCCTAAAGGACAAAATTGGACGCACAACGACACAGTACTGTCAGTTTTGAAAGTGACTAAATTTTCATGCTATAATCCATATAGTTTTTAAATAAACTACAACGCCAATAGCTGCATTATTTGCTTTCAAAAATAAAAGAAAATGCCTATAAGATTGATAAGCATGTGAGAATAACTAGTTAGCTACCGGTGGTATAGTGTACATATTTTATATAATGTGTTCACGTCAAAGATTCCATGTTTCACAGATTATTTGCTATAGTATGTAAATTTTAAAGCAAGTCCCGCTACGCAAATTTTATGCTGTCATTATTTCATTCATTTCTTTTGAAATTGTTTTCACGGGCATGCAGCGAACATCAAAGTATATTCGAAAAGAGCAAACCGTACATGCATACATGGCTATATAGCCATACGCTACTGCTTAAATAAGTGGGTTTACGTAGACACGTTAACGTCGATCTTTATACCCTATAATGGTCAATAGAACTGCAAGAAAGGTGCAAAAATACTAAATTTTACCCTTCTTTCGAGTTTATAAATGCGCACTAAAGCCTGGTTCACACGAGTGAAATAAGCAGAAATACAAAAGAAATCTTTAGCGATAATTATAGTGCTCGAAAGTGCCGATCTCCTTTTGCTCTTCACCCAGGTCAACATCTCGCAACGCTTCTTTAAACGCATTGAAAGGAGTTAATTTCTCGGATCAAGTTACAAGTCGGTCAAATCTAAGCGCGACTAGTACTTATTTTATAGTCGATATTTCTGCGAAATCGTGTAGATTAACACGAATGCGTACACTGAATCAAAAAACATTTCAAGAGCGGCAATCATTCAATATTAGCCTCCAAATTTTATTCGGATTTCGCCGAGAAAAAGCTCCTCAGGAAGGAATTGATTTGTGTTCTGACTTTTGAGCCATCAGGCCTTAAACAATAGTTGTCCGATTATGTAACTTTCCTTGCAACTAGCAATGAAATCCTACTCCCGAGGCATCTGAAGTTGTCAAATACGAACATTTCTTACATTTCCTTTGCAAACGTTTTCTTTGCAACACTCTTTACAAATTAACATTCCTCAAAATTATATAATTGCATTGCAAGTTGCCAAGGAAAATTGCATAGTGTAACAGCGCGGCCTTTACTGACATCTCTTCGGTGGCATGTGACTAATATACTGACTCATATACTTTCAAATCCTTCGGTGGCATGTTCTGACAAATACTTTCTGATCAAATGAACAATCCCTAAATTGCTCGACCGCGTCACCATGCAAGTACTGTGATTAACATCAATTAACAAACTAATAATAATTATGTAACTGTTTAAAGTAACGCGTTAAACTTATCGTGTTGTATCACCTCCGAGAGATTCCGACATGGTTTCATTCGCTAGAGACCATGCACTAAAAGAAGCTATGACCAATTGAGACAGTACCCGACGTTTTCGTAGAATCACGGGAAACCCTATACTCATCGATCGAGCAGCGTCCTGAAATACGTATAGGAATTTTTCGAACTTCGAAGTGAAATCGACGATGCGAGATTCCAAATCACCGTACCACAAGCAGCACAACCAGCATGAGTTCACTGGTATGTTAATAGCAATTCATAACTCCACAAAAGGTTTGTTATAAATTCCGTTGGCTTGGTATTTTGTATTACAATAATTCACAAGTCAACATATCAGCTATGACGATTGCATTGGACTAGCGCAGTGCACAGAGTTGAGGGTGGATTTCCACTTATAGAGAAATAGTTCGCTAGCGAATTATTTGCATATTTCCTTTTGAATTGAGAACAGTCATGTTGAACTAATTTATGCTGTTTTCAAAGCAAATATGCATATATTTCGCTGTAAGTGGAAATCCAGTATGGTGAACTGTGACTAGCTTGCATGCTTATGAACTGACGCCCCGCCCACCCTGAGCCGCCCGCTCGATCATCCTACAGCCGCTGATCTCCACATAATAGCTGAATGCAATCCTTTTTGTTTTCAATAAAGTACTCCGGCACGATATCAGTGGCAACGCCCACGAATTAGTTTTTTTCCCTGAGAGCATGATTTAATCTTGACCTAATCATCAGCGGTTGACCGTGTGTAGGTTGCCGTACGCATTAAACTTTCGTATGGTTTTTACGGTTCCTGTTTTAAAATTTCCTATGTGCCAGTTAGTAGTATTACCAAACTTCATCGAAATCAGTACTCTCTTCTTGAAACAGTCATTACGAGAACCAATGAAACAAATTGAATTGCTGTGAAATTAGTTGTTACGTCGCTATTTTTAATTAAGGAAAAGAACTGTCATAAAAGCCGGAAAACATATCTGACATTTCTCCCATCAATGCTGCTAGAAATACTTGTACTTCACCCAGTCACGTTCGAGAGTCTCAAAGACACGTGTAATCCATCGAAACTTCCCTAATATAATAATTCTGCTTCCACTACAACAAAGTTATCAGCCGCCACCACCAACTCGGATAGATCGGGTACTCTATTAGTATATGATTATAGTAACTCGTCCGACCATATAGGCATAGCCACTTATAGACTATATACTTTCATTGAGTCAGGTTTAAGTATTGGATCTAATTGACTGAAATAGTCAATGTAGAACCCACGAATATAATCTAAATTCTAAACCTACAGGCTATAACCTTAACCTAACAGTAAATTAGACACCACTAAAAACACGAGTTTAACTCGAGTGTACATGCACATGTACAACGATATAGGAATTCTAAAGAGAAATATTTTCACAATTTGATTCGGGTATTTTTATGCATAAATATCCACGCACGTACTGCTATACCTTGATGAAAAAACCGGTCTTGTATAATTTTAAGGGTTTCGTTATTATATTATATAGGCCTATAGCCACCATATACGTGCAGGTATCAACACCCGACATGCAGGTTTAAATCTCAATTTGTAAACAAAGCTCTTCGCTCTTTTTATTTCTTTTGTATGCTGTTCTGAACAGTTCATGCAGTATTATATATTTAGCTATATAAAATTAGCTAACCTGGCTTCATGACAGACGAATAGGACTGTCTAACCCTTAGCTACTTCTTGAATGATAAGGCTATAATTACATGTTTTGACTTTGAAAATACGTGGCGCGAGCCTGACCTCATTCCAGATTTTGCTTTGTTATAGGATCTAATACAAGCCTATATAGCCTAAGAAAGCCGAGTGTATATATCCACACATGGCTATTAGTATTATTTACGCTGGTTTAGGCGATTCAAAAATTTCCTATCAGCTATAAATAAAAAATAACATTACTCACCATAAACAACATAAACTTCGTCCTGACAAGAAGCCATGATTTTAAGTTTAATTAAGGTCGCTGAAAATACTATTCGCGATGAATTTTCATGCCAAGAATAGACCTTGAGAGGTTATACGCTGTACGTTGAATATTACACCAACATCTAAAGTCTTTGTTGCACGTTCAGACTTATATTTCATATTGCTTCTATAAATCTTTGACCTCAAGTGGTTGTCTTTGTAATACAAATGCGTGTGCAGGTAACCGAGGCGACAAGAACAGTTATTTAGAGCGAAACTAGTTAATGAAAGATGAAGAGAACTGTTATGAGACTGTCGTTAAATTTGTATGCCTAACATCCCGTGGTTTATTTTAATATTTTTGTCCGTTTCAGCAATTCCTGTTCATATCAGTTTCACCGCATACGTCATTGTCTTTGTACCTTGATCTTGTAGCGGAATATATGAATTTGTGATTAAGCTATCGATGAACGGAATTGAAGTGCATGATTGAGTTGAAGCTACGTTACCCATGGTCACTAAGTATTGGGCCTTTACAGAAAGTTAAAGGTAATGGTGACAGCGTTGTTGTGTTAAGTGCCATTGAGGAGCATGACTTCATTTTTAAAACAGCGCAGCGCTGCACTGCAATCTCATTATCTACGCTGGTAGGTATATAAGACTTGTCGAAAGTCGAAACGCATAACGCAGTAGCTAGTACAGCTAAGTTGGGCCAAATCAGTTTTTTAATCTAAAACTCAGCTTTTAGTGATCGCCTCGGCCAACAGACTTGTAGATCGGGCATAAAAATGGCGAAAGAAAAATAATGAATTATACTCTATATAGTTTGATCCGAGCGTTTGTTTGCATGAATGCGCTTCTGAAACGTAAACCAAGTCCTGGTTATATATTTCTTGAACAGACTATTTTATTAAGAGCGATATTTTTCCATCATACGTCGTACCCACGCTAGCACCACACGAAAGGGATAATAAACCTATATAAAGTAATTGAAAATCCCATGTTGCTAGCTATATATCGTATATATCGTATATATATATATATATATATATTAATATATATATATATATATATATATATATAGCGTGGAAATCGCCTGGAGGGCAGTTTTGACCCATGCCGACTAAAAATTCTTAAAAAGAATTTGACCCTGTCATAGACTATTAGCATATTACTGAATACACTGCATATATATATACAAATTAAATATTTACATTGCACGATTGTTTCTGAAATAGTAATTAAGATCCAACGCAATCGGTTGGTTTTTATCATTTAACCAAACTTTGAACGTTTCACGAAAAATCGGACTTCGGTCACAAGAGATGCATGTGTTCAGCATGAATCTGTAGTTCTTCACATGTGGATCAAACATATTTCCCCATTTGTCAGTTACATTTTTCAACTTTTGTTGATTTTTGACTGAAAAGGCAACAACAGTAAAATTTTCGGTGAAATTCAAAGAATGATGTCAGTATAACTTTTTAAAAGTATGATAGGGGAGTTCGCGAGTTCCTTACTGTAGCCTACTGGGTATTGATCTGTTACTATTAAGATGTATATCCTCTTGTTCAGTGTTTTAAATTGTCTCCTATAGGAGCCATTTCTTCAATTAGCAAAACATATATCGCTCTATTGAAGTGTATTGTTTTAATCAACTGATCTTAGATGGCATCAAAATCGTCCCCAGACCCCAGAGACTTTTCTGTCAACGTGTAAATGACGTTGATATGGATGTCATTGTCGTACCCTTAGTTGTGTAATTATAAATCCTAGTATAATGTTTGTAAAGTGCCATAAAACAAATACCTTCCAGTCATCGTTCTGACCTGTAGACTGCATGATAGTCTTTGCGTTTAGCGTTTCAGAATGTGTTCATGTTATAGTGTCTAGCATTTGTAGTAAATATATTTTCCTGTTTGATATTAAATGAATAAATTCCTTATCCATCACTTCAACGTATTATTATTGTTCTAATGTTCTCGTATGCTGTGGTATCTTTAATCGGTGGTTATCCTTAATCCGGTGTTCGCAGTCATACCGCTTCGACACTGCCCAATAAATAAGATAGATAATATATCATATCTGTAATTATACCTTCTTCATACTTCCGCCAAGAAGAGGACTTCCTCCAAGCATCATTCCACCAGCTCCACCTAGACCACCAGCTCCACCCAATGAACTACCACCTAATGCTCTATTCCCAATGCCAGCATCACCCAGTCCTGCAAGTCCCGCTTGGCCACCAAGTACCCCAGCTCCTCCCAGACCACCTGCCTCTCCAAGCCTCCCTGCTCCTCCAAGTACCCCTGCTCCTCCGAGACCACCCGCCTCTCCAAGTCCTCCTGCCTCTCCAAGTCCCCCTGCTCCTTCGAGTCCCGCGGCGCCCCCGAGACCTGCTGCTGCTCCAAGTCCAGTTGGTCCGCCAAGACCACCAACATCATTAGATATTCCAAGGTGAGGATTACCAAAAGCAGCATGGCCGGCACCGGCTGCTAAAGCTGATGTAGCAGATTGTATGGTGTCTGAAAAAAGGGTAAAATTGGGAATGAGATAAAGCCATTAAAAATACCTTCAATAATGGGCACGCTAAACCCAAGAAAATGTTTATGAATTCCCTAATAAACCTGCCTCCTTGCTGCCCTTCTAAAGTTGCTTGCCCATCTCCCATCTGTTCTGTTTGTCCGGGGTTTTCCATTGCTGATAGCCCAGCCACGCTCGGTTCCATATCAGCGATTTGTCTTTCCTCGCCAAGTCCTGTAAATGAATTTCCACCAATTGAGTCTCCCTCTTCATTATTTAACGGCGAACTCGCAAATCTCGGATCACTGTTCATATTCTCAGCGTTTGTTAAAGCGTGGTTCAAATCTTAATTAAATAATCCCGTATAGGGCATAACATAGTTAGGGCGTAGGTAACAGGGCGAATCCCCCAATAATATATCTGGGGGTTAATATCTTTCGGCCGCCCAATAATGAAAACTTTATTGGAATATATAATTATTATTATATAAGTATTTTAAATTGTATATAGGTTGTAGTGACACATGTACCTGCATGGGTGGGATAGGTTATCAATCAACAATAGCATCTCAAAATTAATCAAAATACTTAAATTCATCAGAATGAAATTAGACAAACCAAACGTTTACTTAAGTAATTTTTTAAGATATTTTATTCACTGCCAAAAACTGTAAGTAATGTCAAGACGTTACATTAAGCGCGGATGGGAAAGAAACGATATCAACCAAGCTATTCCAATACTGATTCCACCCGAAAAAAGGGAGAATTAGGAAGGCACTTAAACAGAAGTTTTGCAACATTGCAAACCAATTGCTAGTTTATTAGTAGATTTAATTAATCGAATCTGACATTAATAGAAATAGTTCTAATAAATCTCATGAGCTAGGTTAGCCATAGTAAAAAACTTTATGCCTTACTTAGGTATAGCTTACCTGTTTGTAGTTCCATCATCCCATTGCGCGCCTGTGGTTTTTGCTGAACTCCTGCTGACTGTGGCGAGGGATTGTGAAACATGGCGGCTGCATCCCCCATCGTTGTCTTGCCTAAAGAATTCTGAGACTCGGCGTTAATTTGGCGCTGTATTTCCTTAAGCTCCCTTGCACTCTCTGTTGCAACTTGATTTTGAATGCTCTACCAACAAAAACATGTCATTAGTGCAAATTGAAGTCTTTAGTATCGTATGTGCTCGGTGGAAATATGTATTTTTCACCCAGAGATCACAAATGGCAAAAATACAATCATAACTATGTTATGAATACCTGTGTAGCATCTCGACCTGTCAATGAAGACCGAGAGAAAGTGTAATCGCTATCGTCGGGGAATTGTGATCCAATCTTTTTATCCTCCTCGGCCTCCAACGCCAATCTATCCTCCAAGGTTGTGTCCTCCTGATAATTGTTTTGAGGAGCGTGATCATTCGCCAAATCGTTTAAGCTGATCATATGCGAAAATGCATTTCTGCAAAGTAATTTCACAGGATCAATGATATTAATTCATACTGTCTTAAGATATTTGGAAACATTTCAGTGAAATATTCCTGGCTTCTCAATGATAATTCTCATGGAGTTTATTTTCAACACGTGCATGGACATAGCAAAAGAATAGAGAAGTAGCTACACATTAACTTTACATACCTATGCAGCGGCCGTCTCAAGGGGCGGTGCACAAGCGGTAAAAGCCTGTTCACGTGTCTGTGGTTAACAAACTGCTTCATGCTGTTCTGCAAATGAGCTACAAACAATAAGGGAAAACTTTATTGCCTGCATGTCTAGAAAAAGTGAAATTGTTATAACCTATACATGGAAGGCATATAATATGATGAGGAGGGGGGGTAGACTTTAATTGTTGCCACAGTACTAGTTTATTTTAAGAGTCTGATATCCACCTTTTGCGTCCCTTCTTCCCAGAAACATTTTTAGTCTTTTTACATCCGCCATTGATTTGTCGTGGTAGCAAAGAGCAGCGACCAAAAAGAAACTAGGATTTTTTACTTACCTGGACGTGGCCATTTCCTGATGGACTTTAAATTTGGACGTATTTTGTGCGTGTCGTGCAGCCGTTGTTTAATAGCTTTCTGTGCGGCAAGCTTGGCCCTGATTGCAGCAACTCTCAATTCAGCTGCGTTGTCTCCATGTTTCGCAGATTCTTCAGCAGCTTTCTTTGCCGCTTCTTCGGCCTTTCTTACAGCTTCTCGTACTGCATCATTGGAAGAAAGAGGTCAATAAATTACTTTTCAGTGTGTTACCATCATAAATTCATGCATGACCTGAAGTCATCACACCTTGTGTCATGGAAAGTAATTATGCCTCACACCTCTAGCCTTTTTTTGCGAGGTTTTACTCGTTTTAAGGAACAAAATAACAAAGTGGACAATCAGAAAGAATTTGCGCGTAAGAATGAACAATAACGCTTACCTTGGTCTGCACCAGATTTACCTGGAAGTGGTTCCAATGGCAGCGATAATGCTGTAGAAAATAAGAAGAATTTACCTGTAGAATTAGTGAGAAAAATCTTGACGCTATTCCATACAATATATAGCTAATTTAAAACTGGAATTTTTGGCCGCGAATATTATATACGAAAATAAAATAAATGAATGCGTATGACTAAGCAGAACAACTATGAACTATTGAACCAGAACCAACCACCTATACGAGATTGAATGGAACTTGGCTGTTTTACAAATTTGAAGTTGTGTTTGAAACTCTCCAAACAGAAATTAAATAGTAATTTTTAGTAATTTCATAGTCCGTTTAGACTAATTCCATGAAGTCCCTATATATGACTTTATCCTTCATATTCCAATGCCAGCATTATTGTACGTTTGTTCATATATGATTATATTCAGAGAATAAACAGGAAATAAATTGATGTCTTCTCTAGAGCTCACGTGAACTTTTTTTACGAGATAAGCTATCATGCTGGCCGCCGTTTTGATTCTTAAAACAATTAATTGAAATACCAAAACAACACCGATTAAATTTTTCTGCTTCACTGGGTTCAAATGTAGTGTATTATTTTATCTCCTATAAATGAAATACTCCATTGTCATTGACAATATTAACGATACGATAAAAATGATTTTCTAAAGATAAATAATTTTTTTTAAATATTTTAAACAACACAGATTTAATTTAAATGATCACTATATTCATTTTGTCGGTGACTAACAAAACTTGAATTCAAGAGCACAATGCCCATGTCAAAAAAGGGGAACAAAACAGATACTAAGCGTTGTCTACGACACAAATCTATATATACTGCCTAATGTATGTATATATCTTTTACGTTACTACCAACCTCCAATTGCTGATAACAAGATCAGTAATTTTGCCAACGCTAACGTCGCCATTTGTAAAATTTCGCTACACTGGCGACCTGTTGCTCACGATAAACAACCTGCAAAGCGTAATTAGGTGCAAAATACTTTCCACTCTCGCTACATTTTCTGCAGGACAGAAGGACTTATAGGAAAGA
Source organism: Dendronephthya gigantea (assembly GCF_004324835.1). Lineage (NCBI taxonomy): Eukaryota > Metazoa > Cnidaria > Anthozoa > Malacalcyonacea > Nephtheidae > Dendronephthya > Dendronephthya gigantea. Next base: position 107,816 of record NW_021163191.1, on the reverse strand, counting down.
ACGGCTTAGCCTTTCAAAAAAGTCTTAACGATGCGTCCGAAGGCAAGCATTAAACAAAATAATTACTCAATTCCAACGGCATTATTTTAATCTCATGGATTTAATCGTATACATCATGGGATAATATAGGACGGATCGAAAAGCACTTTGGGGCCTGAAGAAGTCACAGCGAGAAGCTGCTTTTGTTAGCTACGATGAAGATTTAGCTAAAATATCAAAAGGTATAAAAAGCAAGAAACAATTAAGATATGGCTCGTACATGAAGCAAATAAAATGTACAAGTTTATCTTTGGTGAATATATAAAAACTATTGAGGTCAGTGAACCATGTCGAAAATGGGCTCGGAAACAGTTTATGCTTTATCGTGCTATGTGAGAGATGTATAGATAGCACTGCGGGGCACGCGGAGCGTAAAGGGCTCAGAGAGAGAGATCAGAGAGTGGGAGGGTAGATCCCAAATAGAATCGCCCGGTAAATTTTTGAAGCTGAGTAATTTTGGCCGCCAATGCACTGGGAACCACTATATCATGTCTGCACCAATTTAGGTAAGTCACAATACTGTACAGACATATTCGCAAGTAGATTTAATCTCGAGCAACTCCAAGATCACTTTATCAGCAAATTATATAGTACATCATCAATTGCTTGAACTTTTAAAGATAACGTCTCCCTCATTTAGTCTAGAAATTTGATGAACCCGTTTTCAAATCGAATGAGATTACAAATAACGCAAAAAGAGGCATATTTAAAACTCTATTGTCATGACAACCGAGCTATCCACAGGCCTATTATAGGTACCACTGCGGCCTCGATTCTGGTGTGCTCATGCCGTTCCGTTCAACTTCACACTTCACTATGTCTACCAGGGAAAATATAATACGGAATTTTTCCTCCTTTGCTCGCTATGATCCGAGATCATAAAGTTATGTTTCCACCTGGGTTCTGGGTTAGAAATATTAAACGTGAGATTATAAAACTGCTTAGGGACCGCGCGAACGGCAAAAATTCTACTCTCATGATCATGTCCCAGTTTCATTCCAAAACTGCATGCCAGAAAGTTTACACTTTCATTCTCCCAATATATGCATTATCATAAATCATGATCTAAATATATATTTGTATATATAGATAAGAAGACAATTAGACAAGGAATGACCTGCTGGTACCGGAAACAGAACATGTACCGGTCGAGATGTGCCGGGATGTAATGTATCACGTTCGTTGATAAAATGAAATTTATACTTTATATTCGAAGTATTTTTTCGAAATAAGGTAAGATATTCTGTACGTACTAGCGCCTGAGATGATGGTTATTAGTGCATGCAGTCTGATACATGCAATTATATAATAATCTATATGAACATATTGGCCTATAACATATAAAGACTATAGTATAATACGGTTTTTATATTTCTTCCAATAATAATTTAGAGCTAGCTAATGAGTAATGTTTTATATCTATGGGTAGGATAAATAAACGCAAACCCAGGAAATATTACTGCATGTTATTAAAACTAGACAGTTTCTGAGTATATTTTTAAATAGTACGTGCTTACACCTGCAAAATTCATTTCTAATTTCACTTTTGTAAACAAAGGTTATATATCTGGTGATCATGAATGGAAATCTTTGCCTTTCGCTCTTCATCTTGTCTGTGGTTTTTATAGTAGTTTGTGAAGCTGGTAAGTCTAAGGATATATTACTAAAAACTGATCGAAAGCTACTGTTCTTAAAATTTGCATTTCTTAGAGGACGTACGTCGGCGTGCACGCATGCTGTTATTTTGACTGGTTAAATCGCTTTCTTTAAAACACATAAGTAACACTAGGCAATGGCCGGCATCTTTTCGGAGGCTGTACATTTCATGAATGTCCGATGAGCGCTACTTGGACAGAATGATTGTGACATGCATGAAGGGGACAGGTCGTGTATATAATACCGTCGACGTCGACCATCAGAGGCATAATTTAAGTTGCCATACGAAATTTATAATGAAAAATGAAAAGATCCAAACTCCATGACATGGACTATGATACAAAAACTTATGATACAAATATTCAAGAGAATTCACGGAGAAATTATAATGTTTTCTTGAGTTTTTAGCACTTCGAACATGAAAATGCGAAGTGATGCAAGCGCCTGCGTTTTATTGCTCCTTGACGGCTCCTAAAGGCCGATCTACACGATGCAAATAGTCGTACACCATTCTTATCCTGGCGTATGAAAAAGATTGCTGACGCCACTCTTTCGGTTCACCTGTTTAGAACGAAGTTTTTAAATGTCATTATACACGCATTTATTCAAGTTGACGACGTACATTACATGCACAAACTCATATTCCTTGGACAGCCGGGGGGGGGGGGGGGCGGAGTAGAGTGAAGTATATTAAAGAAGTCCTTTTAGAAGGGTATCATAATATATACCGCTTCATTAAAACTCGTACTTGCCTTTCAGATAATCTGAGAAATATTTTGGACGATAAAGTTAACTATGGTAAGCGCGGCACACATAAAAAAGTACCATATCGGCTCAGAAATTGTAAGGTCTGAAAATGTATTTTCGTCTCTAGCTAACGCCATAATTTTGTTTTGATAATAAAACTCTGCTTAATTAATTTGCTCTGCATGCACCATGCGTACAATGTTCTGCAGCAAAATTCTTCGAAATTTCCTCAGCTGAACATGCTGTCCAAGGAGTGAAGAAAACTACAACTTTGCACAAGATTTGTTCCAGGCTTAGGAAGCACTCCAGACACACCCACCACAAAGAGAACAACAAGAGGAGGTCAATCAAACATACATGTGGTGTTTTGTACGGTTATGATGAACAATACAACAAGCAGTCCAATAAAGTTGCTGATATAATCCAGAACAGCCATAAATCTGCAACTAGTCTTAAGAAACAAAAAGAAAAACTCATTCAGGAAGTTAACAAACTTGCGAAATTATCAGGGCCATTACCTAAACTAAGGTTAGCGGGGTAAACTATTAATAAGTATTTTTAACAACATAAATATATTCTGTTTTCATACTTAAAATGAAGCGATTGATTCGCCATGTTCATGCCTTTTACAACATAATATTAAAAAATATAGAATTAACTCGCATATATTTGACATCAATTATTAAATAATTTCGTTATTTCTGAAAGTAAATAAGAAGTCACGAACAGTATAATTTGAGTATAGGATAGGCTCTATTCCCACGGAGCCCCTGCTATGCCTTCTTTACTTTAAGACTCTTTCGATTGCGTAAGCCTCGTAAGAATGCGCGAATACAGCAGACATGAGTATGATATCAATCTGTAGCTCAGCCTCTAATCTCGTTTAAATCTATTTTCCCTTTTTTTTCACCTCTACTATCTAACCGACCACAGCCAAATCCGAATGAGCTTTTATTTCTTAAGGCTCATCTCCATGCATATCAAGATCCTTATAACCATTGTATTTTCCTTGCAATGGCCACGACGGTATCTCGGCCTAAGGCTGTCCATACAGGGCGTATTTCTAGTTTCACTGTCCGATCTAGTTTTGTACCAGATTGGGCAAAATGAACTTGAATGGCTTCTAACATCTGTTGGAAACTTTAAAGATATTCATCCAGTAACGAGGGTACATTAATTATTACCGATACACTGGCGTCCATATATTTAAATCAGTTTACATATGCTTTTGCAAATTTTTTTTCGAGTTCTTTGGGCTTTTGGCAATCTTGTCTTTTCTATCAAAACGACGAGTGTACTCAATTTCTTCACCAGTATCGTCGACGTCATTGTCATCATCCTCATCATCGTCATAATAACGATGTCGATTAACATAGGACCTTGTTCTACCTTGTCCCACTTCTTCATCGTCATCCTCCTCATCATCATCTTCATTGTCATCGTCATCGCCATCATCATCGTCATCCTCGTCATCGTAGAGCCGTCGTCTCGCACTAAGCCACCCTCTTCCAGAAAGCCTTCTTCTCGGATATGGCATACGACTACGAACATAGCCTTGTCCATCCATCATGCTGGGTATTCTTGACAAGCCCATGCCATTTCCCATGAAACCGTTCTGGTAGGCTTGTCCTGTATCCATATCCTGTGAATTTGAAGCCGGCGCTTGGAAATTGGATACTCGATCATTGAAGTCACTAATATCATTCGGACGCGACATTGTATTCATCATTTCACCTGTAAATGCATGAAGACGTTTCAATGAAACTGTTATTATATGACGTTCTAGTGAGAGGTGGGAAGTAAGTATGACATTGCTGATTATGCTTAAAATGTAGTGATGTAAACTCGAAGTGATGGACACAGACCTGTACTTATATATTTTGGTTATTTGATGGAAAATAAGAAGGCTTCGACGGCAAAATTAAAAAATTGAGAAATTTAACTATAATCTCCTGGTTTCAAACACGTCGAGAAGATCAAATGGAGAAGGCCAGCGACAACAACCAAGATTCATGACTTTATGATTCAAAGTAGTTGTAAACAGCTGAGATATAAGTATAAACTATCACATCGTATACTTTGGGATGATCAGCAATGTCATGATACCTTACAAACATCACCTCCAGCGCGTGTCAATTGCAAAATGATTTTTCCATTGATGAAATGTACGTTTAAAAGTTGTACACGGTGGTAGTTGACACTGTTGATAGGATCGATCAATTTGAGTAGGCTGTAAAGGACAAAACAATAGATAGGATAGCTATACTTAACTTACCAGCTCCTCCTCCCATTGGTTGAAGACCAATTGGCATAATGTTCGAGTGCGCATGATCTGGATCCTTTTCACTGACTGCTGGTGGTAATTTTGGTACATCTGGACCACTTGCTATATTTGCATAAATATCACCGCCATCAGTTTCATCAGTTTTGTCCTTTTTTCCAGACTGCTCGCTCTTTATATCCTTTTCTTTATCCTTCGAATCATGCGATGCGTCGTTTTGATGATGGACAGACAAAGCACTCAAAAGCTTTTTCAAATCGGAATTCTTACCCTCCTTCTTAAGTTTAATCAACTTGCCAAGAATCTTCAAAGCTTTAATCTTTTGATCAACTGTTAAGTGTCCTCCTGGAAAGTGCTTCTCGACGATCTTATGCAGCATACTGATGGTTTCCGTTCGTACTTGAAGTTTATGTAGCTGGCTACTTGTTCTTTTCGATCCTGCTTGATCTTCTGGTTTTTCGATAAGAATGTTTTTGTGTGAAGACGCTTGCTCTTTCAACTTAGTTGTATTATGTCTATTTTTCTGCTGCGATCTTGCATGAAGAAGACCATGAAGACCAAGAACAGCGCCTGAACTTTTGGAGGATGCGTTTTTTTTCTTTTCGCAATCTTTCCCACCAACTTTATTTCTCTTATCAAATTCAATTATGTGATGCAAAGGCGCCGATTTACTCCCTTTGTCGTTTCCAGGACATTTGTCTAAAACAGTGTTATCGTATTTATCGTAATATATCGCGATACAATATTCTCACTACGTTAAAGTGTTTGAATTTGTTAACTGTTAACTGTTTCAAACAATTAATAATAAACACTCGTTTTTTTCGTATATTGGAATTTGAATTAAGATTTTCGTACCTGCGTTGGATGACAAAGGTAAAATATTCGTTACAGCTAAGAAAACTAATATCCACTTCATTGTTCAGCGTTCTTCATTATTCTTCTATTTAAATTTACACCCAGGCCAGAAACGAGCTAAAAGTTTAAAATCATATACAACAGCCATGTCAGTGCATGGTTGTGCGTTATTTATTGGAACAATTTACGTGCACATACAGAAATAAAAGTTGGCATACTATATCAATAATGTTTATATGTTGGAAACATACAATAGAGGTTTTGGTCTAAACAGTCATGTAAACTTGTATATAAATAGCATTTACAGTTAACATTATAGTAATCAGAACTTACTTTGAAGCGAAGCATCTAAAAAACAACAACTGCTTTCATCAAATGAAACTTAATTCCAATTTCAAATCATTCTTCTAAGTTCTAAGCCCGGTGTTTTAAAGGAAACTACGTAGTACTTTAAAGAGACTCGAACGGTTAAGATTCAGTTTATCTTATTGTTAACAGGTATTGCAGTTTCTCACAGCAGGTGATGTAATGAACTACTGATCTTAAGTTTGTTCCTATCCAGACTATCATGATCGATATTTTGTTTGTATGTGATATGGAATCTTATCTATGGTGAAATGACTGGTAAATTGGTGAAATTCCTGAAGTTGTTCTAATTAATAATTTGCAAACACACATTCCCTTACTTCCCTGGTTCGTAAAAATTAATAAAGTAAACCGATCGTTGAATTTGAAATATTTTTTTCTTTATAATATTGATCGAAAATTCTTCGGAAACTGATGTTTTTAAGATCAATAGCAATCATTGTATCACTGCATGATAACAATTATGTTCATACAGGCTAGAGTCCATTCCTGGCCTATATATTTGAAAACGTTTTATGTGCATCCAAGGAACATGTTGTAAATAATTAATGAGGTTTAACAAATTACATCATACCCTATTTGGTGGAAGGACGTCTCAATTTTTTTATCAAGTGTTTCTCTTAATATTTATACTAAAAGACAGAGTTAAAACATGAAGAAAATTATAGTTGCCTATATGTAGGGGTAGAAAGTTGATAATCCACCGGGAGGCATGATCTTAGTCGGAAGGAAAATTATTGATACGGTAAGTAGACATGTGGTCAACCGTGAAGGTTAATCATTGCATATACTAAGTCATTGGATCTCAATATTAGGCTAAGATTGAGACTATAATTATAAGTTTTCGAGCTTAACCTTATTTAGGTTTAAAGTGTGATTATATGAGCCATTTTCTGGTTAGATTTATCCTACTCCAACAGTTTTACCGAAACTGTATAGTAAATCAAACATGGCGAATTCATAATCATGGCAGGCATATTTCATTCACGAGAAAAGTAAATACTTAAACTTCACTAATTTCATGCCGAAGCTACCGCATAATTTAATGCTATTTGAAAAGCAGTGCAAATATATTTGATGATCAGTGGCATAACTAGAACGATAACTGGGAGGGGAGGGGGGTGCATGAATATTCATATATTCAGTTTTGCCCGACGAATTTCTAGAGTAATGATAGAGTAACCAAAACGTTCCGAAACCTGAGACAAGTACCATTTGACGTTAACCATTCAACTATAGTCAGACTATATATTAATACGTAAACTGGAATGCCAAGTTGCAGGGGTATTATATATATAAAAGCTTTTAGTTTTTCTGAGTTATGAGCACAAATACTTCACACGAAAAGTTGTGCAGCATATTTGAAGTTACATTTTGTTTTCACTGAGTATCAAAATTTTTTAATGCCCCTCTCTGCTACTTCATATTTGTTTAATTTCATTAGGGTTAGCCTACATGACCTGTATGACAACACCTCGCCTATGAACAAGCATGAAGCGGATTACGGTATTGATTGTGCTTCTTGTAGTCAAACATGTCCAGAGTTACGGTAGGTAAAAAAGATGTGGAGAGACTGACGATTGTTTAATAGCTACAATTCAATCGTTAAACATATCATAAATATCATTCGCTTCCATTTTCCTTTTCAGTGCCCAATTCCGATAAAACATCACGATCAGAAGTTGGCCGGAGGAGAATGCTGGTCAACTTACTACATGCTATCCGAACGCTACGAGATCATAAGAAAGTAAAATCAGCAAGCCTGATATTTCCGAAAATCGATAATATACATTCAGATGAAGTCGGAGAAAATTACATAAGCCCTGAATCAAAACTCGTTTCACAAATCGAAAAAAAAATTGAAAAAGTTCGAACCACAGGAAAAAAGAACCAGATTAGCAAGCGATCAAAAGGGATTCACAGCAGATCAAAAGGTAGTTTAAGGCTAATAACACAATTAGAGAAGTACATTTCTCATACTTAGCAATGCAATTGTCAAAAAGAACGACATTTATCAAATTATATCAATGAGAATATGAGAAGCTGAAACAATCTACATTCTACACTCGCATGTTACCTCGAAGTATAAACATGCACTCTGACCTTCTTACTCAAAACACAACTTTGACCAAAAGGGAAAATTTTCATATAAATGAAAGTAGGTAAAAATATTGGAAGAATTCCATTATTATTTTCATTGTTTTGCCTAAGGAACTCATCACAGAAAACACAGAAATGGAAAAGAACTGTTTTTGCAATTACTCCAAACACTGAGGAGCCTTAGGACTAAAAAAAGTAGAAGTAGAGTCAACCTACCGAAGGAACGTAACCAGCAGGTGAAGAAAGAAATGCAAGTGACTAAAGGAGACGTTAAAACCACGATGCAACAGCGGCATAACAACAGATGGCTAGATTTTGATGAAAGATCAAACGTATTAAAGCCTGTGAAACACGTCGCTAAAATTGGTACAAGTCAAACAAACAAAGCCAGGTATTCCTTTGCACAAGCACGTATGTCCTTCCTGGAGGCTCTGGAAACTGCCCAGGATGAAAAACTATCAAAACTTGCCAATCTTGAGAAGAGATTTTCGTATATATTACCAGAAAAAGAAGAAAATAATCATTTGAAAGTAGGAAAAGTAACAGGCCATACGTTTCAAAATGCCAGAGAGGGTCAGTCAACAACAAGGTTTAGTCATGTACGTCGACCATACCACGATTTGGTCTTTAAAAGGCCTCAAAATGTGATTCCAACAAAATTGTCGATCTTAGAGAAGCCATTTAAAAGGCAAAAAGCCTCAACTGGTTCTAATTCAATATTCTCATCACATTCAACTACACAAAACAGTTTTGAAAAGAAAGAGAATGTCGCTCCGTTCGCTAATGATGATACAAACGACAGAAACATTTCAAAAGTCATGGAGAATCCTCCAAATGAGTCAAAGAGACGAAAGGAATTATTTTTGGATGAATTGTTGTCGATAAGTAATGCTCACAGTAAATTCGAAAAACTAAAACGTCTTGAAAAACTTAAAGAGAAATTACTGCGTAATTTCGACAACGATAAAGCAATCGAGAAAGAAGGTAACGTCTCGTCACATAGCTACAAGAATGAAAGAAACAGACCGATAATCCGAAAAGGGGGAAATCCTACGTTAGATATGAAAAACTATACAAAATCTTCACGGATCGTGTCTGGCAAACCAAACGATGACAATCAACACAATACTATCGCTGGAATAGGTTTACCTGGCAAAGTCGGTTCTTCAAAGCAAGGGCAGATAGACAACGAAAACAATGGGAATCAGGGAAATGCTACAGTGTTGGAAGAACACCTAACTACAAATTCTTCACAAACGGTAGCGAAAAGTGAACCAAATTCCCAGGACGTTAATATAATTGGTGCTGCTCCACAGGCTTCTGGATACGTCTCCACTAAAAGCAAGAATGGATCTGAGAGTGACCATTCTTACCTTCCATTGGACTCATCAGCGATAGCCCAACGGAATGAGGGCGAAGAATTAAATAATTCGCTGTCATCAGTTGTTACCGAGCACGATAAGATAATTTCAGAGTTGACCAAGTCAAAAGAACTCTCGAACCAGATGTCAAACGATAAAAATAGAACCGAAAATTCGCACAAAACTCTGTCAAATATATTACAAAAGGCGCAGAGTATTTTCCTCAAGAAGGTTAAAGAAATCCTTGCTGGCAGTAAAATAAATGGTAGAAACACTAAACTTGCAAGTAATGAAAACTCAGAGAAAGCTCCTGAGAAACCAAAAGGAGGTGTGATTAATACGTCAGCTTACGTGATGGATGAATCACCGCATGACGAAAAAACGGCAGCACAAACGACGCCGAACAATTCAGGAATTGTTCCTAAAACCCCAACGAACGACGAGCTTCTCAACTCAGTTAATCGAAATATAGCCCAACCAGCAACACAACCGCCAAACTCTGGTATAAATTCGCCTATGCAATCATTACAAACTTCCATGGATCATACTCCTCCTCTGCAAACAGAATCCGTTGGACAACAAGGACCAGGGAATCCAGTTTCAGGACAACCATTGACTTACTCGCAGTTACAAGACGCTCACGAGGAAGAAAGAATTGCAATGCAACAGGAAAATGTTTTTCGTAGTATGCAACCTGGAGCAGGCTTACCATCAAGTAATGGCGTGAATTCAGCAATAAATAGTGCTACAATGCCGTCTCAAAGGTAAGAACAGTATATATATGCCTATACTTCAGGATTTTTTTTGGTAAAGAATCAAAAGAAGCTATATATTTCGAAAGAGATTTAAATTGTATTAATTTAAATTGTATTAATTTTTTTACGAGGGTGTCCTAGACCTAAAACATTTCTAACACATTTTTAACTTTTAGGTACATGGGCCCAAATCCGTTACCTCAAACGAATCACAATCCTTTACAAAATCCAGGATTCCCTCCAAATGTTGATGACCTTAGTGAATACAGAGGAGGTATGGAAAGATATCAATTGAGCAACCGTTTAGGTTACCATGCAGATATAGACGATAGAAACGAAGATGACTACCTTCCACGCAGGCACAGGTTACATTTCTACAGACATCGTACTGACGATGAAGACGACTATGATGATGATGACGATGAAGATGATGATGATGAAGATTTTGATGAGGATGGGGACAAAAAGTCAAAAATCGGAAAGCCTCATCATGTAACTGGAAAAAAGAAACATTCGACGAACCATGGTTTTGGAAATCCGTCAAATTCTACCAAAGTAGAACATAAGAAACACAAAAAGGGGCATGTAAAAAGTACAGGAAGATAACATCATAAACATTATTTTTCTTCAGTAGGGAATGTATATCAGTTTAGAAAGATACAAGCTAATAAGCAATGTCTCTAAGTAACTATGAAGGCAGGCTGTGCAGGTTTTATCAATGACCTTAACTTTTTTCGATCTATTATTCGTAGAGGCATGCGGTGATGAGTAAGAAAATTTAGCCCTCTTTCAAATTCAGCAATAGATCAGCTCATAAACCAACACATTTAAGGCATTCAATGTCTCGCATACATTAACGTTTGTTTACAGTCTTTAGTTGTAATGTAACATAAAGCACAGCGCAAAATTATCATTAATAACTTGAAAAAATGCCCTCTTTGCATGTGGGAAATATAAATGAAATGTAATAAGTCAACCAGAGGGCAGTGACAAGGGTGCCAGACAGGTTTTAAAAATCATTTCACATCGACGCGGTTTAGATAAAGAAGGCCTATAAAATATGAAAAAAAAGTCCGCCAGACAAACAGTGATATTTTCTATACAAACAGCAACAAGTAGTCCAAGAAATATGCTCAAGTCTAGACAATTATTTTTTGTTAAAATAATATCATATATAATAGTTAACCTTCCACGCAAATATTAAGACCTGACTCAAAATAGTCATTTCTGTCAAAACTATCAATGGCATCAGTGGGCCATAAGTGTTTCCTCAAAGAAAAAAAATGGACAAGCTTAGACATTCTAATCCAATGCGCATTCACCGTAATAAATGTGTATATAAGCTAGAAAAACATGCTATAACTGTATAGAAACACATTGAAAGGACATTATAGTGGAGCAGGTTAAATTGGCAAAAAATAAACCAACAGAAAGGAAGAAAAGAAATTTTAATTAATTTTATTATCTTTCTTTATTTCGTTTTTAACAGTATACCTGTTTTATTTATTGAGAACGTAACTTAAAATTCGTAGTCATAACTAAGTGATAACATGATAAGATCATCCTATGCATTTAATAATATTCTAATGATACGCGACGTTTGGAGAAAATTCAAAGGATTTTTTTTTCATGAACAAGGTATACTATATAGCTTTGCATGTATATCTATATAACGCGTAGCATAATACCGTTTTACTTTTGCGATAAGAGTTTCTAAGCTATTATTGAAAAAGTCAATAATTTCCAATATCTCTTTAAATGCTACCTGTATATTTAGCGTGGGAACATGTTGAATATTACAAAATGGTTGACTGCATAATGCACGATGATTAAAAGTCGCTTCAAGTGTGAAACGGTTTCTTCACAACAATATTCTTAGACCAACGCATGCTCGTACACATGCCACACCCATGTAAGGTAAAAGAGCAACTATCAGCATCGATGCATGTTTGCATTCACGTTACTAAAGTGTTCATACAGTAACATGGTATTTTATTCATTTCACAAATAAACAACTTAATAGAAGAGAAAAGCTGGAAATAGACCGAATAGCTCGAATTCATTTATCGACAAAATTAATATGCTGCAATAATTACAAATGTGTAAATTTACCCCAGCCGAACACAGATATCACTTTTTACCTTGCATTGCATGGCAAAATTAATGCTAGCTCGAATTCATGGTAGGCGATAGTAGTATCATCCCACTTTAAAAATCTCTTTTGATATTTTTGGGAATAATAGGAAGTTCTTCAAGCGTTTCATAGGGCCTAAAGATATAAAGAAAGTTTCTAGTGCTTTTCAGTTTTAAGAATTTTTTCAAGGATTTTTTAAGGGCGGTGAGATTTCGACCTCCATGTGTACGAGAACTATATTATGGAGTGATACGAATACGCCACTCGATGGTATAAATCCATTACAATGTCGTTCGCACGTGGCGGTTAATTGACAGTAATTGAGACTTCGTCGAAGTTCCTGTCCCTCGAAAAGTCGACCACCGTTCTATTGCCTTCAGTCTGCAGCAGATTGCTTCCAAAAGTCTCTTACGGAACTGATTACTCTGAACAAAGAATATCAAAGGGTTGACGCAGGTTGACACAAGTTGAATTAGAAACACGATTTGTGGAAACCAGTGCCCGTACCCGATAGCGCCGAAACTGAGCATAAAGTCACCAATGAAATTGGGGAAAGTGCAAAGATTGAAGAGGATCAAAACAGAGCCGAGCAATTTTGTGATCTTCTTTCGCGACCGCAGCAACGCTTTGTGGGACTCTTTCATCTCGTTGTTCTCTTCATTGCACCAGAGGTACTTCACAATCTTCACATATGCGACACAGATGATGATGTTCGGGCAAACATACATGAAGCTAAACATCAGGGTGGTCAGAAGCTGCCGTTGCCATTTTCCGAGAAGGAAAATGCATATTTTCGAGCTATCGCCTTCGACGAACTGTATGAATATAAAATATGGCAGGGAAAAGATGATGCTCAACGACCAAATCACAAGAAGAATGATCCTGAAGCGAGACCAAGACATCCTGTGCTCCAGGGGTTTGAGAATAGCATGATACCTTTCCAGCGTGATGGCTGTCAGCGTGAAGATGGACACAAGTCCACTGAGGACAGTTATGGAATTCGCAGCAACGACTCGACAGACCCAATCGCTTTTCCATTTCGGGGCGACGTAGTTTGCGATGTACCAAAGAAGCGAGAAGACACCAGCAAGGAAATCAGAAAACGCCATGTTCACGAAGAGATAGTTCATTGTGCTATGAAACTTCCTCTCTGCGGTGATCAAACCCACCACTAAAATGTTGCCGATGAAATTTAGAGCCAACACCACGAAAAATACGCCAGACCATATCTGGAATGATGTGCTGAAAGGTCTTGTTGCTGTGGAATTATCCGGTGCGGACGATAAATTCGTTGTGAGATTTGACTCCATGGGGAAAATCACATTAATGTTGCGTACTGAGTCGAAAGCGGTGGAGTAATGAAGATTTATCAAAATTCGCTTGATATCGTACCCTCTAATAGCAGTTAGCTTTACCAACAACTGATTGGGAGGCGCGTAATAAGTATAATATGTCGGCGAGGTGTTAATTAAAAGCGCTGCTTAGCTTAAACTCGGGGTTTGTTTTGCTTGAGACAATTGGAAGAACAGCTGCTTTTCAAAATATATGATTAACAGCTAGATTGTGTCTCAAATGACTTCTCCCACACTTGCACTCGGACGTAATTTACCTTTGAATAAAATATTCTTGGTCTAAATTGAATAGATTGCTTCGCTTTTGAAAGGTAATGTACCGGCGCCTTCAAAATGTTGAGCAATCTGTATATCTTATCTTTTTGAGAATCAATTTTTGACAAAACGATTGACGAAAAACACTGCGAAGCGCTGATTGAGCTCTGTCGAAGCTATTGCATTGTTAGAAACCACATTTTGCATCATGGTATTGTTTGCACTTTGTTCGACATTTTCAGCACACAAAAGCCAACTTTATATCTTAACGAGGTTAAAAAGAAAAGAGAATTTCCCACATATTAAGCACATTTTTTGTCTAGACGCCCACATATCATCAATCTCCCTGTTCGACGCAGCACCGTAGTAACTTTCACTGTACTGTGATATAAATAAAGTTCATGACTTTGCTCTCAGCCCGATAAAGTAACATATAGAACAGTCATATGATTAAAAACCTAAATTGAATTTTACATGCAGCCATGCACAAACGACAGCATGTTGCAAACGTATGTTGGCCATTAGCTTGCGAGAAGAGAAAAATATAGTCAGTGTTAAATCTTGCCATCGGGAACTGCATGTTACTCATCTGCAGGAATGTGCATTTTTTAATCCTGTCAGTTTCTTTGTCTGATCTATGAGAGTCTACCGGGAGTACAAGAATTTTATAACCTAACTACCTAACGATTACATCCCATCTGCTGCCAATTCTGTCTTAATATTTATGAAATATGGATTTAGACCCGACGGAAGCATTCCGACCAAGTAGCTTTTGTTGAAATACAATATCCTTCACTACAAATCCCTACCCCAGCCGTTACATCTGACAGTGTCTCAAATAGAAAGAAGAAATATTGAGATAGAAGCCGGGTATGTACAATGCTGTCTTCCACCGTTTTACTTGATATGAAGATGTTATACATGACACAAACAGAATGACAGAATGAAGGGTATATTGCACATGGACCAACTGTTTTGTGGAAGGCCTTCACTGAAAGATTACTACATCCGCTGCCATAATGGAATAGTGTGGTCTCGAAACTCGAAAGATTGCTACTTAGAGACCGAATTCTGTTCCAAGTGCTAGTGCTAAACGTTTCAACAATTTGCCGTACGACACACTCGCAAAATTTCGTCTTTTTTCTAATAGCATGAATATAAGCTTCAAATATTCATCACAACTTTCACACATTTAACCGTTTGAAAACAACCGCTAATTGGATTTATAAGTGGGTACTACATAGAAGAGGCACAGCAGGACGCCTCTTAAATTGCTTGACATATCGATCCCGAAATGAGAAGATATTACACTTTCTTAAGCATCGGCGGAAAACATTATCTTCATCTGCGCGCGGCGACTGTTTATTTTTCTTAGCCGAACTAAGTTTTGCTTTAATAGAGAAGAAAATGCAATCTAAATATAGCAAACCGTTAAACTTTCACCCGCGTCGTGAAGTCCAATTATCCGAAATCCTAAAATGTTTTCATCGCAAAGTTTTGATGAGGTTTAAATCAGGGCAATGGGAATGTTTACGAGTTATCGCTGTTCCCACAATCATGTAATTTCGCCGCGAGTGGTTTATTTTAATTGGAGACAATTTGCATTCGTTTGAATGAACTGACACAAAATTTTCGTAGCTCTAAACCTATGATATCAAAATCAATCGTTTCATGCAGGTATTTCAATTCTTAAATTCAGCAAAAAAGTGAACTGTTCAGAACATCACTACCGTTTTAATGTACAGGCAGTACAGCTGATCAATCAGAATTTTCGATCAATTTAATGTCTCCTGTTGCTGCATGCATATAGCATTGATTTTTTTCGATTTTTTTATTTTCTCCAATTTCTCGGATATTCCGTGGGAATCAGCCCTGAAGGGTATTTTCTCGTTTGAACCACAACACATCATGCAGGCAATAACAAGGATCATGCTAAATCATTGTTGATTTTTATCGCCACAAAACAACGCGGCCATGCACGCAACTTTGCTAGATTTTTCAAGGTGCTGAATCAGCATTCCAATTTATTTCATTCCAAATTATTGAACATATAGCTGACATTATTCCCTCCCCCATTCGTCAATAAGGAGAAGGCAAATTCGAAATGTTCAAAGCCAGATCAGTCTGGCGTCACACAAAAACACTTAATACAACAATCGTGCGCAAAGATGTCCAGTCATCCTACAGCGGTCTGGCTCAGTTATATCATATTAGAAGGTTCAATCATGATGAATGCAGTTAAAAAGTTTTAAAAATTGCGTGTTTACAGAATACGCTACTGACGTGCTATCATGCACAATTTGTTGCCTGCTGTGTCTTATAAGTCATCTATTTTTATAGTTACATGGCACCATATATTAATAACCTAAAGTTCCACGCAGGCATCACTCATAAGCATTGTCAAATTGCAGATGTGCGATGATACATATGCACGAAACTTTCAAGTATAAATAAAAAATATATACGGACTCGTTATACTCAAACGTGCCCGATTCACAGGTTTAGGACTTTAATGCTCTATCAGATTGTGTATTTTCTATAAGGTGAATTGACCGAATGAAAAACGGAAAGGATTGACTTTCGTCTCTATTTGACAAACATCGACATTACATCATTTCACTAAGCGTATTGTCATCACGCAGTAACTATATTATATACATGCGGATTTGGGCTATCGAAGATCATCTTAAAATTTGTTGAGAGTTGCTTCCTCATTCTCAGTCTACAGTATGTTTAGAAATATAAAAATAAAAAAAAAGGGAAAAAAAGTGTAAAACAAATTGCAATTGACTGTATTTGCTTAGCGCAAACATGAAAAGAAACATAACAATCGTATTTATTTTGCTACTGTATATACTTAAACCAACACACGCAGGGTAAATGATTCCACATTTCAATTAAAAAGGTTAAACACTTCACTGCGAAGACATTTGATTAATAATGGACGTCAATTAAAAACTGATCAGGATTCAGCAATCCGCTTTTAGAGAAGTCCTTAAGATTTGTAAATTTTACATCCGCCTTCAGCTTTGGTTGAAACCTTAGTTTATGGGCTGCATACGATGTATATAATTTATGGGCGTCTAGGGCGACGCCGACACCGACATGGAAAATATCTTCTACTTTCCTGGACTATTATGACTACTGCATGTTTGATCATGAATATACCATAATAACTTTTCTTGCCTCGGGTACGTCCACCAGACTTATCATCTTAGAAATCCATCATTTGTAGAAAAAAATTAAAAAATCAATTTACAACATATCCCCTTGTCGACAGGTGCCCCCATGCATTGCTATGGATTCTAGTGTATATTTGATAGTTTTTTTTTTCACTTCTTACTTCATTTTGAATAAGAGACAATATCAACTTGTTTCCCTTTCGTAGCTTTTCATTTGCGGTTACACCGTCGTTATTCGATATAATGAATTATCAAACACGCCGGGAAAAGGTGTAAAACGTAAATTATTTTTTCGTGTTTCAAAAGGATCAAGCCTTCTTATCACAGTGGCGACAACTAAATTTAAGTAATTAATACAAAAATCCAGCTCAATTAAGAGTCCATTTTTCTATTTCAATTCATTATTTCACGTTAATTAAAAAATATTTTATTCGCAGCACGCACCGAATGACGAATGGATTTACATGCCATGTTGCAGCATTTGTCTTTTGAAGTAAATAAATTGCAGCTTGGCGACTTATCAACGGCCTCGTTTGAGATGAAGGAATTATTATGATCGCGAAAATTGCGAAATACATACTCGTGCTATATTTGAACTACAAAAATGATCAGGTTTCCGCCATAAAATATAATAAATAATGGAAAATTGTTAAATAATAGGTAATTTTTACTGAAATTTGGGATTGGAATAATCTAAACCACTTTCTTCCGCAAACTATAATGTTGCTATCAAGTGTTTTATTCAGTCTCCAATCAATTAAGACAAGATAACGTTCACTATACTCTATATATACTTCAGGTGATGCGAAAGCCTAGTAACGTGGCCTAAAAGAAAAGTTCATTGATTTTATATGTCGAAGCATGTGCCTGTGAATCAGTGTGTTAACGAGTGGAATTTAAGGCGCAGCTTTAGTGCATCTTACCACCTTTAACTCTTTGCTTACATTTTTACATTTTACACAAATCAGAATGCTACGCGTACGCTATGCATACTAAATACAAAAGACTTGATTGTATTTTCCATTGTTCAATCTGTATAGAGGGATGTACACTGGATTGTACTCACTGTTCAATGTTTAATGACACTCGTAGGTTTTCTTCTTGATACTGTCGTTAATTCACGAGCCACTTCGCCCGCTGCGACTAGATTTCTTTTTCGATTTGGCCCAGGGTTAAAATACATTTTCCCGATGTAGTTTTTGTGGTAATGTAAGGGAACAAAATCTTTCTTAGAAACTGAATAATTTCCCAACGCAATAACCTTCAAAATAGAGGCTATCCCTATCTCAGCACTCTTCTTTGCCACGGGGTCGGCTAGCTTCTTTGAAGCCGTTCCTAAAACTCTAGCAGCTTCAAAATATTTTTCTGAAAGAGCAGTTTTCACGTCCCCACCAGTCAGCGGATCATCTTTCGGGGAAGATGTAGTCTTCTTTTTGTTTTCTAAATCAAGAACTTTCAAAATCGAAGAAATGGCGATTTCAGTGCTTTTCTTGGCAATAGGATCCTTTAATTTCTTCGAGGCACTCTGAAGGACCCTTGCAGCTTTCTGGTATTTGACAATATCGTTATTCGTCACATGGCGCCGGAGTAGTACATTCCTAGCGTACGACAAATCGACACCCTTTAGATCTCTCACTACAGCTGCTGCTTTTTCTCGGTTTCCTTTTTCCACCGAAATACTGTTTTTACCTTTTTTTAGTATATTGTTCTCAGACACAAGATTTTTCATTACTCCGTTTTCTTCCTTCAAACTGCTTGAAGCAGGTGACACGTCACTGGTAAATTTCTTTCCCAATATTATATCGTTACCCGGCTCTTGCGAGACCACAAATTTTACTCCTTTCAGAAATTTCACCATGTCATCAGAAAGCGGTTGATCGTCATCTAGTTCGATTTCTGAAGGATTTGAGGTTGCCTTGGTTACACTATTTTCATGACTCGATGCTTTTGACTTGACGTTGGCATTGGACGTTTTCGCATGGCTGCTTGTAACGCTGGCGTCCGGAGTGGCTGTGGTGTGGGAAGGTGAATTTTCCACTCCACCACTCTCAGGCGGACTAACCGATTGTACGTTTTCATTGGAACTGGATTTCGCTCTGGCAAGGCCTGTCAAGTTGTAAACAGGAGTAGGTGTGGTTTGGTTAAGGCTGGGAGTCTCTGGACGAGAGGAACTCGAGGCAGGAGGGGGATTATTATTGGTCGGAGGGGTAGGAGGTGCATCCGCCTGCTGTGGTCCGGCCGAACTTTTAGAATCACTTGTATCAAGATATGGCTGCACTGCTTCTCTTGCGTTGCTGAATTTATTCTGCAATTGATCCCACATTTGTTGTTGCTTAGAGCTGGGATCAACTGGAGAATCTCCAGGCATTTCTTTCCCAACAATTTGATTCAACATCGCTAAAACATTTGTGTTCGCCGAACCACCTGGTCCAAATGCTTCCGCGTTAGTTCCTAAGGCAGCATTAGTCCCTTGAGTATCTAACATCGATTTTAAAGTTCCCATTGGATCTCCAGCAGGAGGCTGGTTGGAATCAGACATCATTCCCTCGGATCCACCATTGTTCATAGGATTCATTTCATTGTTCCCACCCATGAGTCCTGCTAAAGGATTGGAACCTCCCTGCGAATTGGGTATCCCACCCATGTTATTCAAAGCACTCATTTGATCACTTATACCACCTTGTCCTCCCATACCAGCCATTTTAGCTGCATCTTCAAGGCCACCACCTCCATTATCTGAACCCATTCCTTCACTTCCACCCATAGCAGCCATATTTGGCATCCCTCCGCCCATAGCACCCATAGCACCCATAGATCCCATTCCCCCTTGGCCCATTCCTCCGGGTCCCATTCCACCGATTCCCATGCCACCCTCCTCCTGGGAAGGCCCTGAATCCATTCCCATTGCGCTCATCAAATTTTGCCTGGTTTTGCCAGTCACTTCGTTGTGGGACTTTCGCTTTAAGAAGTTGGACAAATCATTAGACGAAGATCGGGCCTTGAACAGCGCAGACTGCTTCAGCATTGGGATAAATTTGTTCGGGATAATCATTTGCCTTGGGTAAGCTTTCCGTTTATTATCATTCTTCAAAGGAAGGTGCTTTCCTGAAATATCGGAAAGAAAGAAATTCTACATTTAGTCGAATAAATTTAAGGCGGCTTTCGAATGATCCAGGCAGCGAAGTTTCGAATGATTCCGAAGAGAGATACGAATGAGATGATAACCTGCCTACGCGTACCATAACTGGTTTAATTAAACAGTAATTTCTACATGGATTATTCGCTTACCCCAGACAATTATTAATAGTTGGTAGACGATCAGCAGCAAACTCAGCGGACTCATTTCCTTCAAATATTGTTACCTGGATGAGATTGACTTTAATTTTAAGTAAAGAATTTACGAATAACGCTGTGGTAAATTATTAAACAGGGATATCACTATTAATTCACTATCATGATTGCGATGCAGCCAAGTCGAGGTTCAAATCATCTAGTTATTTATCTATAATATTGTTGTTTGGTCTTTAACAGCTTTTAGAATGACTGTTTGGTCCAGGAAAATGTGAAAATTTGCACTTAATTGTTAAAGAGGACAGAGTTTGTAACCCTTACCCTCTTCCCATAATCTGAAGAACAAATATTGTAACCGAAACACTGGAAAATTAAATGCCATTAACATCCTCGTATCCCACGGAGAAAAAGATTAATAATATTAAAAGACACAGCCAATTTCACCATAGATTGTTATCTATGTTTGACGATATTAATCGACACGAAATTTATCGCGAGAGCAAATGAACTCAAAATGTAAACAAACGAAAAAAATACCTCCAGTTCATTTCACACTGTCGCAGCTACGACTTTCATCTTGGATTTCAATCGAAATTCATACAATCAATCTCCGGCGTAGAATATCTTTTAATTATAAAAGGTTTTAATCCGATATATTACTTTGATCAGTGGAAATTCAAACAGGAAGCTGTTCAACCGTAATGTACTAGCAGGTGGCAATGATTAGCAAAATCCATCAGCGAGTCTTGCTCGTGACTATACTGACGTTTTAGGAAAGATGTTCAAAAACAAAACCTAAAAAAAAGCATTTCAATTACTGATATATGTCTTGCACCGTCGCTCAAATTCAGTTTTTTCCAGTTATACGGTACAAAGTGAAAAAGCGAGAGGTGCATGATTGCGAATTGTTATCGGTTATGGTCTGCTTTGTATTTTTTCATATATCCTCATGGATATCTAATCAAAAAGGGAAAAAAATGTTGATGAAACAATTTTTTAAACAAATGAAAAGAAAAATCTAATCTGAAATATATTTTCTTAGCTTAAAGGCTGTGGAGCGGTGAGGGAGGATGGCAATCCGACCCCTGCGTACACCTTTTTAGAAACATTTATGTTAATTATAATGCTATATCCTACCTATGATTTATAAAAGCACTGCATGGCAGTGTATATAAAAATTGTGCATCTGCATGATATCTAATTTCATTATCTATGTTGTCGGCATTTCATATTAATTTACGTTTTCTTTTTTTTCTTTTTCAGTTTCGCTTTCGTCTGAAGAGCTAACAGTTTCTTTTGATCTTTTTTCCATAATTATATTAGTTACAATAAACAAGCATAAGACAACCAAGCACGCTTCGCCAAACATAAGAAATGCTGCACTTGTCCCCAACTCGTGAACCAAAATCCCCCCAACCAACCCCCCTGCAGCGTAACCCAGTCCACCATACACTCCACTGACAACGCCCTGAAGTGTCGTGGGGTTCCCTGAATCATTGCTGACGTAATACACAAACGCTGACCAAACGGCCGCAGACGTGATTCCGTGAGTTAACTCGATAGGTAGGAATAGCCAAGGTCTTTCACAATAAGAGTAATAAAAGAAACGAATTCCATAACATATTAGACCCAAGTATATGACGCGGCAATAGCCAAGGGCAGTCACGAGCCGATGGGAGATATGGTATATGAGGACCTCTGCCGATGAATTGAACAGGCTAACAAAACTAAACAATAGCTGAGGACCGCCCAATTCATGAATGTGCCAAAGCAAGAATGTTCCAATGAATCCGGAGGCACTTCCACAGAAAAATACTACAAAAATAAACACAATGGAATCGAATGTTATCTCGTTCCTTTTCTTTCCATCGCTGGGAACCTTTTTTGATTCTTCCTCTTCGCGGACACGAAAACGAAAACATGTTGATACAAAAAAGCACATGACCATAAGAACCCCAAAGCATATAAAACAAGGCAAGAAGTTCGTGTCCATAGAACCGCTACAAGGATTCTTAATCTTCAGTTCGCTCACGGAAGCTCCAACAATAAATGACACAAGTCCATAACCGACAGACCCAAAAAGTGCTTGTCTTCCATACTCATGTGAGCGGCCAGCACCTAGTGACTGCAGGGTAGCGATATCAGCCAGTGTTTGAGCTGGAGAGCCAAATATATAACCTATTGTAACAGCCAGAAGAATAGAAAGATACAGAGGCGACGTATCCGACAAATGTTTATTTACGTCAGTCACCGAGAGTTTAACAGATTTGTGATTCCTTTCTAATTTCTTTTTGTCCACTGGAGGTGCATAAAACAATGACCATGGTAAATAGTAATAATCCTCTTCTTCGTCGCCTCTGGGTGGATTTACAGACATGGATATCTCATTCAGTTTGGAAAATGAAGACAACGGAGCACTCGTGTTTAACGGAATGTCGACGCCATCTTGTTTTGGTATTGTCTTCGTTTGACATGCCGGAGGTTTCTCGTCAGACGGAATAAATGGTATTGTCAAATAACATGCAGTATAAGCCAGAACAGCAACAAGTATTACTAGAAGTCGTTTATTGTAGCGCTCGGCTAAAGCGCTTAATATAGGCGCAAATATAAACTGAACGAAGGAACGAACTGATACGATAATCCCAAGTTGACGAGGCGAGATGAATATCTGTTTGAAGTATAACGCTAAGTACGGAGCCACACAACCGAAAGCCGAAAAGAAAAATAAATAGAATAATTTTGAAACGAGAAGTTGTTTATCTGTTCCTGAGCAACATCCTGTATCATTGTTTGGAATTCTGTCTGTCACGTTCTTGTCAATATTTACAGATTCGTCTTCCGTCTCAGGCTCCAGTAGTTCAACAATCTCGTCCTTCCTCCCACTCATTACCATGACGCAAGAATAAAATTCTTTCCCGACACAAAAGGTATTATTTTAACCAACCCATTTCTCTTGCTGAAGGGTAATTTTAACTTATTAAATTATTTGTCTGCTTCAAGGTCAGGGAAGCATAACAGCCATCTGAGGATCGAAAGTTTCCCGGTACCTGCAGACATGTTAGTTGAGCTCTATTCATAGGACAAGGACTGTTGATGATCAACAGGTGTACACGATGTTCCAAAATGAACCATTCGAACCATTAAATCATGCTGGATAACTATGTTCCTGCTTGAAACATCTGTCTGTCTCTAAAATATATCTGTCAGTCTATAATATATCTCCCTGTCTGTTTGTCTGTAGACAGTCTATGGTGCAGTGATAGAGATAGGTAAAAATATATTCATGGTCATACGGTAGTTATTGTTTTTGCTTCTATTTGGCTGTCACTCCTAAACGTAAGTGCCTTAAAAGGTACAAAAGTTATGATAAACGTAAATAATATCATATTCAACGATTATCAGTTTCAGAGTATTGGATGTAATGTTACTATAGCGATAGGATTTTCAATTGGCATCACGTGACTGAAAGTAGAATGATAGGCCAAATACATAGTGTAATGTGGACCTTATCGAGAGGCAATCAACGTTAAGTAAACTGAGAAGGCATTCGGTTATCAAGCATGATAAATTTTGGTGTTGATATCGCTTCTGTCAATCATACTAGTAGTATCCATTCATAAAACGCGCCTGAGGTTTATATTCTGGCAGAGTTAAAGATCTACAGCTGAATTTCCTTTAGCTGCAAAAAGAATGTCCTACAAAACCTTTCGCCTCCTTTTTCGTCCGAGTTTGAAAATAGATTAAAATTATTCTACCTGCCTGTTTGCGGGCAATTTTAATATATACGCCGAGTCAAACTAGTCACGCATAGCAGTTTTCATATCAAATAGGTACTGTTCGCCAGGTGGCTTGTGTGTCCAGCCGAATTTGAAATAAAAACTTATTATTAATTCAGTTCATAAACATGTCGGCCATGTTCCTTAAATTAAGGAAATGAAACCCCGTAAAGTTTACACATAAAATTGATTTTCATGACTATAGGAATACGGGAAAATGAAAAGCGAAAAATAACGTAGAAATTATGGAAACGGAGAGCAAAGAGGAAGATGTTGATGGAAATGAAAATGACGGTGGTAAAAAATGTTGTCCAAGAGTGAACCGGCCGCTCTTAGTCCCAAAACTCTTTTACTTTTTCTTTTTTTCCGGATGGGGTTCTCTCCTACCATATTTGGCTCTTTACTTCAAGCAACTTCTTCTTACACCGACCCAAGTAGGAATCCTTATGGGCTTGAAACCGTTCGTCAACTTTCTGGTAATACCTCTATGGGGAGCGATCGTTGATCGATTCAATAAAAGTCGCCTAGTTTTAATAGCATCTCTTATTGCCTTGATCATAGCAACATTTGCAATATGCCTCGTTCCGCCTCCAGTTCACCGTCGGATTATAACTCACAAGCTATGTAATGACACGGAGAAGATAAACAGGGTCACTGACTTAGACTCAGAAATGGCGGAACCCGAAATTGATAAAATGGTCGAGGATAACAAAGATAAATATCGGAAAGTTATCGATAACGCATTCACCGAAGGAAATCCGTGGCCCCTCAATGTACTCACAAATTTCAAAGCGATGGAGGGCACATACGTTGATAGCGAGAAATGTTTTATAACGTTGTTTATAATAACATTCATTGGAACACTGATTTCGTCCCCATCGCTGGCATTGGTAGATACAGCAACGATGCAGTTGTTAGGACCAAATACTCATAAATATGGCATGCAAAGATTAACTGGTTCGATCGGCTGGGGGTTGGGCGCATCTGTGGTTGGAGCAGCGCTCAGAACGACTCATAAATGCGACAAAAACCGGCGAGTGGAGGTGGTTGATTTTATTCCGTGCTTTTACACCTTTGCAGGTTTAATGACTACCGCTCTCGTTATTGCGACAAAGTTCAAATTCAGCGATGACAAAAAGACCGAGAAAAAGAAAGTGGGTTTGCGGGTTGGCCTCCAAGCACTTAGGAACTCCAAGTATTTGATGTTTTTATTCACTGCACTTTACCTCGGATTTTTGATGGCGTTTATTAAGACATTTCTATTCTGGCATTTAAAAGATCTCGGGGGACCACAATTATTGTTCAGTGTCATTTCGGCCGTCAACTGCGGTGCCGAAGTAAGCATGTACTTTCTCTCCTCCAGACTGATAAAGTGCATAGGCCATGCTAGGGTCTTGTACCTAGGATTAATATGTTACTCGGTGCGCTTGCTGTACTACGCATTCATCAAGAACCCCTGGTACGTGCTGCCCGTAGAAATCCTTCCAGGCATAACGACCGCTGCAGTATGGGCAGCTTGCTTATCTTATGTTAGTCAAAACTCCCAGCCTGGTGCGAAGACCACAATGCAATGCATTCTTCATGGTGTGCATTGGGGTCTGGGATATGGTGCCGGAGAGATCATCGGAGGAATATTAGTTCATAGATTTGGCGCTCCAGTCACTTTCGTGATATTTGGCGTATTGTGCATAATTATTCTATTAGTATACATCTTGATCGATACGTTTGGTAAAGAACCGGAAGGTAGTTGTTATGAAAGTATTGACGAAAGTTCTTCAATTGGAGATGCAGAAGAAGTAATACTTGAGAATGGCTACACTGGATCCCCCGAGAAGACGAAAATAGATGAAAAGAATTGATATATTTATATCCCACTAACTTTGCTACCAGAATAAGTGTAGTTATAGCTAGGATTTTAGTATTAAATCTAATTTCTCATCAATATCTATATATCTTAGGTAAACAAAAAGCTTTGCAAGGCCCTTTCAGTAGCAACACTGCATGTAAGCAATTATTTAGTCCAATAGAATTCTTTACTTCTATAGTGATATGTAATGAAATAAACACACGAATTCATAAGTCGTTTTTCAACTTTTCCCATGCATCTACACGAGAGTTCGTGGGATTGTAAGGCAGTAAGCAGTCTTGTTTTTGCTTCCACAACATTAGCTACATAGTAATATTACCATGATATAATCAGTATGTAATATATATCTTCTATAATTTTTATATCACGTAACACTTATTCTTCCAAATTAAAACTTATTAAACGAAAACTCAATGCTCGCAAGCCGCGAGAGATGATATAGTTTTTTTGCTATCTAGACTTGTTACTGACTTGGAAATGTGGCTAGACCTACACAAGAGCAAATGACTTGGAAATTAGTGACTTGAAAATGTGGCTACACCTACACACATAACATGATACAACCCATCATTCCTTTAGCGCTCAGAGTCAACTGTTTACATGTTTAAACTGATGGCAATCAATTATCTTTTCAGTGTATAAAGCCACATAAAAGTTATAATTTTGGGATATAATATGTTCTAGCGGATCTTGCTAACCTAATCTAGGTACACTTGATGCAGTGACTCAGGAATCAGTGTGTGTGAAAGCATTATTCTTATTCTTTCAAGTCATTCTGTAACAAATCTTCATCTTGCTTTTGTTTTTTATTTTCTCGGTAACAGTATATAACGAGTATATAAATTAAGAAGTTCATGGCACTAATAATGGCAAAAAGGGCGAACGTGTTTCTAGGTCCAATATTATGTACCAGAATACCTCCTAATACAGAGCCAGATCCATGGCCTAGGCCCCAGTGAAGGGAATGAATTACTCCTAAAAAAAAATAATTATCTTGAAAACGAACAGATGGATAACAGTTTTGTCCACAGTCACATGCGTTAAAATCACATTATGTTACCCAATATTATGATAACTATGATACCAACTGTTGCACGGCTGTAATCTAATTCATTCAGTGTATTTTACATTAAATACATTTTTCCAAAATCGGAACTGTCCGGAATTAAAGTCCGGAATTAGTCCAGATTTAACAGTGATAAAAGCAACTTACCCTGAAGTGTGAATGCTGAATCTTTTGCTGCTGTGTCGCCCACGTGAGACATAATAGCAGCCCACAGAGCCGCAGTGGTAATGCCAGACAACGGTTCAACGACGAGAACAAGCCATGGTTTTACCATGCACGTATAAAATGAAAATCGCACAGTGTAACACAACAATCCAATGCAAAGCACGCGAACACTCCCCAGACGTTGTATCAAATACGATGAAAAGAAATACACAAGCACTTCTACGGAGCAGTTCACTGCGGTTATAACACTAAACAAAAACTGTGTGCCTCCAAGATCTTTGAGAAACCAAAACAGAAAAGCTTTGATAAATGACATGGCCATACCATCAAAGAAGACGGTGAAAAGAAATATAAGGTAGTTCGCGTTTACTAGTACGTGACGTAGGGATGCACAAACTCTGGTGGTTGCTTGCTTTGAATCAGTTCTCGAGTTGAACTGCAATCTGCTGCCGGCAATGATTGAAAGAAACATAAACACGGCAAAAGTATAAAAACACCAATAATAATTCACCTTTCTCTCTTCACCAGGGCATAAGTCCGTTTGACTGATTGACGCCCCTACGATAAACGCAGCTAAACCGTTACCAATAGAACCGAATAGTCGCTGATTGCCGTATTTGTGGGTTTCAGAATTCCTCGCGAGAAGGTCGACTGTTGCCGAGTCGGCCAGGCTGAGGCAAGGACAGGAAAATAACGTCCCACAAATTGTGACGATTAAAAAAAAAATAAATAGCTCGGTGTGGCCGAAAGATCCAGTTTTTGACGAAAGCATCAAGGTTTGATCTTCAATTTCTGGTTCTGAAAGATATCTTGATCCGAATTCAGTGTTTACGTCGCCTACGTTGTACATAGAAGGGCTATAGTTGAAGACTGGAACATCGTTGGCTAGACCGTCTCTACGTGTTCTGTCATGTCTCGTCATGCAAATATTAGCTGGGGCCATGGATATGATTAACATTGTCGCCATTAATGCTGTAGACGACATGATAAACACAAGCTTTCCGACTTTGAATTTATCGACCAACATACTCCACAAAGGAATGATTAGAAACGCGGCGTACATCTTGGCTCCGGAGACAACTCCAGCTTCGGCTGCAGACAAACGCAACTGTTTGTAATACAACGCAAGATATGGCATCAATGAACCTTGCGCGGAAAAAAAGAAAAAGTAGAATAGTTTTGGAGCAATAAATTGAGTTCGTATGCAGCCATCATTCTTCCATCGCTTGTTCTCACTTTCCTTTTTTTCCAATAATGTCACGACTTCATCGTCATCATGGTCAACTTCAGTCATCATTTTCAAACAAATCTACCGGCACATTCAACTTGCGCAACAAGCGTTTAGCTGTGCTGAGACGGTAGAATACTGGCGTGTACTTAGATGTACATTTTCGTATTTCTTAAAGGAAAAAGCGAACAATTTACAGTATCGTATTTCAGCCTTCAACGCTTCTCATAGCGGCTTGACGTATGCAAATAAAGGATATTGTACCTGTCTAGTCAAAACGGGTATCCTCGTGGTAGAATGAAAAGAAAAACGGAGTGAATAGTAATTCTTGATCCTTTCTAAACAATGCTGTACCTGCTTTATTTTATTAGCAAACTTAATTCGCTACAGCTGCGGTATATTTAACCATGACACATAATTATACGATTCAGTCGAAATTCTTCCATTATTAGCTGTTAAATGCTGTTAAACACTTATGATTGTACCAGGTTTGGTGCAGTTGTTGGTATAGCCGAAGAAGCGATGAGCAAGAGGAAAGGGGGATAGATATTGCTTGCATGCATGTATTAGTAGATATGTTGCAATAAGAATACCACGTAGTGGTGCCAGCTTATTATAGAAGTTATAGAGATTATAGACGTAGACGTAAATAGCGAGATATGTTTTATAACGTTGTTTATAATAACATTCATTGGAACACTGATTTCGTCCCCATCGCTGGCATTGGTAGATACAGCAACGATGCAGTTGTTAGGACCAAATACTTATAAATATAGCATGCCGGCAAAGATTAAATGGTTCGATCGGCTGGGGGTTGAACGCATCTGTGGTAGAGCAGCGCTCAGAACGACTCATAAATGTGACAAAAACCGGCGAGTGGAGGTCGTTGATTTTATTCCGTGCTTTTACACCTTCGCAGGTTTGATGACTACCGCTCTCGTTATTGCGACAAAGTTCAAATTCAGCGATGACAAAAAGGCCGAGAAAAAGAAAGTGGGTTTGGGAGTTGGCCTCCAAGCGCTAAGGAATTCCAAGTATTTGATGTTTTTATTTATTGCACTTTACCTCGGATTTTTGATGGAGTTCATGGGATTGTAACGCAGTAAGCAGTCTTGTTTTTACTTCCACAACATTACATAGTCATGCATATTACCATGATATGATATATGTAATAAATATCTTCTATAATTTTTATATCACATAACATTTATGTAATATTAAAAAAGCTTGTTCTTCCAAATTAAAACTTAGTAAACGAAAACTCAATGCTTGCAAGACGCGAGAGATGATATAGTTTTTTTGCTATCTACATTTGTTACAGACTTGGAAATGTGGCTAGACCTACACAAGAGCAAATGACTTGGAAATTACTGACTTGGAAATGTGGCTAGACCTACACACATAACATGTCACAACCCATCATCCCTTTAGCGCTCAGAGTTAAATGTTTACATGTTTAAACTGATGGCAATCAATTATCTTATCAGTGTATGAAGCTATATATAATTTTTCGGATACAATATGTACTAGCCGATCTTGCTAACCTAATCTAGGTACACTTGATGCAGTTACCCAGGAATCAGTGTGTGTGAAAGCATTATTCTTATTCTTTCAAGTCATTCTGTAACAAATCTTCATCTTGCCTTTGTTTTTTATTTTCTCGGCAACAGTATAAAACGAGCATATAAATTAAGAAGTTTATGGCACTAATAATGGCAAAAAGGGCGAACGTGTTTCTAGGTCCAATAGTATGTACCAGAATTCCTCCTAAAACAGAGCCAGATCCATGACCCAGGCCCCAGCGAAGGGAATGAATTACTCCTAAAAAATAATAATTATTTTCAAAACAAATAGAATGGATTACAGTTTTGTCCACAGTCACAAGCGTTGTAATCACATTATGTTGCCCGATATTATGATAACTATGATACAAACTGGCAACTGTTGCACGGCTGTAATTTAATTCATTCAGTGTATTTTACATTAAATACATTTTCCAAACTCGAAACTGTCATGCGTAAAAACCACGTTTCCAAGTTATTCTAAAGTCCGGAATTAGTCCAGATTTAACAGTGATAAAAGAAACTTACCCTGAAGTGTGATTGCCGAATCTTTAGCTGCAGTGACGCCCACGTGAGACATAATAGCAGCCCACAGAGCCGCAGTTGTGATGCCAGACAACGGTTCAACGACGAGAACAAGCCATGGTTTTACCATGCATGCATAAAATGAAAATCGCACAGTGTAACACAACAATCCAATGCAAAGCACGCGAACACTCCCCAGACGTTTTATCAAATACGATGAAAAGAAATACACAAGCACTTCTACGGAGCAGTTCACTGCGGTTATAACACTAAACAAAAACTGTGTGCCTCCAAGATCTTTGAGAAACCAAAACAGAAAAGCTTCGATAAATGACATGGCCATACCATCAAAGAAGACGGTGAAAAGAAATATAAGGTAGTTCGCGTTTACTAGTACGTGACGTAGGGATGCACAAACTCTGGTGGTTGCTTGCTTTGAATCAGTTCTCGAGTTGAACTGCAATCTGCTGCCGGCAATGATTGAAAGAAACATAAACACGGCAAAAGTATAAAAACACCAATAATAATTCACCTTTCTCTCTTCGCCAGGGCATAGGTCCGTTTGACTGATTGACGCCCCTACGATAAACGCAGCTAAACCGTTACCAATAGAACCGAATAGTCGCTGATTGCCGTATTTGTGGGTTTCAGAGTTCCTCGCGAGAAGGTCCATTGTTGCCGAGTCGGCCAGGCTGAGGCAAGGACAGGAAAATAACGTCCCACAAATTGTAACGAGTAATAGAAAAATAAATAGCTCGGTGTGGCCGAAAGATCCAGTTTTCGACAAAAGCATTAAGGTTTGATCTTCAATTTCTGGTTCTGAAAGATATGTTGATCCGAATTCAGTGTTTACGTCGCCCACGTTGTACATAGAAGAAGGGCTATAGACGTTGGCTAGACCGTCTCTACGTGTTCTGTCCTGTCTCGCCATGCAAATATTGGCTGGGGCCATGGATATGATTAACATTGTCGCCATTAATGCGGTGGCCGACATGATAAACACAAGCTTTCCGACTTTGAATTTATCGACCAACATACTCCACAAAGGAATGATTAGAAACGCGAGGTACATCTTGGCGCCGGAGACAACTCCAGCTTCGGCTGCAGACAAACGCAACTGCTTGTAATACAACGCAAGATATGGCATCAATGAACCTTGCGCGGAAAAAGAGAAAAAGTAGAATAGTTTTGGAGCAATAAATTGAGTCCTTATGCAGCCATCATTCTTCCATCGCTTGTTCTCACTTTCCTTTTCCTCCAATAATGTCACGACTTCATCGTCATCATGATCAACTTCACTCATCATTTTCAAAAAAAAACCGCCGGCACATTCAACTTGTGCAACAAGCGTTTAGCTGTACTGAGACGGTAGAATACTACCGTGTACTTAGATGTACATTTTCGTATTTCTTAAAGGAAAAAGCTAACAATTCATAGTATCGTATTTCAGCCTTCAACGCTTCTCTAGCGACTTGACGTATGCAAATGAAGCTTTTGTACCTGTCTAGTCAAAACGGGTATCCTAGAGGTAGAATGAAAAGAAAAACGGAGTGAATAGTAATTCTTGATCCTCTCTGAACAATGCTGTACCTGCCTGATTTTATTGGCGAACTTACGTCGTCGCTACAAGTGCCGTATATTTAATCACGACACTTAATCATACAATTCAGTACGAGACTCTTCCATAAAATTCCATTAGACATCAGCTTGCCGTTAAACACTTATGATTGTACCAGGTTTGGTGCAATTGTTAGTATAGCCGTGAGCAAGAGGATAGGGGGATAGATATTGCTTGCATGCATGTATTAGCAGATATTGCAATAAGAATATCACGTAGTGGTGCCAGCTTATTATAGGAGTTATAGAGATTTTAATTAAACTCTGTATCCAAAATCTGACTCAAAGACAGTGTCGTAGCCAGCCTGACGATTTTGTCCCGCCATGTAAATTTCGAGTTATTACTCCGCCTGCGTATGCGAAGTCTTAAAATACCATGGTCTTTTTTCCTTTTAGTAGTCGTAGTTTTGGGCGACAGAAGTTTGCATTTCTACAGGTAACCCAAAACAATTTTATTTTTGACCGAGAAGCCCTGGGTTACACGGTCCACGGATGAATTATGTACATCAGTTGGCACGCAGGCGGAGTGAACGCCTTGAGCAGGCATCTTGTTATAATTATTGATGTCCTTAGAAATCTATTGTTTTCACAGTGAGTGAACAGCAAAATATTAGCATAGCGGGACAAATCGACAGGCTGGCTACGCTACTGGTCAAAGGTATAATATATCAATAGTATTTCGACATGATTTTCAACTATGCCAGTGCCGACAAATTCATCCATGCATGTATAGAAAAGTTTAGTACATCCATGCAGGAATTTAATCGCCATCTCAGATAAATAAAGACATTAACTGTACGATTAATCATCAACTATACGATTAATCGCATTTTTCTGCCTTACTTCTCCTAAAACACCATTGATTTTCATTTACGTTCGAATGCAAGAAAAGAAATGCAATTTCCACTCCATATGTGACACCTCTTAAACAGCAAGCACTACCAAAACATCTTTACATACACGTAACTTCATGCATCCTCCACAAGCAACATTCTACGTAGTTTAGTGATAAGAGCATGCCCCGGATTCGCAGAGGCGTGATCACAATCGATTCCTGCCAAGGGACCCGAGTTGCATTTCTGGCCGGAAACGTTCCCGATCAAGTCTTAATAATCGAATGTTAATATACCTTCCTGCTCCTAAAACCCCTTCAACACTTCACATACACAACACTTTGCACATAACGAGACCAAATTGTTCAGCTGGCTACGTCATTGAATTTACGTCTTATGCTGTAGGGCAACGGTAAAGATCGTTTGTTCTTCTCTCGCAAAATCCACCCTTTTGGCAACAATGTTGTGTTAGAAAGAATTGGTTATTTATTGTGTGTATATTTCAAAAACATAAGTTATATAGCGCAGATTCTTTTTTATGACATTTCGCTCATGCAGTTATAAAAGACTATAAGGAAATTTTCAAATTTCCCTCGCTACCTCTCAGTCATGTGACCAGCCTGGGCATCGGCAGGATATCTAAAAATAATATGTCTTTAATATTCACAAACACGCCACACCTAAAGAAGTGATATTTAACGATGTTTTTCGTGAAACGACATCGCTAGTAGGAAAACTGGATGTAGCCGCGATAACGAATGACAGGATTTTGCTACGGAATCTGGGCAAAAATTAATAACATTCTCGCTCTAATGCTTTTTTCCTTACGGTTGAACGAAGTTAACAGGTTCCACTCCACTTCACAAATTTTATGTTGTTTGTCTCCTGGAGAAAGTATCGGAACAAATGTCATGTAAGTGAAGCATTATATAAAATATCAACAATCTATTCAACTGCCTCTCTTCACCAACTCTGGACAACTTTATTTTAAAAGAGCCGAAAGAAATTCTATAGTGAACACGCATGGATAGTTTAAGCGTAAAAAATGTCATCCATCAGTTACTTAATCAGTAACCATGTAGAAGCAAAGATTATGCTCCGTTAATCAAAGCTACAGAAGAATGACAATTGACGAAAATGAGGCAAATAAGTTACAATTGTACTACTTAAAATTAATTTAAGATTTAAGTTTAATGATGTACAGATCGATATAGCCGGTATCCAAAATTGTTTACACTTACACAGTATAGGTGCAGTTTGTCAGTGCAGTGTCAGGGCAATAAAGATAACTAAATAACTAAATTACATACTATTCGGTTCGCCATACGGCTTATACTAACCTGAACCGAAACAATGTATATGTTTTCCCTTTTTAAATACAATCACTGTGGGTTGAACGATTCAAAAAATGCAGTCGTTCAAACAAATAACCGCCGGTTACAATATTATACAAAGTCAAAGAAAGATAATTTTCCGTTATACTAAATACACCGGATATTGTATAGTAGACTAGGAGTAGTATATGTATTACATGATTAGGAATTAATTTAATTCGAGTAGATTGAATGACGTTTCCTAATTGAAGTTGTATAGTGTGTGCAATGCATCTGTTTGCTGTTTCAACGTATTCTTGTCAGTAATTACCACGTCATACTTAACGAACCAAGATGTAGTGGATACAATTATTTGTAAATCCAGCCATAAGGTGATCATTAACTCTATTTTACATTACTTTTAAACTGTTTGTAGGAAGAATTCGTGTAATGGTATCAGGAAATGTTGAAGAAACTGAAAAACAAAGCAAGGCTGATCGTAAAGCCAGCTCGGGAAAGGCCAAAATATTTGCGAACTTCAATAATGTTGTGGACTCATCTTGCACAAAGTTGCATGAACTTTTCAGCTGCCAAAAGGTTGCTCATTCGGTGATATTCTATGTCATCATTTTTCTCCTTCTTCTTGTGCTGGTATACATATTTAGGAAGCTCGTCTCACTACCCAACAACAATCACGGTAAATACCACAATCGAAAACACAACAGCAGCACAGTATCAACCGGATCACGTCCTTCTAACAACGAGTCATTGTCAAAAGGATTTCCAACAAAATGGCCTAAACTTAGTACGGTCTTAGGCAAAGTATCTACCAGCATCACTGGATCAACAGACCTAAAAACTGCGAGGGAAAAGAAGACTGACATTTACGGTGTGCCTGAAAATGATTGGCACAGCCAGGAAAATTTCAACTACAAAGGTTACTCGAATTCCGGGGAAAATCACTATTATGGCAGCTATAGTGGTAATGATAATCAAATCCATCAACCGAAAATAAATTCATATTCTTCCTCCTATGCCACAAACTTTCCAAAGGCTAACCAAGGCCAAGCATCTAGATCTAATAACCCATCTACCGATTATTGGAAATCTCCTAACCAAATCAGTAATTACGGATATGGAAGGACAGCTGCCGAGACTTCAACTTCAGGAATTGCATCAATTAGTGATCCTTCTTATAATCAAGACGATCAGTCTTCACGACAGTATATTTCAAACAGTGGTTTCAAATCTGACTCAAACCTTGAAAATTCTTGGGTCGGTGCGACTTGGGACGTTAACTCAAACGTTCAGGCGTGGCCCTATTCTGGGAACAGCGCTTCAGGGTTAACCAAGATCAACCAAAAACTACAGCAAAATTCCGGATCAACATTTCGAAGTCGCCATAGAGCCATATCAAATATGAATAATTATGGCAAATGGGGATCAACGAGTTGGTCAGGGATAAAATTAGGCAAGCCGGGAAGTGGATTTGGTTGGATCAAAGAAACAGATAACGATCATGTAGATTCGTTTAAGCCGACGACCACACCTAATTGGAATAGCTATTATTACGACAGTGCCTCGGGTAAATGGACTTCGAGTAACAAAGGAGTGAACACGTATGGAAATGCCTGGTCTGATCAAAACATTGGAAATACGTATCTAAGAGATAATAATGCAGATTTTGGTTCATATACTTGGAATCCTTATGATAACTATTGGAGTAGCAATCAAACCCAGGAACTGAGTGGTTACAATTCACCACTAGTCCAGGTCAATAGCAAAGCAAGGGAAGACAAACTGAGTTACCACAAAAGTTCGCCGACAAACGATGCTAATTCAAAATCGAATAAACATTTTGATAAAACAGGTAATTCGATGGTCCAAGATGAAACTGAGGATAGGATTCATAGGTGGCCTTTGGAAGAGGGTCATAAACAAGACGACTTTCTAAAAGGTCTCCCCAGCATTACTTCATCAAGTAATACAAAGAGGACGAAAAAGTTTTGGAAGAAGAGGAGAAAACTAACAAATCACAAGAAGAATAAAATTTCTCACCAAGAACGAAAAAGGAAAGCGAGCAAGAAGGCATTCCGAAACAGAGTTAGAAAGAAAATAAAAGAGGCGAAAGGAAACAAAATCGTCAAGAATGATAAGAAATCTGTGATAGCTCATCCTAGTAATTTTGAGCCAACTAAAATGACGCGTAGAAGGAACAGAAAGGGAAAATTAAGAAAAACGAAAGAGAAGAATCGAGGTAAACATTCTCATGCAAAAGAAAGACACAAAAAGAAGAAAGTGTCCCGAAAGGTCACCAAGCACCAAAAGTCTATTCATGTTCACTCAAAGCAATTTTCAAACAATCACAAGGCAGTGAGTCATAAATCAAAAGTAAGGGGGTGGCATCGTGATATACATCGCGTTAAACATTGCAAGACGTTACAATCTTTCAAGACAAACGGCGAAGTCCATTTAGATAAGAAATATTTGAGTAGACAAAGAAAGTATAAGTACACAATACTTTCCTGTAGATATGTTCGTGTTCCCGGTAACTCGATAAAACATGAAAGTGATGACGATGATTTAGAACTCGACGATGGCGATGATGATGATGATGAAAAAATCGCCATTAAAAGAAAACAGATTTGTCAAAAATTCTATTTTATAACTAATGGGAAAATATTGCTTAAGAAAACATCTAGGAGCCAAGATCAAATTTCATACATAGTTTCGTTATGCAGGGCAAATGATGAACCTCAAAATCCAAAACATAGTAGAATTAAACATCGTCACGACACAACGCTTGATGAGGGCGATTATGAACCTAGAAAGCCAATCCACATGCGGAAACACGTGGAAACAATAGATTATGATGATAATAGTAAAGTAAAAAACAAAGTGGAGAACAGTGATAGACTGCACGACAAAAATTTAGTGGATGATAAGCATAAAGATAAGATTCGAGTAGCCGAGGAACCTAAAAGCAACCATAACTCTGATTCTTACAAAGAGAAGCTCAGTGACGATGATATGGATAAATACGACAACAATGACGAGGATAAAGAAGGATTAGATGAAGATGACAGTGATTTTGACGAAGACATGGACAGTGACAGAAAACGCAAACCTCAAAAGTCTACCAGTGAGGATCAAGAAGACACGATGAACGGCGCCGATGACGATAAAGACGATGAATTTTATGCTGAGACAAGTGCAAGGAATACTAATTCAAAGGGGAATAGAGACGAGAAGTACAATAACAGACACAAGAAAAAGAG
Source organism: Dendronephthya gigantea (assembly GCF_004324835.1). Classification (NCBI taxonomy): domain Eukaryota; kingdom Metazoa; phylum Cnidaria; class Anthozoa; order Malacalcyonacea; family Nephtheidae; genus Dendronephthya; species Dendronephthya gigantea. The sequence continues at coordinate 70,212 of NW_021163191.1, read as the reverse complement.
CAGACCACGCAAGACTAAACAGGGCGATGACGACGAAATTGACGTTCAAGACAATGATGATATTGACGATGTTGATGTTAACATCGACTCCGATACTCACAAAGTAAGTAAAACAAGAAATAAGAATATTGCAAACGTACACAAAGTTAATGACAGGGTAGAAGTCGACAACGATGAACTTGATGATTTCGACGAGGATTTTGGTAATGACGATATTATGGATGTGAAACTTAAAACTACACCACGCCCTGAGCAAGTTATTTGGTCAAGACTAAAAAAGCTAAGAAATAAAAATAAGGCAAAAAGCAGAGTACAACATAAGAAGGCTAACATAAATAACATTTATGAACGTATGTTGCACGAGTTGTCAAAAAAGACGAATACAAAAGACAGGAGCGATGACCCAAGAAAGTTGCTGATGGCTTTATTAAAAAGGAAACTGGATTCTGTTGTTCCTTCCAAACACGTCAAATCTAAAGTCTCCAAAATAAAATTCCCGATAAAAAAATATAACAAACAAAGACATCAGTTTGCACAAAAACCACATAAAGAACAAAATGAGGGAAGCATAAAAGCCATATTGAAAAATATACTCACTAATTCAATTAGTGTAACCAAAACTAAGTCACAAAAGAGACTACCTGTGACCCCTAAAGCACATACAAAGCCATCTATTGAAGATCTTTTCAAGAACTTTCTTCCAACTCTTCTTGCACAACAAAATATTGGCAAAACAACCATTTCTCCTACGAAAGAGCCTACAAAGGGTACAACTACACCAGACCAGCAAATGAAGATTCAGTTTTCAAAGCTTTTGGAAAAGTTTGGTATGCCGCAGAATAATGTACAAGCAAAGAAGACATCATTAGGGCCTTCCAGTAAAGAGCAAATGAACAATTTATTGAAAGAGGTTGGTGATACAATTAGCACCCGCAAATCAAAAACTACAAATAAGGCACCTCATAGAATTAATGTGACACCAAACACACCATCATTGCCACCAACGATGCAAGTATCGTCACAACTATCAACACCTCAACAAATCCATCCACCACAGGAACAAGAACAAGAACAGGAACACGAACACGAACAACAGCAACAACTACAACAGTCACAGCAACAACAACAACAACAACAACAACAACAACAGCAACAGCAACAGCAACAACCACAGCAACAACCACAGCAACAACAACAACCAACAACAACCACAGCAACAACCACAGCAACAACAACAGCAACAACAACAAAAACAACAACAACAACAGCAACAACAACCACAGGAACAACAACAAAAACAACAACCACAGCAACTGTTGGAACAACAACAACCACAGCAACCACAAAGATTCGGGGCATTTACACCCAATCTTCGCTACCTTAACACTGAGCCGAATCAAGAACAAGAAAATACTCAAAGATCTTTTATTCCCACCGTTACACCTCAACAAGCTGAGAATTCTCGCTCTCCGCAGCTTAAAAATCGTTATGGTTATTCTTCGTATTCCTCCAGTAATAGTCGATACCGTTCGTATCAAGCAGGACAGTCAATCAACATACTGTGTTTCGGAGATAGTTTAACAAGTGGTTTCTTCAATCACGGTCGTGGAAAGCATCCATACAGCATTAGATTAAGCCAATTGCTTAATACAAAAGGAAGCCATCGATACCGTATTGAAACTCGAGGCGTGATCGGTGAAATGGTTCATGGAAGCATGACAAAACGATTACCAAAAGTTCTAGATGAAGGCACGCGATTTGACTGGGTGCTAATCCTGGGAGGAACCAATGACGTAGCGCATGTGAAAAATTTTGGAGATGACCAAGATTTCACTCAACAGTTGATAGGTGTTTGGAGTCCTAAGATAGTGAAGGATATCGAGAAGCTTCATGAGATAGCACACAGCCGTGGAGCAAGAACGATGTTAATGACAATACCCGAAACTGCATACGAATTTTGGCCTGAATTTCGGTCCATACGTAATATGAGACTTAGCGTGAATGCGGCTCTAAGAAAGTACGCGACGGAAGTAAGAGATAATACAGTTCTCTGTGATCTCGCGTATAAATTACCACGGAGCACTCTTCCAAAACAAATGCAAAAGTTGTATTGGAATGACCACATTCACCTAAATCCCGTGGGATATGACAAGATGGCCGAGGTTATCCAACAGTGTATTCAAGGGTATCTTCAGTAAAAGACTGTGGCGGAGCATTGACCGCATGAACGCATTTAGTCTTGTATATTGTTTAGGGTTTGTATAAAAAAATAAGACTTTTATCTGATTGTGTTTTATTTTGTTTTCATTGATTCACCGCAGAGAAATGCCAAATATCTATATAAATACGCAATTTAAGTTGCGATATTTTAGCGTATAACTCATTTAATATATACTCCTTTACATCTGAACTTCCATAATAAAAGTATCGGGATTTTTGGTGTAAACTTTGCAAATTTATATACCGTCCGCTCCCTATAGAAACCTCATTCCCAGGGTTTCTCAATCAGAAGCAAAATCCCAAAATAAAACTATTTATGTGCTTTGTCAAAGCCAAGCTAAGGGAATCCCAGCCTGGGAACGAGCTTCCTCATGAGTATTTATAGTCGAACTACTCAGTACTCACATCGTGATAAGATTTAAAATAAAGTATCCGTTATTAAAAAACCAGTAGTCAGTACATAAATATCGCCAAACAATATAATATAATATAGCATTTGCCTTTTTCGATAGGATTACTCATGCACTTCGGAGGAATCATTAGATGCCCACAATGCTCGTTATTTTGATTGACGTATAAATACAAATATCGCAATAATTAGTAGACAATATCATTCCAACTTAGAATATGTTGTTACTTAGTACCGGTACCAGTTTGTAGTCATCACATGCACTATGGCAGACACGGCTGATCAGTACATGCATAAATTAAATGCACTGATTTATTCAAAAGAAATTGCCACGAACGTAGAAGCTCGAAATACATTCAACTTTAAATGATTTTATCGTCATTTCTTTGAGAGTCGGGCATCTTCACAAGACACAAATCATCAGATCACCGGATGGATCAGCTTAATCCGCTTCGACAGGAAACAGCCGAAGAAGAATCACCTGCAACAAACTCGCGATGTTCGAAGATCAACGTGAAGCTATTGCCATACAAATCATTCTACTTTCTATTTTTTTCGGCAGTTGGTTCCCTGTTCCCATACTTAGCCATTTTTTACAAACAGCTTTTGCTATCGGCCCGACAAACCGGAGTTTTACTCGGAGTAAGACCGATACTACAGCTAGTGAGCAGTTCCACATGGGGAATTGTGGCTGATAAAACGCATAAAAGCAAGTGCATATTCTTGATATCCGTCGTAGGTTGGCTTTGCTCCAATTTCTCGCTTTCACTGGTGAAGAGTAAGACAGATATTGAACCGTGTCACGATAACGGCTCGCTGACGGTGTTAGATAATGTTCTTGGCGCAGTGACCGCAGGGCCATTTTTAAGAAATGGGACCCTCTTTGATAAAATTCTTTTAAGAAGATCTTTAGACTTGATTAGCAGCCGGCGTCATGGGAAGTGGAAAAGAAATTTTAATGGTCAGTCGAAAAATGAGACAGACCACATACCGGGTAGTAATGTCACTTGGAATCAAGTGATCTCCGAAGTAAAATCGAGTTTTGAGGACGGAATGACTGAGAGAAAGATGAATGAAGAGAGTTCTATGGGACATTCGCCATGGTCACTCCATGCAGTGTTAAACCTCGCAACGGCAAATGGACCGAAATCTGGGCGAAACACAGACAGGATATTTATTATACTGCTGATCATTACAATCGTAGGCACACTGGTAGCAGCACCGGCCATTCCCTTTGCCGATACAGCAACTTTACAAGTTTTAGGTAAACCGGATTGTTATTTTACCTCTTTATACTATTGAAATTTGAAAAATATATTAAAAATATATTATTAGGTTTTTTCAGTACCTAATTTGTTAATGCTTTATACATGTACTTGCGAGAAAGAACACGCATCTCCCCTCCCCCTCCACAGAACAACTAATTATGATTATATATGACGTGCTTATATCAAGCACGTGAAAACTGAAACCCACATAATATGTGAATACCTCATTTTGTCGCCAAAAATCTCGTGATAGACAAGCAAATCACTCATAAGCTGTATGAATATGGGGTATTTTTTCCAAACAATTTTTCAGAGGATTTACTTGCAGAAAGTTTCAAACTCGAATTTGAAATCGGAGTAAGCTTCTATACAGGGTGTCCCAAAAAACCCGAAAACTATTGAAATCACCCATAACAATGTAATTGTTAGAGTTTGAATGCCTAAGCACTCTGTTGGGACCCACAAGTGTGTAAATGTTTGCCATAAACATTTTTATGCATGCATATGATGCAGTAAAATTTGCTCGTACGCGAAAATTATATTTATTAACAATATTTAAATGTGCATCTCAATCGGCACCATGACCTTCGACATGTCCCCCTTCTCCAGCAACACAAAGCATTTAGCATTTTACTGAGTTGCATTAAATCCCCAAGGGCTAAAATTCGTGCACACGGCATTCAAATTTTAACAATGAGTGATTTCAATACTAGTTTTCGTTTTTTTTGGGACACCCGCATGTATATACACAAACTAGAGTATAAACTATTTCGTTTTTAGGCGATCAAAAGGATTTCTACGGCAAACAACGTCAGTGGGGAGCTTTGGGTTGGGGCATATCATCTTTCGTGGTCGGTTCACTGGTCAGTACCATACAAGAGAAATTCGAATGTAATCTGCCTAACCACATTAATTACCAACCATGTTTCTACGCATTTGCAGCGCTAATGACATTGGCATTCATCCCAGCGATTTTTATACGTTTTGAAGGTAGAAACTTACCGACGGTAAACTTTACTGGAAAAATACGAACCTTGATAAATTTCGATTCCATTGTTTTCCTGCTAACAATTCAGCAATTTGGCAATTCATGGGGTCTTATACAAACATTCCTCCTATGGCATCTTCAAGACCTTGGCGGGACGCAGTTCTTGTTCAGCATTGTTGCGGGCATACAATGTCTATCCGAAGTCGTATCTTACCATTTCGCTGGATACGCCATAACAAAGTTAGGACATTATCGAGTACTATACATTGGATTCTCGTTCACCTCGCTTCGGTTTATCTTGTATGGTTTGATCAAAAATCCATGGCTGGTCGTGCCGATCGAAATCTTCCATGGTGTTTCGACAACCTTAATATGGGCGCTGGCCGTATCTTTTGTTGGTCTCAACCCTGGCGTAGCTACAACAATGCAAGGGATTTTATCAGGTGTTCACTGGGGTTTAGGACTAGGAGGAGGAGCGATATTAGGCGGAATACTGGTGAATGCTATTGGATCGAAATATACCTTTCTTGGTTACGGGGTTTTTACATTATTGAACCTCTTCGGTTTCATATTGACACAAAATCTGAGATGTTGTGTAAAACAAACGGAAGAAAGCCAGTCACTACTTAGTGAAACTGCCCGGGAAACGTTCGAGTTAAATTCTATAGAGCCAGAGAATTCCTCGACTACGGAACCTTTCCCTTAACTGCAGAAACTATTTTACCCGATAATGGCTTCGACTAAATTGCCCTGGAAGATCGCGAACGAGTCGACCTTCGTCCAGAGAGTTAATATAAAAGTAAATATGGGAGAAACGCATGTTTGTATACAGCCAGGCAACTCATATTTTTATCACGTGTTTTGCCCCCATATAAAATATGTGTTCTCCCTTGTTTGCTTCCATACTAACGAAGATCCTTGGTCGAAACGTCGAGAAAGTGTTTTGAGGCAGTTGTTATACCATATTTGATACGAATTTGTTTGAAGACGTGGTCACGCTGCTCCCTAGTTATATTGGAATATAATAATAGATCGTTGTTTAGGCTATGGTTTAGGCTTATTATTTAATACCGAAGCCACTGGCATGCATATAGCTTAATATCTTTATACATGTTAGTCCATAGTTAGTTGTTACCTTCCTGGAATAGGGGTGTAGTACTCCTCCATTGACTAGAATTTGTTTTCACAACTCTGCATTCAACAGAGAAAAAATAAATCGTACTGATACATGATTATGGCAGCACGTTTCTCAATTCAACCCTGCAAAATTTATTTCACGCTTCGTTTGATCGGGTAGGCAAGATCGTAAAAAAGCCCCTAATTAAGTAACACTGGTTGTTCCCTCAAAAGTACTGCCTGTGTAACCACACTTTTGTTTGACAATACGTGGAAATTATCTCATTGTTCCTAAACCACTTTTAAACGGCTATGATTATACACAAGGGTATTTGATGATAAACAGTGCAATAAATTTATTGAAATTGTCAAAATTTGAACACTTCAACATTGTGCCTAACCAACAAGCAGATAAAAAGGCTATGGTTGCGTAAACATATTATAGAATAACTTTATGCATTTTATCATTTGGGACCTTTTTCATTTGGGACGAATATTTATACGTTTAGTTCATAATCAGTACTAGGGTGATGAAGACGACAGACTATGCGTTTGGACTAATCTAGGAAGGGAGGTTAAGTCAGGAATTTAGACTAGTTAATCCTTCTGTAGGATCATACATCAAAAATACTGAACTATCCCGTGAATTTTTCATGACTTCACTATCAGATGAAATATGGACAGATGCCTGTCGTTAGGGAAGATCACCTTTAATTTTGTGTCTGCTTAAATTTTGTGTCTGTGATTACTTGAACCTCTGAGTCCCTCTAATCTTCCCTCTTCTTCCACGTGTTCCCCTTCCACGACTATTTTCTGCCGGTATTCTTCCTCCTCTTCCTCTCGCTCCACCCCTCCCTCCTCTTCCTGCAGTCATTCCTAATCCTTCAGATGATGATGGGAACAGCGTTTCTGTAATATCATTAAACAAAACGAAGTAAAACACCGTAAATTTAAATGACACGCCATGAAATTTGCCTGAATAGATTTGTATATATACTTAATTTGCGAAGTCAAGTCCCAGAAATCTAATTTATTACAATATGCCAAATTTTTTGCAGTTCCATTTGTAAAACTCTATCTGTAAACTGTAACTCATTAGGCATACAGAGGAATAATTTTGAAGAATAAATTTTTCACCTGAGTCAATAATCAATTTTTCTTTTTCCATCCAGTTGACCCATTTCTTCCAGGTGGAATCGTTTTGTGCTAACGTGCTACCATTTCCAATAACAATGAGACCTCTACGAGCTCGAGTCAGAAGAACATTCATCCTTTTATCGTCATCAAGAAAGCCAAGTTTACCAACATCATTTGAACGGACGGCAGAAAATATAATAAGCTCGCGTTCTTGCCCTTGAAATCCATCAACACTTCTTACAGAAATGCCCTGGTAATTCTTCTGTATCATCTCCTTCAGGAGTTTAACCTGACAGAAAATGATAACATTGTATTCAATTTGGATAAAACTTGCCTTAAAGTCGATAACTAAGATACTAATAATTGAAAGGGACTTGGACCGCTCAATCGACACTTTTTGTTTTAGTTTATAAACAACGGCACTTTTGACACTGTACTATACTTCATTTCTGTAAAAGCAAACCCCCTGATGCAAATTACACATATCATGCAGATCATGGTGACAAACCTGTGCAGAGTAAGGTGTAACAATTCCAATTTCCTCTTTGGAAAGATCACCAGCTATTATCACATCATCAACCACGCGTTTGACGATCTCTGCCTCTTTAAGATTCTTTCTTGATCGACCGGACCGTTTCTCCGTGTCTTTTAGGATAGTCACGAATGCAAGCGGTCTCGTCTTATCAGGCCAAGAAAATCCCTTGGGAATTGGACGGTCCTTCTCCGTCACACCATTCTTCAGTTTTCCCTTGTAAAATGTTGTAGAAGGGAATTCTGAAATACAAGGATGCATTCTGTATTGTGTGTCCAAAAGGTGAACAGGATAACCAAACTTCCGAAGGCGACTAAACGTCGTATCACCAAGCTGTTTATTTTCGTTATTTTTTATTGTAGGCGGAAGCTGATTGTCGTCACCAACAAGCACCAATACGCGACTTCCTAGAAAAAGTAGCTGAAAATTTGTAACATCCCAAATTAATATACTCTACTGAGTACACCAATATAACTATAAAGCCTCGTTTTTATGTAAATTACTAAAAATCAAATACCTCGGCACATTGGAACAAGTATCGCGGGTTCGGTTGCTTGAGATGCCTCATCAACAAGAAGCTTTTCAAATTCCACTTCCTCAAAGATTTTTGAACCAGCGCTAATGCATGTTGTACAAACAACTCTGGCTTCTTTTAGGATCTTTTTGACAATTTTCTTATCCATCCAGTCTTCTCTAACCCGCTTCCCTTTTGATCTCTCTTCGTATCGTGATTCCAATGAATACTCTCGCAAACTTTCCCTCACCATCCAGGTTGAACTACCGATCCGGAGCATTTGACTTTGCGGAATATCATCAGACACTTGAACAATTTTCTCTAATAAATTATCCACACCCTCATTCGTTTCCGCAACAGCGAGAATTTTTTCTTCCCGATTTTGTGCTAAGAGTTTCCTAATAATATTTGCGCTCGTCTTGCTTTTTCCTGTTCCTGGTGGACCTTGGATCAACGTTAAGGAATTTTCACATGCCTGTTGAACGGCGTTTTCTTGACTCGGATTAAGACCGGAATCTCTACGACTAGCGCCTGAAAGTGGGGTTTAATAATTTAGGTGATATAAATAACACTAGTTCTTTATTAGTGGCAAATAAACCAGAAAATTCAAGATACCATTTTTTTGTACGGCACAATCAGTGGACGCATGCAATAAAGCTGGAGTTTTTCCACGCATGGCAACATTTTCCATGCTTCGCAGCTTTTACTTTTATGTGCAAAGTAATGCCAAAAGGAAAATCTGGCTTCCTGGGAAAAATTCTTCCGTATCAAATATTTAATCAGTTCAATGGTTTTCAATTCAATGTAATCCAGCAAGCTGAAAGTTAAATAGACATGATAAATGCATGTATACCTTCATTAATTTCAGGTTCTTCTCCGTCTTTGCTTCCACATGCATCTTTTTCGAAATTTTTCGGTATTCGCTGTTCATCTTCATGGATTTCTCTGTCGCTTTTTGTCCCACTCCAGGTATTCAAAAGCTCACCAAAGATACCCACATTTTCAAGTGTGGTTTCTGTACAGAGTTTCTTCAGCGCTTCGAGCATTCTGTTGTACGATACTAAATTTGGGAATGGCGAAATTTTCCATCCGGGGGATCTTGAGAGTCTGTCCGGAACACCCTTGTCATTTGGCCATACGGGATCGGCGTAAAGATGTTTTCCCGCGCTCTTTTTCACTTCCATTATGTACTCTCGTTCACGAAAGGCAGAATATGCGTTTCTCGGACTAAGTGCAAGGTAGTCGCCCACCAAGCAATTAATTTCCCCATTAAATACAAAAATTGTACACATAGGCTGATTGTTGTTCTTAGTAGCTTTAGTTTTACCATCACTGTCATCATTACCATCTTCTTTTTCTATTTCCATTGAAACTTTACCTTCGCAGGCAACAGATTGACCTCCCATTTCTAAGTACTCTTGCTCTTTTACATCTTCAAGGATCTCCATGTACAAGAGACTACTCCAGTGGATAAAATAGGAGTATGAATCCTCATGAACCGAAAACTCGTCTTTCGAAATGGGAAATAAACCTGTATTTGAATAAAATGAATAAGTAAAGTTGTCTCTCAGATGTAATATCAGCTTAAAACGATAGATTTATAATTATCTTATTCTTTTTCTACCTTGCTGAAGAAGACGCACCACATATATCGACGTGGAATAGTCGTGCACAAATAGTAGTTTTCCAAATAGTTCCATGATATTTTCAACAGAAAATTGAACGTCGTTTTCTCTCATACGGTTCAAAACTCTTCGAACTCGGCCAAGTAGGGTTATGTTGACCTTAATACCTGAAATAACACGAGAACTACACTTCTTCAATCCCTCCAAAAGATACAACATTAAAGTCTGGTATTTCTCTGCATCGCCATATTTTATACCACATTCATCAAGTAAAGACTCGAGCTTGCATGTCCAATCGTGACGCTCCTGTAAGATTTTAACGTGTAGTAAATAATACACTCAAACCTTCAATCTACGGGGTTTTCGTTGATTTCCCTGTCTAGATAAGTCTAGATTTAATGGAATTTTAACACATGATCAAAATAGCAACAACAATATCGCCTCCTTCTTTATCGCCTCAATACGAAGCACTTCTCATCACCTAATGAACGCCTCAGAGGAACGGAGCCTCACTTCACAGAAGCCACAAAATCCAGTGACTGAGTGACATTAGTGAAAGGCAAATGCATTAAGCAAATTTGTGATGGCAACCTCAGTACGCTATGTTTTAAATAATGGCAGGATTTGTAAAATATAGGAAGTTAAAAAAATAATATTGTCTCGCTCACCAGAGGATCATCCATTCTCTCCAGCAGATCACTAAAAATGGTAAAAGCGCCTGTTGTTAAGGAACTGGTGTCATGAAGATTGTGTAATCTAGTCATTTCCTCCTGTGCTTCCAAGTAGATTCCGCTGTACTCATCTCCCAAATTTGGAAAATCTTCTTCGACGCTTTGAAATGTAACTTCCAAAGTGATCTCAGATTCGTCTCTTTGAGCAAGCGAGGTTGGGGGCTCAGTGAAGTGAATTTTTGATATTGGAAATCCATAAGGATCTAGACAGTAAACTTCCAGCTCTACAAACGCTTCTTTTCTTACTCGGATTCCACCAAACTTTCTTGACAGCCTTGTATCAAATCGATTTAAATCGACGCTGACAACAGATAGGTCATTTGCGTCGTTAATATTGAAGCTAATGAAAGTTCTTGTTTTAGTTCCTTGATAGATTTGCAATCGTTGATTTTCCAACAAAAAGGAGTACGTGGAATCGAGAATTAACCTTGAATAAAATTAATCAATTCTTGATGTATATGTATAACACACAAGTGCTTGCATTAGTTGCATACATCTGCTTGTCAAAACGTCAACGTTATTTGACATCTCATCCTACTATATACAATATTTACCTTTCTGAAATTGGATTTTCTTGATGAATGAACAGGAACGCTCGTGGTAGAATATGTTCAGATTCATCCACCTCAAGTGTATCCCGAGATTGGAGCTGCTGTGGTATATTGAGCACGCAAACCCATTCCACGCTCCCAATAAGGAATTTAAAAACCAATATTTTTGCGAGCCCAGATGTCAGAATATTGTTGAGAATATCCCACGGGAATTCCTCGGCGCAGGCACGGAGCACCAACGAGTAACGAGAGTGTTGGTCAGAAAGTTGTGAGATAAGAACCTGCCAATCACTTTCAGAGAGAATGCTTGAACGGATAAAAGGATTTAGAAGAACGTGCTTACCTAAACTAGGGCAATCGATTTGAGCTCGACGAAGCTGGGGTAACGAAAATGTAGTAAAATCGATGCATTCTTTCGCAATTTGCGACACTTGTGATTCTGATTCTTCATCATGTTCCAGATCTGCCCACTTACAAAGAAATCTAAACAACTGGTAATCACTCACACTAATGAGCTCGTTTGAGAGAATATTTTTCAAAGTTCCCGCAGTCAGTTGCATATCGTGATAAATCTCAGGTCCTATCACCTTATTTTCGATAAATAACGAAGCTTCTGCGGCCATTTGGTGCCAAACGAAATTTCCCTTCAGCAAATCATCTTTTGGGTTTGACGCTATTTGAAGATGTTTGGGAATGTTAACCCTCTCTCCAGTCTTAGCTGAATCCACAGCCCTTGAAAACAATGCTGACAACTCCTGGCACTCCATCGAAGCAACGCCTTTTTGGTCGGCCCAGCGGGAAAAGAGGAAATCGATTTTGCCAATGGTTGAATTAGAATACCGCGCAAAATAAGCTATCAAATCTTTTTGTTGAATATTCTTCTGTGGGGGCACTTTCGCTGCGGGATACGAAACAGGATCGTGACTCTCGTAAGGAACTAGATCAGGATCCCAGCAAACAAAGAATTTATCACCATCGAGATCACTTCCGGCTATCTCGTCAGGATGCGGTCTTTCTCCGTCCGTTGGAAATACAATACAGTCGACTAGGTGATGGCAGCAAGGGACGTCTATGCAATCTAACACGCGAACATCTCCAGGACTATAACAGGGATTTTTTGCGGCTAAAATTCTACCCACAACGGGTTTTGCTTCCCCACGAATGGTGGGTTGAAAGAAACAAGTTCCGTACTTCAAATCATTTTCTGAGGGATCACTTATGCCGTAAACATTTCTCGATTTTTCTATAGGAATCTTTAATCTCAATGCTGGAGTCTTCTTTTTCTTTTCCAATTCGCTGTCGCTCGTTTTTGGAGAAGAATAAGCTCTTTGCTGGATGCTATTTATCTTTTTTAAAACGATGTCATCAATAGAATCAATCTCCTCAGTGGATTTCAGCAAACGTTCCGCGATATCAATTTCACCAAATGCACAGAGATAGGTAAACGCTGTTTCTTTGTTAGTTCTTAACGACTTTATTTCCTGAAAGTAAGTCTTTTGTTTTTTAAGGAACACCTCATCTTTAATACCAAGAGCGGAAAGAAGCAAAATGAACTGTTTGTTCAACGATCCAATTTCATACGGCCTCGAATAGCCTTTGTCTACGACACCAAGTGGATGTGGACCCGGCAATAACCAATTGAATTTCTCCATAGACTTGCGAACCTCCACCCCCTTCTCTAAAGATGGTTTGAGGGCCAACACCCCTTTGCAGCCCAGTAAACGAACTTGCAAAACTGAAGGAAATGGGTATTTTTGATGTTTGAACTTTTCGGAGATGCCTAAACATGTAACAACTTGCTGGGCTACGCCAGGCGAGATGTATCCACAACCGTCGGTAAACGTGTACCCTTTTCGCTCTACATCACCAATGCGGGAGATATCTTCGTCCTTTAGTTCGACTGTCTTGCCCGCGGTGGAAAGCAGCAATCCAATTCGAGCAGCACGTTTCGCAGACGTTTTTATCTTATCAAAATCCCCAAACTTGGATATAATGTCTTCTGCCTTTCCAACATTTGGATTATTGTTATAAAGAAGGCAAACACGAGAGCGCAGCTGACTTGCACTATGTGCAAAGAACGTGTACCGTTCTATCGACTCCGGTTTCTTTTCATAACACACGTCAACGCCTGTGCTTAAAATCTGGGTCGTCACCTGCTTGGGGCATTTGGAATCAAATCGAGCGATCATAAAGTCTCTTGAGTCGTACTTTCGAAAAAGGGGACATATTTGATTTTCATTAAAGCCTTTTGCCTTAATGTCGAAGTCTGCAAGTTTTAGTTCTTTTGAAGATTTATACTCGTTTGAATTTCGAACAATCTCGATAGTTTTAATTATAATGTAGTTTTCTCTACTTTTCTTGTCTTCATCCTTAAATTTAACCCTTGGAATCGGAATGTCTGTAGACGTTGCATAACTTCTACTACCTCTCATTGACATAATTGTTGTCTAGATCCTAAAAAAACAAGAACACAAGGAACCTTATGACATGTGCTTTTCTATAGTGATGTGCTGGTGTTTTGTTGTTAAGTTTTGATATCACGCAGTGGGTGTTTGTATTTTGACTAATTTAAAACTACGTTGTATGTTTAGGCAAGGCTGCTAATGATAAAATATGAGAAGGCCGATCTTTATTTCTATTACGAATTTATCCATCTTTGTACAAATACTACAACAAATCCTTCAAGTATAATCGAAATTAGAAAGTCGAGTCTTTACACCGAGACCGAGTCGAATGAACTAAGTTCCTAAGTAGATGAATTGAGTATCTAACATTTGGAATATAACCGTTGGCTCCGGCTTCAAATGATGTTGACATCAAATTTGTACAATTGTACATTTTTACGCCATATGTGCGCCAAGAACTGATCTCATACACACTACTTTGGGATCTTCAGCCATAGCTTTTATTACTGATATTTTACATATTCTCACATATTTTCGTAAGACTATGCATATATACTTAATTGCATCATCCTTCGTACTCTATATAGAGCAAAATACGATAATTCCAAGAATAAGGAATGTTTCTACAACTCTGTAATCGCTAAAGCCCAGCTATATGAAACAATATAGTAAAAAATAAATATATACACGTATATTATTCACCTGATTTACTTCATGACATCATGTCACAAGCGAGCTGTTCCGCTTTACAATAAAAACCACAATCACCCGTTGTTACGAATTTTACGTAAACATTGTTGTGCTGCAGTACAATAGAAACTTTGAATAAAATATGTTCATAAAATGTTTTTAAGTGGTAAAACTTCCTTCGCACAACGCAACGCTATCATAGAGTACACTCTGTTGGACGTTTTGAAAAACGAAAGGCAAGCTAGGATTGGCCGCTCGGGATCCTTTCAAAGAAGTTAATCTATTTTCCTGGAAGGGCTATTTATGGCCATTGTCCAGGATAACGTCATTCTGCATGTATGTACACTTTTTGTTTAGGGTCTTTTTGATCGCATATATAAATCATATAACTAGCTGTTTATCATGACAAACCAGGACTGTAGGTAAGTAGGTTCATGTACAAACACCGCAGATTATGTTCCCTCCACGTACATGGTATTATGAACTTTTCATGAGCTGAATAGTGCATAATTATTTCGAAGTATACACTCTAAATTTCGAAGTGTCCGACAAACACCAAATAAGTGTAAATACACACAATTTTGGTGTAAATCAGTATGTTACATCCACAAAGTGCAAATTTACCCTTCGAGGTGTATTATTACACCAATATTGTGTTTCCTCAACACCGATTAAGTGTATAGCTAAAGTTTACCTTCTTTGGCGTAAATTTACGCCAAAAGTCGGTAAATAAACACCGTTCTTGTGTAATAAAGCACCACTTTGGTGTAAACATTATCGCTATAATTTTGTGTTGAGTGAGAGCTTGGGCGTGCATGCATTGGAAGCTTTTGTCGGAAAAAAATTGCAAATGGATTATCATTTTTTATATTCCTAAATAACTGGGCAAAGAGTCCCAAGTCAGGAGCAAAAAGCAATTGTTTTCTTAAAATAAGCAAAGCTAATTCCAAAGTCTTGGAAAAATGATTTGTTCTTTGTTTATATCTTTCTTTTCATATTCAGAAGAGATGACGGTTTTGATGCAAACGCGACGGTTTTGACGGTTTTATTTCAACATTCTGAATAAATCCCGTAACGCCGTAACTCGCGCAGAGAAATGTTGATAGGATTGCATTTGCACCACGCTCTCGATGCATGCCGGGATAGCGTCGCTTCGCAGTTCGCACGACGCACGTTGTTGTTTGTTCCTTTGCAAAGTATAAATCGAGAAGTATTTTGAATGTATATTAAATTTTACTGGACATTATGATACAAGATTGCCTGGAGAAGATCGAGGAAATTGTTTTAAAAGTGACTGGGAATCTCAGTCATCTCAGAGGTAAGGTTTTAAAATTATACGCGCAAACAGACGAAAGCTATATATTTTGAATTTCGAATTTGCCGCGTAAACAGTGTACGTATTTAACAGAAATATTCACAGTTTTGCTTCTCATTCCCACCAAAAAAAATGAATGATTTATAGAAATATGTTATGCCGTGGTTATACTATAGGTACTATGCCATATTAAGTGTGATATTGATGTAATGATGTTGGCTAAACCATGGTCAAATACATGAATTTATGTTATATATTAAAATATGAACATGAAACTGATTGAAACATCTGCCATAACAGACTTACTCAATCTTAGGATTATGATGTACGGAATCTTAGGATCTACATTAATTTTGATTAAGAATTTGAATGACATAGCTGTTATATTGCCTTTTAAATAATTTTTATATGCATCCTTTATTAGATGGTGGATTAACAAGTGCCAAGTGGTGATGTTTATAAGTCTAAGTCATCTAAGTCTGTAATGAACAAGCAGGAAAGTATGGTAAGTAATGCATTATAAGGAATTGTGCAATGCTGTTGGATTATTCACCAACCATATGGCTCAGTTTTAATTGTATAATAATATAATAATAGCACCAATATGATATATGCCTAAAATACCTGTGTTGTATTTGTATTTTTAAGGTGCCAAGGTCTTTCATTTGATGAAAAATATCAACTTGATATTAGTTCAGTGAAACAAGAAAAGAAGCCATTTGACTTGGTTTAAGGAAATAAGGTAAGGAAAAGATCAGTTCAATGTTCATGTGTCATACAAATTGCAAATTCATTGTGTATTAATTTCACCTCCATTATTTGCTTCTTATTTATAAACAATTGGTTATATAGTTAGTTATCATGTAATAGATATATCAAAAATCATTGACAGCTTACCAGATGAACATTTGCTATCTAAATTTTCTAATATGCTTGCTTTTTTGTTTTTTTTAGGAACATGGATTAATTGAGGTAGTACTAGTGTGCGAGAAACTCAGTGGATGAGTGGAAAGTCTCCTCTGTTAATGGTTAGTTGGATTCACAGTGTTGCAGAACTTAATTTTCCAGGACAAAAATACTCCAGGTGATCTTATAAATATGCTCATATTTGGGAGGACATATACCAACTTTACAAACAACTAGTCAGTAATCAAAGAGGAACATTGCTCAGGAGTTAATTACTTTAGCTTACGGTATGTGTTAATAACAATAATTGAAGACATGCAGTGAGTTTGCATAGTTCTAGATGCACTTGTCTTCTTTCATAAATATTTTTATTCAATTACCTCTGGGTTCATTATACAGGGGCTTAATTTCAATAATTTGAGTTGTTTCAGCTAGTTTCCTAAACTTGCCAATTGGCAATTTTAATTAAGTCCTTGAAATACTTGTTTTTTTGAGCAAGGTATGCACAAACCTAGCAGTACTTTGAACTATTTCTACATGTAAATATTTAGAATTTATTCATTCATTCATATGGGCACTAAGTAAATAGTTTTAATATTTTGGACTGATAAGGAATAAGAATAATGTATAATTTTGCCTATGTGATATTTCAAAGCCTACTAATAACTTAATTTCATTGCTAGAAATGACAGAAATGTATAAGTAGGTTAGAGGGCATATTTGTCCATTCAATTTTGTAATTTTTTATGCTTTATTATGTTCCTGCTTATTGTGCTCATAGGTTTTTAAACAAATACATAATTTATTTATCTTTAATAAAATTGTTTGTTCAATATAGAAGTTCACGTCTGTTCATCATGTAACGATCATTACATCAGTGAATGCAGTGGTTATCAAATACACCTTATGGTGTATATTGACCCCATAAAGTATAAATATACACTTTTCGGGGTAAATATACACTTATAGTGTTCCCCCCAACTTGGTGTATAAATACACTCATGGTGTATATTGATACTGTAAAGTGTAAATATACTCCTTACAGTGTAACTATACACTATTCGGTGTACATACAGAGGCAAGAGCATTTACACCAAAATTGGTGTAAATATACCCGGTTGAGTGTATATTGACCTTTAAGAAGGTGTATATTTGCACCTCTTTGGGTGTTTGCAGGGAGGCAGGAATTTACACCTTTTTTGGTGTTTGTACAACACTTGGAGATTTAGAGTGTAGAATCCTGGAAATTCAATGACTTCCTGTATCTCATGAGATACATGCATGGCATCGTATATAGTGGTCCCTATATATAGGCCTAGTTTAGTGAGGACCATACTGACGTAATTGTGAGAAGGCACATATCAAACAGAGAAACACATTTGATTATACATTTTAATCAACTAATTCATGCCTAATGAATGTATGAAAATATAAACATAATTATTATTTTATTACAATAAAACCAATCGCTCATCTTAAAACTAATAGCAAAAACATTTGTTCTTTATTCAAACTAAAATGTCAGACTTTTTCTTGCTCATTCAGCTATAGCTAAAACATAGATATATACCAGTGGACCCGGTAAAGCAGGCAAGCTTGCATTGTTTAAAATATTGATTAAGTAACAGAAGCACATCGCATGGCGGGATTGTAACAAGTGAACCCAGTCGCATCGGATTCCTTTTTATAAGCGGCTGAATGTCATTGTGATCAATCTATGGTTTTGCTTTGATAAATTTTGAATGAAAGAATTTGAACAACGATGTACGCAAGTTTAAACTTTTGAGATATGGTAAAGAGAATAAATAATTTAATGACGAAACTATATATTATATAACACAGTCCTATACACAAGGTGTCATATATAATATATAGTACACAAGGTGTCACTATATATTATATATACACAGTCCTATACACAAGGTATCATTTCTCTTTGTAAACTCTCACAATTTAAACTTGCGAAGCCTAGACTCGTGCTTTATAATTACTTGAAATGAATTATAATTACTGAAAATACATGGAATTGCGATTTGAAATAACATCAAAATGCAATTATAAGAATTACATCTTTCGGGCTTTCTCTAAAAGACAAAGATGCAGATGAAACGTTTTACGCGTCGGATTCTTACATGCCGTAGAAATACCACAACGCACCTTCGTTATAAATATGACGGAAAGTGTATATGTATTCTGCATATATCGACTTAACACCAAGTATATGTACGATGATGTTACACATTAGCAGTAGGCATGCCTCTGCTGTGGGTATTATTAGACTGCTAAGATTATATCTCCATTACTTGGAGTTCCTGAGATACTTTTATGGAAAACAGATTACAATTGCAATCCCACCTGGGGAGAATATATACCATTATTACTTTCTTGATTTAAGACTCCATGACGGAGGGCCGAGGCATGTACTTCAGGTTTTACAAATATTAGCTGGCCACTTGCAAATTTTCCATGATCTGTTCTAGGTTTATATCCATGATCGCTTCGATGTCTAAAAGGTCTGGAAACACGATCGAATTCAAATCTATTGTTTCTAATGGGTTTTCAGTGCTCTCTGCCAATCTATCAGACAGGAAGCTTTCGCTCTATTTTAAAAAAAAGCAAATTACTGCGAAGAATTAGATTGCAAAGTGAAATTTAAAAACATCATAATCAAATTCCATTATATATATTAGCCAACTAAAGTGAAACAAATCAATGAATAAGACAAAATATTAATACTTACTGCTAAAGGAGAACTTGGGTCCATAAAAGACTCGGGACTACCGGGCATTCCCATCGGAGAACCGATACCACCTCTATTTTGTTTGGCTCTGAAATAGAATACACAATGTAACTTACAGGAAAATCTTCATACGAAATACCCGCGATAACGAAAAACATTATTTTCAGTCGACACAGCTATCTGTGATGTTATTTTGATGCATTTTTGATAAAAGAATTTAAGCCTTGATCAACGAAATGAAAGTTTAAACTTCTAAGGTATGGAAAAGGAGGAATGAGTGATTTAATTTTATCGTTACAGGCTGAAATACAATTGGTAATGTCTGCCTATAAGAAGCACCATATTTGTTGCCGCAACTTTTTACAGTTCAGTAGAGCAACACGAGTGCGACATTCCTATTCAAAATGAAAATAAAAATGAAACCTTGAAACGTTGCATGTCAAGTTTGATTTCACGTAATCAAGCGGACCGTCGTGTGGTCTTTCTGCAAAAGCAAAGGATATTCGAAAGTTTGACAATGCATGAATGCTAAACAACGCACTTCTAAGCGTGATGTATCTCTCCTACCTTCGATTTTGGAGTAAAATTTTCCAAAGGCATCATCTTTGGGCACGTCCGGATACAAATACTGAAGTTCTTCGAGATCTTTTATTCTGTTTGAGAAAAATTAACAATGTTTAAAAAGAACTTTACCGTATGCATGCAGGTCCAAGTAGAGAAAACACATACATTGATGTCATTGACTTCAACTAGTAAACGTTTCCTCCAGGAGGAACTTATCAGTAGAATGTTCACTTTCAATGCATATCACAAACTTTCAGTATCAAGAGCATTATGAAATTGAAATGCATGAACTATGAAGACAATTATGAAAATCTAATATATGCATATTTTATACGATACCTGTCGGAAAGATTCCGTCTTCCAAGATCTTTATAGCTCCATGGCTCAATATTCCACACATCCAAGTTGCCTGCGATGAAAAAAGAAATTTTCATACATGCCCGCACAGTCAGCCCAAATGTATTATGAAACAGCAAAGTAATAATAACAGGCATGCTCGTGTATGATACAGTATAAGTAAGTTATTTTCCAAAACCATAAGTGATTTACGAACCTTGTTCATTCACAAGAACATATGCAACTGAGATTCCACCCAAAATTCCATCACTGAACCTCAGCAAAAATGTTCCAACAGGTTTTTGAAGCAAAATTTCCCTGGCTTCGTCTTTCGCAATAAATCCCAAGATAAGACTAAGAAAAACAGCAATCAGATGTTCTCAATGTATTGCCAAACAGGTTTGGCGTAGTATGGTACACTATATGCCCTTGCGTATTCCCCAAACATTACAAGAAACACAAACTTTTTGTAATCACTGAAAAATTTAGATGCAACTTACAGATTCTACGCATTATTGTTACACATGATTGTTATGTCTATCATCAAATTTTGTTTGTTTAGGGTACGTAAAACTAAAGAACTGAAGAAATCTATCCCAAACCTCTCCTGCCATTCCTGTTGAAAGTTTTTCTTTACAAGGTCCAAAACGGAATAGAACCAGACCCAGAATGTGAACTGTCTGTCTGGAAGATTATCCTAAAAAATGGGATTCGTTTTTTATTCGTTGAAACAAACAGAACGGGGCAGTGAAAAATACAAAAATAAAGCACGGGCCCCGGAATCCCTGAAAAGCGGTAAAACAAAGCTACGGTATCTTCCACAATACAATATTAAAATTACCTTGTTAAAATGTTCCTTCTTCAACTGATGGTTAGTGTAACCTTCCATCATAGGTTTTTCTGCAAAACAGGATTGACTCAATTAATTGCAAGCTTGGAATATTAACTCGACCTATCAAGAGACAGCTAACGCCGCCCTTCCTGTTAATTCAGACTACACACGCTCCAGGTTTTCCAACCAGCAACAACTGTATCACATACTGTAAGGTAACACTGACCTCCATATAACTTCGAAGCAAGGTAGTCAAGATGATTATCATTCAAAGGATGACCGTTTGCCAAAGACCATCGCATATTTAATGCCATTGTAAACTGTGCCCAAGTCACGACTTCACAAACTTCAAAGGGAACGCGCTCCTAAAAGATACCGAACGTACGCGTCGTGTATCATCTCTCTAAACTAGTATTGCACACATTTTTGGAAAGTTATGATGAATGTAATCCAAATTTTCCTTTCAAATAGCGGGATACGTTCACTGTGTTAATGCTTCGCCAATTGTAAGTCATTTATATAATAAATTCGGGTCCTTTAAACAAGGAAATTAATATCTTACAATCACTGAGAAGGCATTATCCCAGAATATCGTTCCTTCAGCCTCGGGCTGTTGATTTCCGTGGACAATGACGGAGACTGGTAACGACAGTTGCTACAAAAGACACATTTTTAAATAAACGCAAAAAAATCTTATGACTTGATAACTATGCTAGAACTAGCAAACGTTTTTCAGGACTGTTTCCATAGCAATTTGTGAAAATTTCAGACCAAAACGATATGGCCAAGAAGATACACAATTAAAGCTTACCATAACTGGGAACTTTTCACCGCCTATATGCAGTTGAGCTTGAAAAACAAGCGTGGATTTCTCATCCATGACACGCTACGAAAAAAAATAGGATAAATGCTTAACAAACGTATTTCTACGTTGGTATACGTTGCATTTTCCCTGCATGAAAAATCGTTTTACAAGACATTTGCATACGGTTAAAAGTATACTTTCTACCGAAAAGAGTAAGTGTATAGCTGTTATAAAATCAATATAGACTACAATCGAATTTCGACGCAAAAAAATTCACACAAGTGTGAAAGGTACCCCAAACATAAAGTGAACAGCTAATAATTGACTAAAATTTATAATGTGCAAGAAAAATAATCAACATATGACGTCAAGGGAAGAGGGTTAAGGGAAGAGGGTTAGACGTTGCATGGAGCAAAAGAAAAGAGGGTTAGACGTTGCATGGAG
The DNA here is from genome assembly GCF_004324835.1 of Dendronephthya gigantea. Taxonomy (NCBI): domain Eukaryota; kingdom Metazoa; phylum Cnidaria; class Anthozoa; order Malacalcyonacea; family Nephtheidae; genus Dendronephthya; species Dendronephthya gigantea. The sequence continues at coordinate 48,084 of NW_021163191.1, read as the reverse complement.
CAAAAGTCTGATTCTATTATAAACCTTATCATTGGCGATGCCTATTGTTCGTGTATTCAAACATACCTCTGTGTTTTTCTTGCCCTGCCGATTAACTTTCTTCAAAGACTAAACATAAATGGAAATTTAACAGTAAAGTACCTATAGCTATAGAAGATGATAGATAATAGGTGAAAGTAATTTCCGTACTCACCATGTTTTTAAATTCGGCAACGACGGAATCCTTCTCTTGAATATATTCCATCACCTTAAAAACGTCATTATGTCAGTCAGTTGCCACGGAGGATTACAATAACATATATGTTATAATAACATCTATGCTTATAAGCAACTGTAACAACTAACGGTGAAGTTACCTTTTTGTTGTTCAAAATTTCATCCTGGCCCTGAGATTTCCTGTACCAAAAGAATACGATAAGTTTCCACGAATACATTAACTCTCCACGATGTCAATTAACCTAATAGGGCCTACTATACCCTGACTTTTTTCACAATTTTATCTCGTTAACTATTCACACAATAAAAAAATATTTAAAGAAAAATACTATCCTACTGTCTACGAACTATTTACTATATATCCAACGAGTGAAACATGAAGCACATACCATGTACCAGTCCGATGCAACTCCTCTGCTTGCCTCTCCCTAGTGTAACGAAACAAACAACTATAAGAGAGTATAATTATAAAAAACGGAGAAAAAGAAAAAGAAACTCCCAAATCGCTTCAAAGAATGCGTTAGTAGGTTTTTCCTGGGACATATTTCCTAAGCAATTTAACTAGTTTGCAAAAAATGATATATTTCAGACGACTGTTCTGCTGCATGTTTTCAAATACAATTTTTACAGTGGTCAACAACACCAACAATCGTGTTTACATAATATCTCAATACATACGTGTTAAAAACAACAACACTTACGTTATGATTGTGGCAGTCACTTCCGGCTTACTCATCTGCATATTCAGTTTGCTACCAATGAGATGTCTACAAAGATATTTGCTTATAGTTTTGCTTTAGTACTTCTATACCCCAATACATGTATTGCAAGTTTCCATATACGACACAAGCAATTAAGTTAGCAACAGTTTATTTTGGGGTTTATCTCAGGAAATTGTCAGTACACGAGATAGTATGAAATCAGTGACCTTCAGCAATTAATATGAAGTATACCAACCTGACAGTTGAGGTGAATTTCGTTTGCGTTTTCAAAACCTGGGGGGGCTGTTTTTCAATGACAAACGCGCTAAATGCAAAAAAAAGGTCGTTGAATACCAACGTAGAAACAGGGCAAGGAAACCACAGAGGCGTTCATATATAGTGACTAGGAAATTGCCGTATCATGTGGTGGTCTTATACATAAGTGTATGTAACTACTACTATACAACATGTATACAACGATATTCTGCGTGTACTCTCCCCCTTGCCGTCCTCTACCTGACGGTATGAACAATTCCAAAGAAAGTCTTGCATACCCTTGAATAAGCTGTGTCAACAGGTTTTTGTATGCATTTTTCAGCTCTGTCATGCGATTCAGCTCCATAGGATTGTTCTGCAAAACTTGCAGGAAAAGATTCTCCACCTATTACGAAAAATATTTTTTTATACTCCCCTTCCTGAGATCCATGACTCTGTATGGTGCACAGCAGCGGAATAAAATAAGCACGCTTTCCTTTATACGGTTAAAACAGCCAAACAAGTCCTGTTATATTTTAGTACAGACTGATTACTGGTATTTGAGAGTGTTTCAAGAACTCTGCATTTAGGTAAGCATGAAGTTGTTTACATCTGCCTAGCACGAAAAATGCAGTTTTGCCGCTACATTTCTAACAAAATACTCTAAACTATCAAGGGAACAGTTTTAGGAGAGGACAGTGAGGTGTCGAATGCTGGCATTTGATAGTTAAAGGCAGTTGGATTAGATTAAATGGCTTTTAATGGCATTCCTAAAGTGTCGAGAACAAGTAAATACTCGATGAGACAAATAGTTCATACAGGCACGCCTTGAAAAATGAAGATTTTTACCTGGGTTGTATGCGTATAACCACGCCATTCCAGCTCAGCTAGGGATTCGCAACTATAAAAAAAAACATTTAGACTGGAATTAAGCTCAGTTTCAAGGCAGACGAACTCCAACAAAGGCAATTTTCCTTGTGTGGAATATACATACTGTTTTTTTACTTCATCCAGGGTCCCTGGTTCTGGATAACCACAATGAGCTAATTTTTGTTGAAATCTCCAGTTTCCAATCTCATTGAGAACGCTTTTTTGATACTCTTGAAAATGCTCAAGTTGTATCTTAAGCTTTTCTATGGCATCCTAAATTTCGAAAAGGCAGAAAACGTGAAACAGACGGGAAAATGTGCCTGCACCAGAGATCTTGTAAGGACATATTTGACTTATTGAATTTTGATATATTGGGTTTTTGACTTATAGATAAAGCGAATCCAACAATTAAAACCAGCAGACAGGATGCGCAATGACTGACAATGAGCTGTCGCGAACCACTGCATATACTGATAGGGAAAGATTATGGAGGAAAATGGCGTTGTCTCAAGAATCAGACGTAAAACTGTACCCATTCATATCTGCCTAACTCGTTTATATATTTTTCATGTTAACTATCTGTTCATGGTGCATTAAATGAAAAATATTAATACATGCATGTGTACTTACATTTCGCCGAGAAAGCAACTCTTCTGCATGTTGTTTTATGGAGGCCCACATTTTCTCCATATTCCCCTTGCACTGCCGCAAACTCTCCTCCTGTTAGACCAATATAGTATAAATGGTTTGCCGTGATATATGCTGTATACGATATGCACTTAATATTTGAGAATAACGTTGAAAATTAATAGAACAAAACCCGAAATTCTTTACTCGGAAATTTCGTCCAACATCCTTTTTTATGTAAAATGTTGCCAATATCAAATGGAGAACTAGAATATTTTGTTAGCAATACGCTTTGCATGCATGCCACTATGCAACGACAATAACATACTTTCTTGGATGGTTCTCCAATTGTACTATTTTGAAGTTCCCGGTACTTCCCTTCCAGTAAGACTATAAAGAAAGAAAAAACGACAAAATGAATGGTATTGTTAATTGCACAGAAAAATAGAAATGTTGGTTTTTATTATGATTTTTACATCTGCATACAGTGGCCGTAAGCTCGAAAAATAAATATTTTACTCAAGTAGAGAACGTTTCATCATTGAAAAAAAATTCATATACTCCTATACTTGTATATATTATATATACTATACTTGGGCGTATTAACACATTAATTGATATGCCACGATATCACTAGCTCATACACGGGTGCTTTAAATACACCGTGGGTGAGTTAATTGCCATGGTTGTATCATCCTCGTACCCGGGACGGCAGTATACCAAGTTAAACTAAATGATTATGAATGAGCAAAATGTTTTCTAACCAATTTTGTTTCGTGTCTCCTCAAATTGGATAACGTAACTTTCTTTCTCCTGTTCTAAATTTTTGACAACGTTTTCCATTTCCTGCGAGAAAAACCCAATGATTAAGGAAACGTTTATATTACTATTAGGGAGTTAATTTAGGTTTCATGCACCTTCATACGACAACGTTAGAGTAAGATTTTACGCTATATCACAGTAGAGGAAAAGTGCTATCTATATAAATAGGCAATTCAAGCTATAAGACATATATTACTATGATATCATAAAGAGGTATTTTGTAACACTTGCTTAGCTTACGTCCCTGCATGGTTACGGTCTTACGGACTTTAGTAAGTTCATCCACACAGCCACTGCCACTGGCAGAAGTTGAAAAAGTGAAGTTACCGAATGCTACTTTATCAGGGGAGAGTGCACATTTTTTTGGTGATATGCATTGTAATTGAAGTTTCAGCACATTATAATTAAAAAAAACTGAAATTGCTTCTTTGGATTTCAGTGATAGAAAAATCGAGAGAAATTTCTTGCGCGGAAGACCGATTCTACCGTTTGCTATATATCGCGCAAATATGAGGTTTAACCTTCATAAAAGAAATATATCATCCTCTCTATTGCTGGCTCGAAGAAGTCACGTTTATTTTACTTGTTTCCAGTATATTGCATCACAATTATTTAACTCTCTCGTGTCATCCTATTCAATTGCGAAATCTCATGGAAACGCACCTGGGAATTCTGTGTAAGCACAGTGGCAATGAACTCTGATTGTCGGGCTTCATCAGTTCCATCCATGCCATCAACCAACTGCTCCTATACAACAAACAATTACACTTGCAGTGATTGCAGGAAGCATGCAGTGTTTAAAGGTTGAACCTAATCATACATTTATATGCACACGACATAAATCTGTTTCTAATGCGTAAAAATTGCATTGTACTATGTGGAGAAAGGGGCTTCTAGTGAAAATGTTACTCTGTGGCACAGCCCATTACCTAAGTAAGGAATTACCTCCACTATTTTACAACAACAAATTAAGCCACTGGACAATTACACATAAACACAACAGACTACAGTGCGGGATCTCACCACAGCACTTATTATACCTGACTCATCATAAGAAGTTGTGATTCTTCAAACAAAAGTTGATTTATTGTCATAGCAAGACCAGTCACGTTATTGCGATATTTCATCTAAAAAATGGAAAAGCTACCAGTTTAGATTGCAGTCCATACAATAATTCTGTTCCAGAAAGTGTGAAAAATGTCTTAATGTTAAAATGTAGCTCATTTGATGCAAGATATATACAGTATCAACATGTTATACCTCCACATTATTAGCAATCTCATTTAGTTTATTTACTAAGATCATTGACTCCAATGGTCTTCCAACATTTGTGACCTAAAAGCACAACACAAATATATAAAAAAGATAGGTTTGTGCCTGACCTCATCAAGTACATGAAGTACATACATACATGAGTTCATGGAAGGAATTACCTGAACACTTTAACAAAGAAATGGTGCGAAAGAAAAGGAGATATATGCATGGAAAGAAACTGAAATACCTGCTTAGCCTTCTGTCTGAGAGCTTCCACAAGATTCTGCAAAAGCTCTTGTGCCTTTTGCTCTTGTTCAGGCACATTACCATCAATAGCTTCACCCCTAGAAGACAAATCATTATGCATCAGGCACCACACAATCAACAATAACCTATTCTTGTTACGCTTTGGCTGCGGTGAACATGGCATAAATTTATGTAAGTGGTATTGTCTTGCAGGGAGCAAATATCTTTGTTTTTGGAGATCTCAAAGGCTGCAAAATTAGCTTATTAGATAGGATTAAGAAAACTCAATGAGCTTTTTAGCAATGATTGCATGGAAAACATGAACATTAGTTGTCATCATTTCTGATCTTTCTATACTTAGATGCTGTCTGACACTGTATAGACTCGATCTACACTTCCTCAAAGAAATCACAGATTCAAATTACTAATTCAAATACTAATTTGATTCAAATACTTATTAACACCTCAATCCACCCTCTAAGACACATTGGTTGGGTGAAGAAAACATTGTTTCATCATTTCTAGCTTATTCCAACAAAAGCTTATAGCTTAAAAAATAGAATGACAATAACTTGTTTGACAATTAACGAATAAAATTTTTCATCCATTGAAAAAGGAGCTGGTGATATTTGCTTGGTAATTACAAAATATATGAAAATGAAGCTATTTTCTTTGTAAAAATTGTTCATTCCAAAATTTCAAATCAAGATGAGCAGAAAAATCTCATAACAGAGCTTGCAGAGCATGTTCAAGAGCAGGGGGCTGATTTATGGATAGATAGCTACCCTCGATCCTCAAAAATATTTTGATTTTTTTGGCCCTTCCATGCTCTCTAGCCCCTAGTTGGCAAGTTAAAATGTTTAGAGACATTTGAACATAATTAATCAGAATGAGTATATATAGTGAAAGTACATTCAATAAAGTTCACATTCTCAAATACTTTTCTGTTCTATTTTTATGGATTCGCCCTTTTCATATTTTTGTTATTCCAAGAAACGCTTTACACCTTTGCTATCAGGAAGTCCCACATGCTGATTCCTAGAATCATCAACAGTTAATCAACAAATACCAAGAAAAGCCATCCTTCTTTATACCATGTATATAATTTCTTAGAAGAAACCTGTAGGGAAAACTCCTATTTTTGCAGCAATGAAATCCCTATATTCCTACAGTTTCTTAGTTGAGCAAACGTAGCATATTTTAGCCATTCTTCAGCTGAACAGAGTACCTATTTTTTCATACGAGAACATATTCGCCATATATCATGTGGGCGAGCAGTAAGTTCAAATCGACGTGGCAGAATAGTAAATGAACGTTCGGATAATCATCGATCATCGATGATTCCCAAGAAAATAATATGCTATATAAACGATGTGAAGGTTAGGTGATTTCGAACAATACCAGGAAGACATAAGAGCCAAGAAATTACTCCGATATGCCGGATTAAACACGTAAATCCCACGTGAAGTGTTAATAGTATGTACATCTTTAGTTGTAAATGTATAATTAAATAATGTAATTCTCTTCCAACATCATTCTAATTGACTGATATACAATCCTAATTCCCAAAGGAATACTAAAAGGAATACTAATTTATTCCATTATACAACATTTTGTCCCCAAAGGAATTCAAATATCTTACCAGGGCTGGTGCTCGAGCCAGGCAGCCAAATGGGATTGAACCTCGAGCTCAACGGCATACTTCCCGAGAAGTTCACCAATTTTGGCCTGGTCTTCTCCTTGCAGCGACTGAAGTTGCTCCCACAAAGTCATCTTGTTTTTACTATTGAATTTTAGAGCCGACCTTCTTCGAAGAACACTTCGCACGAACCTAGCAAACCAGATTTTGTTATCATATTTTTTAAGGGAAATCGAACACGCACACGCATCTAATTATTTTGCCATTCTGGGAAGAAGCAGGTGTGTGCAGCTTCCGGTTTTTCCCCGTAGCGTGAATATATCGATATCTGTATTATCTTGCTTGTTTGTTTTAGTTGTTGTTTCAATTCGTGTCAAACGTGATTTAAATCTCCTTTATTTCTAATTAAACAACTTGTTATTTCGCTTTTGTTTTCTTTTTATTTCCAACTCTCGTGGACACAAAAAATGATGAACTATGCTGTCAGTGTCATAAAGTCAGTAAAGCGTACAGCCTACTCAAGCTAGCGTTGTCTATTTATTTAAGGTAGGACTAAATTTGAGATTTGCATTTCGTTGTCTTTGTTTTTAAATTATCACTATATTAGAAATATATAAAGCCCGCAAAATATTCTGACCGGATGTAAAAAGAATTAACAACGATTTCCAAGTAAACCGGAAATAAATGACTTGATATTGAACCGCGTTCTTGGAAAAGCCCAACTGTTCCATCGGGGTAACAGTTCCGGTTTGAAAACAAGGCTTTACCACAGATCAGTGGGCTTTACTAAGCGCCATGTTGCTATTGACACAAAGAGAACCAGTAATAATCAGTGATATTGAAACATGGGCAAACAAACGAATGCTCAGTCAAGCAAATCATTTTCCTCATAAAAAAGCTTGCTGTATGCACATTGATGTATACTGAAATTGTTTTAAATCAGAATTGCTACCGTCTTATTTGCTATTCTAAGAAATTGGTAATATGCGATGCATTATCTGTATAGTAGGGGATTCCCCATGGCAGGGTATATTAATTCCACAAATTCTCAGAATGAACGTTCACCGTTCTGAGCACAAATTTAATTCCGTTACATCACGATTCAGCACGTGCTGCAAGATTCCAGGTAATAAAGTTTCGTTTATCACCATACCTTCATTCCAAGAATGAATCATAAGTTTAACATTTTTGAGAAATGTACATACAACCTTACATTTCAGCACAGCGAAACCTCATACCCCATTGACCCCAATGTCCTCTACACCTGATGACAACCAATGACAATCTCGTTCCCCGTGATCCTGCGATGATTCCATGGTTTGCAAATTAGTACCCAGACTGCTAATTTCTAATGCGAACTGGTAACGTTTGTTTTCTTTTTGGAAGGACAACATTTTTGGACTTTGTACATGCCTTAAATATCTCACTTACTGCTTATAAATTGTTTTAAATAGTTCTAACTATGCACCGAATGGTAAATGGTATACGGTCCTTGAAATGGCTGAATACAACGTCAAAACGTATGAAGGTTGGAATTTCAAAAAACCTGGAAGCTTTTTTTGCATCCAGCTCATCAGATAACATCACGAGAGAAAATATCTTCACGGACGAACACGTTGAACTACGACGTTCGCTAAATAAAATCATTGAGAAAGATATAAACCCTTACGTGGACGAATGGGAGGCAGCGTGTAGATTTCCAGCTCATGAGGTTTTCAAGAAACTTGGAAATGCTGGTTTTCTGGGATTAAACAAACCAACAGAGTATGGTGGCATGGCACTTGATTTTACATTTACCCTGGCTATGGCTGAAGAATTGGGTGTGTGTTTTACCTATACATATCTACATTTCCATCAAACATATATCTATATCTTTATCTCAACAGAATTAATGTGTAGATTAGAACACCTCAGAAAGAAAAATCAATTAAAGAGCCAATGACTCCCCTCATGTTTTTCAATCCCTCTTAGAGGAATATAGCTTCTTGTTATACAGAGGAAATCATTCATAGGGGTTGCAAGTATATTGAGTCAAAATTGTGAATATTTTCAACTCTGTAAATGATAATGGAGCATATAATGAAGATGAAAAGCTTATAAATCTCATGCACTGATGCCTTTAGTTGTAAATTGAAATGAATTCTTTGTTTTACTAAGACAATTAAAATCTGAATCAATATTTGATTCAGATTTTACTCATTTGATCCATATCTTTTAGGAAATGTCAACTGTGGTGGTATTCCAATGGCAATTGGTGTTCAAAGTGACATGTGTACACCTGCACTCACAAGATTTGGTAGTGATGAACTAAAACGGGAATTTCTTGCCCCCTCTATTGCTGGAGATTTTGTTGGGTGTCTTGGAGTTAGTGAGCCTGGTGCTGGTTCTGATGTTGCCAATATCAAAACCACTGCTGTAAAGAAAGAAGGTAGTGCCAGCAGTGTGGTTCTCTACAAGTAACAAGACCTAGGCCACAGCTCCTTTTATGGGTGCATTAAAATATACATTATAATACTCCAGGAGAAAGGATACAGGGTTAAAATGCCTTCCAAACAGTTCTGACACAATCTGTATAATTATATTGTATAATGTTTTATAATGTTTTATTACATTATGGATAGAGTTTACACTATATTCTAGCCAAAAGTAGTGCCCTGACCTGAAGAGGAAACATTTCAGAACAATGTGTTTATTGTGTAATTCTATCAAAAGAGTAAATAATGCCTTTTAAAAATTACAATCGAGAACCCCCAAATTCTTTACTGCTTCATATTAACAATGCTATTTTGTGAACATTGATTCTACTTGACTGTCATTAGAACAAGCTAATACACCAATTTCTGTTTTATTCACAAATCAACTGCAAGTTAATTCTTCTCATATATTTATTTTTTATTATTTCCCAGGGGATTACATCATAAATGGTGGGAAAATGTGGATAACCAATGGCATTCAAGCCGACTGGATGTGTCTTTTGGCAAACACCAGTGAGGGTGCCATACACGAAAATAAGAGTTTATTTGTTTTACCCTTAAACATGCCTGGTATAACAGTTGCCAAAGATATTAGAAAGATCGGAATGAATTCTTCCGACACAGCACAGTTTTTCTTTGAAGATGTCCGCATACCTCAGAAATTTCTGATTGGTGATGAAGGCATGGGATTTACCTATCAAATGTTGCAATTTGTTGATGAGAGAGTTTTTGGTGCTGCATCAGGTAAATGCCAGGAAATTAAACCATAATGAAAACGCTGATTTCGGATCAAAGTCACCTCCACACCATATATTGGCAACAAAAAGGTCACAGATATACATTTTACCAAAAAAACCAATTGACCTTCCTCAGACTGATTATTTTCCAGTCATGCAATCTAGTTAAGTGTACACCTGTGATCTTCCTCTTAATCCTGGAATAAACTGAATATTTCCAGCAGCAGTTCTTTCTCTTTATCTCAAACAAAGAAGCAATTCTTCTGCCGCAGGTTCTTGCCCAGTTTATTTTTCTCGTGTACATATGACAATCAAATCCCCTGGTTGACGATTAAGACAGAAACAGTTTTTACAGTTCCAAAGATGGCTGGCATTAGTCGCTCAAAAGCCATAGTAAATGCTCAAAGTGAAAACCCTACGACCTTCGCCTTCACCGTGGATGCTACGATCGTTTAATTCTTTTTTTTATAACATTTTTTAACTAGTGCTACTTACAATGGAAAGAGCGATCGAAGAGACAGCAGAATACTGCAGGCAACGTGAAGCGTTTGGCAAATCATTATTACACAACCAGTACATTCAATTTAGATTAGGAGAGTTGGCAACAGAAGTGGAACTGCTCAGGTCATTGACTTACAGGACTGTTGGTACGTACTGATGATGTCGGCCGCCTTATTTGTTAATATCTCACAATGACAATTGATATGCATCCTACAGGTTCAAGGCCCAAAGTCCGGCTTTGCGTTCCTCATGATCTGTCTTCATTTATAAAAGACGAGTGATTCGCAGGGCCTCAGGATCTTATATAGATTTTATCCGTTTTCAGCCGTCCATTACGATGATATGTTGGTCATGGGTTTTAAGCCGCGGCTACACGGGCGATTTTCTCTTCCTAGCGCATGTTTTTAAGTAATTATCTACACAAGCTTTCACAGTTGTATAAATTTTGCGAAGCACTTTTACTAATCTGTTAAATGTATTCAATAGCATACATCAGGAGGTAAAAAACCTGTCTAGCGTTGCAGCCGAGGCCGGCTTTCAACATTTCATTAATTGGAGGTTAAAATCCCTCAAATATCATCATTTAATTCTATCTTCGGTTTATTCTAGATCAATTTGTACGAGGAGAAGACGTGAATCTTATGGCAAGCATGGCAAAGTTGAAGGCGGGACGTTTAGCAAGAGAAGTGACTGACTCGTGTTTACAGTATTGGGGTGGCATGGGTTACAGTTCTGAAACATTAATAGGTCGATTATTCCGGGACTTGCGACTTCTTTCAATCGGTGGGGGTGCTGACGAAGTGATGTTGGGAATTATTTGTAAACTGGGAAACCTTGCTCCGTCCAAGAAAAAATAGAAGTATACAAAATTTTAATCGATTTTAGTGTGTACTACCATCAACACGTGCAGATGCTGATACACACAGACATAGCTAAATTTTAATGTAATGAGGTCTTTTTTCACATAACTCATTAAACATGTTTTATGTACTCAATCGTTAATTTAAATGTAGTGAACAGAACAGACACTGTTTTGCTCGTCCTTTTGTTTTCCTTGTGTAAATTTGTGTTTTGACAAAATGAAAGACACATATGCAATGAAAAACAAAACATGCTCACAAAACTAAACCGAAGTGGAATGTTTAGGCTGATTTTTCTCATTTGCCTGATTTGGTATTTGAACTCCTCGTACGGTTTTCTATATAGAATATTTGCGCGATTTTCACGAATTTTTGAGTTTTTAAAAGCAACCAAGCTTGTTCATGTTATGATATTCTTGATAATTACTGAAGGATAGCACATTTTGGCATGTCTGGAGCCCATAGCTCTCAAAAATCCTTCCAGATTTGAAATTACTTGCTTAGAAAACTGAAAGTTCGCGTTGCGTTGACGAATCGCGTCCGGTGTGTGTGGGCCTTAGGAAGCTAAACTACTCACCCCCTGATCTACCAAATAGCATTAATGTCATTGAATTTACCATAGCTATACATGATAACATAGGATTACACATTAACGCTACATGTTAGTCCGCAGTACTAGTGTGATGATGTAATACCCAATTTATATATTATTGTAATTCCTTAACTTGGTCAAACTGTATTATCTGAATAAAAATTGTGCAAGCCTTGTCATCATCAAATGATTTCGTATTATCACGAGTTCGTATTATCAGCGCCACAAGAAATACTGAACTGAAAACTTGTATGTTTTCTTCACATTTACCCGCGCATGCGCCTAGCTGAAATTGGGCTGCGCACTTCGTGACTACTTGACTACGTGTTAATCTAGAATAGGTATGATTAAAACATACAAGGCACATTAGATATCACTGATGTTTGCGAATTTGTGTTAGCTCGTTCGTTACATATTGAACGAGGTACTTTCCGCTCTCTTACGATTAGTTTTCTTCCGTACCGCTATACCACTTCATATAATTTTCCAAAATTAGATTCCAGACAACAAGCAGGAAGTTTAGGAGCAGGAAGTTTAAAATCGGAGCTCTGAAATGACTTTCGATAATCTCGTAATAGCTTTGACATTGCCGTTTTTTCGCAGATTGCTGGGAAAAACACCTGCCAGAATCCCACGAAACACTAGGGAAGGCTTCCTTTCGCAAATTAAACGACCGTTTGTCTGTTATTTGTAAGTATGGCCTTGATATATACACAATGAACCTATCTGCATGGGGCTTATATCATTCTTGTTCGTCTTCAAACAACCTGCTAAAATGTTTATGTTTCACTGTGATATTATGCAGAGACCTTCGGAGGCAGGTGAAAACAGCTGGATCCGTTTCCAGGATACAAACTCATCATCTTTGTACACAGTGAAGAGAAAAAATATGGATCGTCCTTCTACAGCTCAAGCCCCGATAAGTAGTAGCCTTACACAGAGGGTACCAAAGCGAGATATCCTTCCGCAGGAAGAGGGACCTGTTTCCCCGGAGAAAACTCGTCTGCCGACACTATTCATCGGATCCACGTCGGGACGATACACCAGGAAAATATGGAAAAAAGATCGTGACAGTATCAGAACTTTCTTCAGGCAATCGAGAAAAATGTTTTATGGCACTTTTCCCGATAGTGATTGTGCGATAAGATCCATCGACAAATACCTAAAGAAGTTTACCAAAGTTGGCTTCACGCATGTACGTATTATTTACAGCGGTGAGGTGAACAGCCTTGGCAATGATGACAATCGCCTTGTTTTCGACACGGGTAGAGATTTGTCCGTGCGTGGTCTGATCAATTTTGTCCTTGGCAAGGGCATGAGTCTCGATTTGGTGATAGTCAGTCTTCATTCCTTCATCTGGGCCGATGTTTTGGGTCTGAAACTGCATCCTGAACGCTCGTTGACTGTGTACTACCCCGAGTATCTCTTGCCAACAAGTCTTGAAGACTCCAGCGTTGACATGTTTGACAAGACTGGCACGAAAACTCTCAAAACATGGCAATTCTTTAAAGCTACATACAAAACCTGAGGTCGCAAAATTGAGGAACAGAATGTTAAATCTATCTTACTTATAGATAATTCCTTAATTTAGCCTGTACACGACTGAAGACATCCTAGTGTTTTCTAGCATGTCTGCCATGTCAGATGCACAAAGTTCCTGCAGCATTGCATCATTCAAAACGACGTACAGACCGATTTTAGATTGAGTTGTACATACATGCACAAATGAAGAATCAGAATATTTTGCCTCAGAATGCATCGCTGCGCGGTCATAATCTGGACTGCAATGTTTTAACAAGTACATAATTATAAAGACTTCCACTTATCGTAACAATTTTAAATAATGCCGGATCGTGAAAGCTAAGACGTTAGTTTTTAATGCTATCATTCAGCGATATTTTTAACTGACTTCACAGTGTTTAACTTGCAATTGTATTCCGTGTTTAGAAGCCATCCAACAAATTCTAAAGTCGATTCAATCAGGACCTTAGGTGCGACATCTTCACACCCTGAAGTATAAAGATAATCCCTGTTTTGAAACAACTATAAGTTTGCAAGCGCGTTCTGACATGATAGAGTTAAATAGCTAATATATGTATCGTTTTAATTGGATGCACACAGTCTGCTGGGGAAGCGAACCAGTTATATAGAAATGTATTGTATGTTCTAGTATAATTGTAGAATGATAAATTGACATTCGATTAAATTAAGTTAATAGCCAAAGGCTAAAGACCGTAAAAAGTTGTTTTCAGTTCCCGCCATTCATTAGCCCTAGTTTTTGTCACCGATATTGGAGCGATGTATAATGTATTGTCGGTTACAAAGGAAGTGACAAAGCATTTATTTCGCGAGCGATCGCCGCCTACAATAGCTATCGCCAATAATTGCGAAATATGAGAGCCAGTATTGGAAAAATGACATTAATTAGTCACAAAAATGAACCCATGGATATTTTTACTAGTTACCCCATACCAGCGATACCACAGTGCAAAACTAAAAAACTCTTGTCCTTCTACACTGCTTTTCTATTGGGACGAGGAAGCTATAGGGTACCACGTTTTATATTTTTATAACATTGAAAAGATCGTAGGCTGGCTATTTTCTATATGTTTGCCTACTCTGGATATAAGTGAAATAGTTGCAAGCTATAGAACATTACAACTTATATTAGTGTCAACTTCTTTACAGCTAGAGGCTGCGAAACTTTTACTTACACTTTTTAGCAAAGAGAAAAAGTGCCCTTTCTTAAAAATAAAGTTATTTTTCGTGACAAGAAAGCAGAGTAAAAAAAAAGATCTCGGTTTTAACGACTATTTCCCAATAATTGGTGTAGAAGGTAAGTAATGTGAACTCGGCAATCAGACTACACGGTATCGACAACATTGTGCTTTTTAGAATTGTGACCAAAAAAACTAATCATATAAGCAAAAATTGCTTAACTCAAAAACATTTAAAACAACTATTTAAACATTGGTTAATGAATAGAATAGGGTTATCAGTAAGCACTATTCAACAGCCATTTCAAATGGTTATGATAATCACTATTGCATTTGCGCTACATAAGTTGGCTTGTAAACATTCAGGTTTCTGTCCTGGGTCACACAGGAAGCAATGATGTAGGCTGGCTACCAACTAATAATGTTCAAATTTGTAGGTACATAGGCATCTGTGGGTACACAGCCCGTTGGAAATGTTAACAAGTCAACATTACAATATTTCCTAGTTAAAGATTTTTAAAATATACAACAGTGACAGTGATATCATCTCTTACCGCTCTTCTAACATGCTTTGGAGCATTAAGTAATTTGGCCACCTTAACTTCATCATCTCCACCTAATGCTTGTTGTATCAACTGACTAGCAGCATTGAATCGCACCACACTTCCATCCTGGTCATATCCTGAAACATTGCCACTGTCCAAAACATTGCCAACATATTGTACAGCATCATCACTACTCATCATATCCCATAAACCATCACTAGCAATCACTAGAAACTTGTCTTTACTTTCTAAAGTGTGGTGTGCCACGACAGGTTCAGCAGTAAGGTACGGTGGGGTACGATACACTTGTGGAGGAATCACAACCCTGCCATAAACTTTGTTTAAAAATTCCTTATGCATCTGGGCACTCCATTTAAATATGACATCACCAAAGGCCCTGAACGGCATGAGATGCCCAAGCAAGCGGCCATTCCAAATGATTAATTCCTCTCCAGGATGCTCCATTCGTATACGTTCAACCTCTTCATTATTTTGTGCATTTTGATCAAGTGACAAAGAAGTTGCAAGCCATTTTCCATCAGGGGACCTGGACCCAAGAACTGCACGGCAATCTCCTGGCAATAAGACATTTAACATTTACTATATATCATATGAATAAAATACATTAAAGAACCTTTTTTTCTCGTTAAACTGTCATATACATATACTATATTCTGTATTTAACTTTTTTATATTTAATTGACCTTTGCCTTCTTAGCAGTTCCTCCAAATCCAAACTAGTAGTGAAATTGTGTGTAAAAATTTACATTTCATGCTTTTATTTTGTATAGGAAAAAATCAATTTACATACATTGCTGACACTCACAGGGTGCATGCTAACACAGAGTGCAATAATGCATTTCTCTAGAAGCACTGCACTAGACAAATAAAATATCTAGCACATTGGACTAAGAAGCAAGGCATTGTCACATTAAAAATGGTTGGCATAAGCCACATAGAATCTATCCCGGTCAGTTCACTAAGGTATTACATGCAGTACTGTATGTGAAGTTTTGCCCTGATGCACAGCACATTCTTATATTACACCAGAGCTATAAAAGTTCCCTTTTACTTTCTTCTACAGCATATCTTACCTGAATTAGAAACATACAAATCATTATTGTGAATGTAAGCTGTTAAAGCACAAGCACCAGATAAACCCTTCATAATTTTCTCATTGTCATAACCGTTAACCTCAGGCAACGCTTCATAGACAATATCCTCATCGAGTAAGGTATATGCATTTTTCAACTGCTGTTCAACAGTTTGATTGACAGAGTTCACCGTTTCTAGAAATATGTGTGCCTTTGGCCCAAGGATGTCCTTCACATTTTTACTTGACGCTAGATTTTTGTCTAAATGGTTCACCCTAGAAAACGTTTTGTCAAGCACATTTTCAGATTGAAGTGAAAGCGCAGTATAATATGGTAATCTGTTCATGACTTCTTCAGCACATTGCCAGCCGCTGTGCCCATCAAAGACACCAAAAATTAAACCATCTGAAACACGGTACTCTCCATTTCTATCCTCCATGGGATCATTGGATGGCAAATTGTTGCTTTCATAGTGAGAAACAACACCAGAATTCACAGGAATAAACTTCTCGTTTCTCCTTATCTCCACGTGAGGTAGCTTTCGAGATGTCTGAGGATCTCTAGAATTCTTCCACGGTAGGCTAGGACTACTGCTAGATTTGAGGAAACTTGGCACCAGGTAGTGCCACAACAAATTGCTGTACGAGTTACTGTGATAAAATTGATCCTTGCATGTTAACCATACCAAGCCAAACGCAGCAACAACGCCTGCAGCATATGGACGTCTTCTAGCTACTGTAAAACGGGGCATAATGATCTAATTGTGCTTAAAACAAGTCACAAGAACGAAGCCCTTTAGCGAGATTTTTTAGCGCAGTGCGCCATTCCCCCCTTTCGCTATATTTTACATGACGTTTCAGCTTGGCCCGACCAAACGCATCCTCGTTCCCATGGTTGAGTTGATGGGTTGATTGGCAGGTAAAACACCGCAAAGCAAGGTGTTTTACTTCGCCCTGATTGGTACTATTATTGAAACGTCATGAACTAATGAATCTTGATTTCAAATTTTACTATTAATGTTTTTGTACTAAAAATGGCCGATCGGCTAATAACAATGTCTTACACAAACCGAGATTAGTCGTCTGTCGGAGAGTAGTAGCCCTGAACACACACTTAACATTAATAGTAACGTAGGTCTGTTTTGTGTGTTCAGGCTAGTCGGAGCGCAATGTGCTACGCATCCTGCGCCGTATCCAGCAATGTCTGTGGGGTGCCGTGAACGTCAAAGAGGACGTGAAAATACGGAGTAAATGGCGTGCTGCGTCAATATATGACACAATATGGATATGCCAGGGATGCTACTGGTATTCGTCATTTTCACGTCCTTTTGACGTTCACGTGACGTTCACCATCATCGTACTCATTGACTGGAAAACGAAAGAGTTTCTGCATAGAAATTATATAATTACTCAAAATTCTATTCCTCCGTTTGGTACCGGCCTCCCACAGCAGTCTAGAACCCTCTCCGGCCTTAATCACCACACGCATGTTAAACTTCTATTTGCTAGTATGTAACCTCCATGATAAATGTCACCCAAACCAATTATTAAATATATGCATTCACGATGATCGAGATAGCAAGAAAACAATAGGGATGGAGGAATGCATTTGGTTTGACGAAACAACTTCGGCATTGCGTGATGGCAAGCTATCCATATTACAGTAAGATGTTTTATGACGTCTGTGCGGCATCCTATTAAAGAGAACTTAAAATCGACCCTTATTATGGATAAAGATGCAAAAAATAAATACAGATACTAGTTGAGCAAGCATCATAATGACACAACCAAAATCACAAATTCATTAGCTGTCTTTTGCCGGGTGGAAGGGTTCAGAAATCAGACCGGTACTCAAAACAATCATGATCAAGCGACGAGTCCTGTGCCAATTTAGCAAATGCATATAATATTAAACACAAACAAAACCTGGCGTTACACCCCAAAATATTTCATTTTGCACAAATTCATGCCAGTAATGAGTCACGCAAATTTGACTGGTACCGTGTAAAATGGGTCAAGACCAGTATAATAAATGATAAATTAAACAATAAACGCTGTGTCATTATTTGAATGCCGTAACATGAAGCACAAAGGAAAGCTTGAATTAGACCCCAGTACAATTTATTGTTGCACTGTCATGGTGTGCTTGCATGACAGAGCTAGGCAAGGCTGTGCTACATACGTCATAATGACGTCAGTATACTGGTGACGTTCAATTAATCAAATGCTTATATTACTGTAGTTCCTGCTTATCTCTTTAAGTAGCAGTGAACATGAGCATTTTAGCATTGTAAATAACTAGCAACACAACGCAACACCTGCGGCAATAGTTCTGGAGACTTTCCTTGGTGAATATGTCGGTGCGTACAGTATTTGTGATCGGCGCTAGTGGTAATGTCGGTAAAGCCACGGTGAAGGCCCTCTCTGCAAACCACGGAGGGTCTCTTGACATTCGAGCTGGTGTACGAAATCCCGAGAAAGCGTCCGACTTGGATTCCCTTCTTTCAGTTACGGTCGTGCGAGCTGAGATGGGGAAACGCGATGAGCTCGTTGAAATCTTTCAAGGAGTCGACGTATTGTTTATTGTTGTTCCAGGAGCTCCTGATCGCGTGGAGTTGACACGTATAACAGCCGAGGCTGCAAGAGATGCACGAGTGAAGCATATTCTCACCATAGGAGCGTTTGGTAAACCTAACTTGGCACTTACTAGACAAATGCGGGAGATTGAGAATATCATAACCAATCTTGGTCCAAACTATACAATCCTTCGCTTACCCTGGTTCATGGACAACTTTTTTGGCTTCAAAGATACCATACAGAAATTCTCAGCGATCTATGACAGTATAGACCCAAGCAAACGTTTTCCCACCGTTTGTATGGATGACCTAGGTTTAGCCGCAGCAACCCTTATGGCCACTGCTTCTAAAAGGAACGCACACGAGGAATACAGTATGGTAAGCGACAGACACACGTTCCATGACATCGTGAAAGCGTTCAGCGATGCCCTTGGTAAAGACATCACGTACACCCAGCAATCGTACGAGGAAGCCAAAGCAGCGTGGTTACAGATGGGAGCTGTTTCTGAGCAGCAAATTGATGGCTTGATTGAGTACTGGAAAGCAGTAAATGCTGGTGAATACGAGAAGGGAGATAATGATAGTGATTTCACGGCTATCACAGGAAAACAACCAACCAATATAGCCGCATGGGTTCAACGATATGCTAACGTGTTTAAATGAATACTTGGTTTGGCTGAGTACAAAGCCGATGATGGCATTAATAACGTTTCAAATTGGTATTTGAGGTTGTGCTCTCCTGACTTGCAATTCACTAGCTACGTAGATGGCCGTAGGCTAAATTTTAGATTTGCATTAATAATTATAGATATTCTTGTCTATTTTACAGTGTGATTTTTAGGGTGTTTTTGGTACGTATAAATAAATTTGCCATGTATATGGTTCACCTTAATGTGTTTATGAGATTAATATAATGGCTGGAGTAGCATCACTTGCAAAACTGTTATGCTCCACTGGATCCAGTTACATTTGCACGACACTTGTGAAAGTGTTTGCGTTTCTATTACTAAAATTATCATATTTCATAAATCATACCCAAGCCCCTTCGGTCGGAATCTTCCAGGGGGGGAGAAGAGAATAGCATACCCGGTGTTAAGCTGGTTTTCCACTTGCGATATTTTTTGCGCGAAGAGACTTTATTCTTTTGTGTTTTGGCAATTCATTCTAGCTGGTTGCAATTGACAGCTCTGAATAAAAATATAATCGCGCGAAAATTATCGAGAATTCATTGGCCCAATTATACAGGGTGTATCAACCCCGATACTACGTATACTTTGTAGCGTATATAGTATATGTTAAGCATGACAGCAA
This sequence comes from Dendronephthya gigantea, assembly GCF_004324835.1. Taxonomy (NCBI): domain Eukaryota; kingdom Metazoa; phylum Cnidaria; class Anthozoa; order Malacalcyonacea; family Nephtheidae; genus Dendronephthya; species Dendronephthya gigantea. Next base: position 28,048 of record NW_021163191.1, on the reverse strand, counting down.
CGACAGCATTGCGCGTAAATTATGATTAAAGAACGTTAAACTGCTTTCCTTTTCGTAGGGCTTTTAATCCATAGAGATTTTTTCGGCAAACCTTAAACGTGTGCGATGCTAGAACGAATCTAATGAAGCAATATGCATATTTTATCTGAAACTTCTTTCGACGAATAATACCATAATTGAAAAACGCTGTGATGAATACAATTTTATTAAGTTGTCAACTTAAAATGCATCAACGTGCTAAATTATTTATGGTACGGGTGAAACCCTAATGTTTGCATATGCCTTGTTCGTTGACAATTCCGTGTCATGAACTTAATTATTCTTGGTTATAGAAGAAAAATACAGAAGCTGTTACACCACACAGCAACAAAACAACCATGTTCCTTTGAAAACTTGCAGCATTATGACCCAGAATTCACCGGTCACCTTCTACCAATACCTTGCAACATTAATTCCCTAAACCCAAAACTTCTGAGACAGTCCATCAATATAAGCAAATATACTTTAGTACGTAAATTCTTTCCACGCATAGGAATGTCTTCAAATTTTTACAATCAATAACAACTTCGACCAAACATTATGTCTTCGTGTGTCCTAACTCGTCTAATACCAATGGCCAATGAAAGGTCGCTAAAACCTAATCTGCATGTTGGCAAACAGGACCAGCATTTCACAAACTGCACAGATGTTGAAATTGTGTACATTCAATAAGAGCATACTAAACACTGCCAGCTGTTTCCAGGTTTTCACATTGAAATAATGACCACGGACCGGCGAAGTGTAAGAAACCACGTGTACACAACATTGCCACTAAAAACACGCCTGTTTGTAGGCAATACCAAAAAAAATACGCCTAGGAAACCCCGCCATTGGCTGAACTTGGGGATGATTCGATCCCACCCTCGCTGGTACTGCTCGAACGACGAGATCTTTGGGTAACAACTGTTGTTTTCATCATTTCGTTAAGAACCAGTTGAGAAGCACACCACACTGCGGTTCGACAGCCACGGGTTTTCACAGATAGATCTCGCACGGACGAAATAAGAGAGATGATGTCTACATGAAAATTAAGGAGAATACATGTACCTTAGCCATCGCGAATACCTTAGGCTACCACATGCATGTATGTGAACACATCAGTTTATCATGTATTGCTCAGGTTATCAATTTCTCAAGCTAGCATGAGCACCCTAGTCCATCATCCTGAACTTACTATGCATGAGCACCCAGACTCATAAAAACCCCAATATATCATGATTATCAATATGTACAGATGAACCTCAAGTCTATCACGAACACCCCAGTCTATATAGCTACATGTATAGACACCTCATTTTACCAGTTTGCCATGTCTACCATGAATATACTAGTCCTTAAATTGAGTTATGGCATTTTTGTATTAGGTACAGGATTAAGCATGAGAAGAACTCTCACCTCTTCCATCAGGCGAGCGCATACCAGTCACACTCTTATGCCTTCCAGTAGCTACATTGATCTCATCCTTACGAGACGACTGCAACCGACGTATACACGCCATCATATCATCCACACTTTCACTTATATTTATGTTTAAAGGAGAATGTCTGATACGCTCGATTCTTCCAACAAGAGCTTCGACCTAAATAAACGCATTTTTAAAGATTGGTGAATTGCAACAAAATATTTCAGGTGACTGAATACCTTTAAAATTGTTGATGTCATATATAGAAGTTGTCGATTTGTTGATGAAAGGGAAATTGTTATTAATTACCATCAGAAGGTGCACATGGCTGAAATGTGCATCTAGTTTTCTGCACTACTAAAATACACACTGAACAGGTTACGGGGAAACTCTGAAAGATACAGTTTATACCCCAATCACCCCATCCATATTTGCCAACATTTATTATTGAAGGTGTGGTTGTACCTTTGCATGTTCCTTTTGTACATCAATTAAAAGTTTGTCGACACGGGATGGACTGTGATGTAATCGCCCAGTGGATACGTTGACACAACCTGATGAAACTCTTCTTGTTGGCCAGAATTTGCTGATATCAACTTCCGCCTGAAAATGATAAACTTTGTTCAACGGTTTGATAAGCAAACACACAATCGTATGAACTGTACGTGACAACAATGGCAGGTTACAGGATAATTTAAACTGAATATTCTGTTTATCGTCCTTAATTTAAAAACAGCATCCATCCGCCTTCAAAGCAACTGGCCACAGCTCTTTTAATAACTGTCGATTTCAAAGTTTGAAGAACATTATTATCGCGATTTTTTTCTTTATTTAGCTAAAAACTGAAGTCTTTCTCAAGTGAACAGGGCACTAAGGGCAGTTCTACTGCTGTCCTCTTTCTTTACTCTAACTTTCCGAAAGCCACCCCCGCTTCCCAATTTCTTTTTCTTGTTCATTTGCAACCCATGCCATTGTAATTTACTATTAGCCTAAAGTTGTCTTTAGTTGTGAGCTGTAAGTTGACCTTACCCAAGTTACTACAATGATGGCCTTACCCAAGTTACTACAATGATGCTGGGCTCTAATTTAATCATACTTAATTCACCTGCAACCCTTGCCATTGTAATTTACTATTAGCCTAAAGTTGTCCTTAGTTGGGAGCTGTAAGTCGAATTTACCCAAGTTACTACAATGGCACTGGGCTCTTATTTATAATCATACTTAAGATTACATTTCTCGGCGTGAAAATCGCTCGTGAATATAGCATTTTTAGGTAATAACATTTAGAATTATTAACCACTGCGCCTAAAAACAAACTTGAACATACCTTGCGGCGTTCCTTTTCAAGATGCCTGAGTTGTTCATAACACTGATCGATCCTTATGTGGAGTTCATTGCTTGGATTGTGTTTCGGATACGAGGAACCCGTGAGACTTTCCTTCCCACGACCTATCCACGAATCATCGTCGGATTTACAGGAAATGGATCTTTGAAAGGGTATAGGCTTGCCCTGGTAATCCGTCATTTCGCATCCTTTCCACGAGGTGCAGTATCCGTTCTTGAGCTGTTGCGTCTCACCCTCTCCCTTTTCATAGCCGCTACCCAACTGTCCATTCTGTGGCCATGAACCACTGAGACACACCAGACCTACAGATGGATGCGCTGGCGATACCCTGCTGAAGTCAAACGATCCTCCCTGATCTACGAGCTCACCACGACGAGCGTTTTCGGAGTCGCTCAAATGCGTCCAATCGTCATGAACGGTGGGCGAGCAGTACTGCGGATTGAAGAAGCTACCGTTTCCAAGACTTTCAACCGAGGATGACATTTGCGGTGAAGGAAGGCTTTCATAACCGTTGATGAAAGGAGTGCCATTTTCGCTTCTTCCCAAATACGCCACGGGAGATGATGAGGGAGATTGGATGACCCAGCCATGTGGTGGTACGGGACTCGGGGAGGTAATTGGGGTGTTTAAGGAATTGTTGTGGTTTACATCAGCGTTGTTTTGCCAAATATGCTCACCGGGAAATGACGAAGATTGATGTTCAGGCTTAGAGGTATAATCTGGTGATGGTTGAGGACTTGGAGATGGCCAAGATAGGGAGGATTCGCTAGGCCTGGATGACACAAAAGTAATATAATAAACAATTGCAGAACATTTTTAATGAGGCTTGTGTATGTAGTAGGTAATGGTTGCCCCTTTTCCCTGAACTGTTCTGTTGAAAATTTATGGTGTACTGAATTTTCAGGAGAAAACCATTATAGTATATTAAAAAATGTGAATAAATAAAAAAATAGTATTGAGACGCACCTTGTAGGGTCGACTGTGAGTGGTAAGAATGTTTCAGCTGAAGAAGTGTTGCTTTCTTCAAGGTTAAAAATGGTCTCATCATCAAGAACCTTGGAAAGCAGGTGTAATGCAATGTGTTGTGACGGAGGACCAGCAGGACCATATACACTCTCGCCATTCACTATTTTTCATCCATAATTTGGACGTCAGCAAGATTCTCTGTGATTTCTTGCTCACTTGTTTAACATCTGCATTCTTTTTTCAAATGAACAATTTCAAAAATCAATAACCATTACAAAGAAAGAGAAGGTTGCAATAGAAAGAGCATACAAGTCTTTCATGTTCACAATAAGAATCACACAAGGCATAAAATAATACATAAGGTAAATTTAGATTTAAAATATAAAATTGACAGTTAACAACATGACTGTGTGCAATGTTTTGTCAAAAAAAATCACCTAAAATAAGAGTGTGAAATATATACGAGGAAGAAAAATAATGGAAAACAAAGCAAAGATAAAATGAATTTGCACCACATTGCATACTTTTACTGCGCTAAATGTGATTCACAAATTAGAGGGCATTTACTGAATAACTATTAAGACAAAAATAGGCAGGTGCTTTTATAATACTGACAGGCTTCATTTCAAAAATAAGAACACAGGATATGTGTGGATGGAACAAAAAGGATTAGTAATAGTATATATAGATTTTCCTAATAACAAATATCCATGCATATTTCAAATTGATGGTAGTATCAATCAGACTTGAATTTAAGAAATGATCTTTCCCCCCAAGGATTAAGATAGCCAGGCAGTGACACCGTACAATAGGCATTTCAGGTATATTGTATAAAGTATCTGCAAATTGTAATCCTATATAGGATATATATAGCATATTGCATGCCTCAAAAGATACTCATGAGGATAATTTGAGATCAATAGTTTTCTTTGGAAACACAAAAATTGGAACATATGATTTGAAAGTTTGATACCTAAGCCTACACGATCATGGGTCAAATATTGGTATCCACGACTTTATAAAGACAACTAATTTGCTGAAACATTCCTGAAAAGCACAATTAATTAATACATATAGCCCTAAAATATTACAACTGAATGCAAAGTTCAATTGCTCTTACTCCCGTTTTCTGGCTAAATTTACCCTTTACTATGTATGGTATCAAAGTTATTTACATACTATGCTCTTTCAAGTGAGTTACTAGAGTATTTGGTAAGTGTTAATTTGAGACATGCACAGCTGTTTCATGGTGACATAAAATACCTATATATAAAGTGTACAAACAAATTGCCATGTGTAAAGTAACTTGAAAAAGACATAACAAGAACATATACTATGTAAACAAAGTCTTACAACCTCTAGGGTAAATTATACAAAGGATTATATCAGATAACACCATGACATTGACTGCCATTAAATAGTAAACAGTAAACAATAAAATCAAATTTCATTATATTCAGTTATCAGACCATTAAAGTGGTTTTAACATATTGCTTCGTATGAAAGAATTTTCATGTAAAATGGCTGCGAATTAAATATATTGAATAATTACTAGTTTAAAACCCTGATTCTCAATGCATGCAAGACAATGTGTATATTACATTAATACCGTAGTAAAACTTCGAACAGAAAGTTCCCGTCAAACTAAATTACGTAAAACGTGATAACATTTCTAACGAGAAGAACTAACTTTACCCCAAAACAGAAGCTGGGAGACACGACTATATTTTCTAAATATGCTCAGTGAAACAACAAACTGAAGCTGTGAACGAGGTAAAACGCGATTTAATATTTGGAAGCAAAATTTCTGAGATCGTGATATATTTATTCTTATTAGACCAAAACAACACAATAAAACCCATAAATGTTTACCTGTGCCAAGTAGCTGTTCAATTTCTCTGGTGTACTTAAGTTCCACTTCGGCACAAATGGCTGAGCAGAAGGATTTGGTATAAACTAGACAATTTAGACAACAATATTTATAAAACTTTCGCTTTTATACATAATAACATTACCAAAGAAAGCAGCCGTTCTTTCGACACTATTATCCGCGAAGTCCACGGCAAGAGTACTGAGTTTTCGGGCCGACATGAAACAAGTTATTCTGTTATTTGTATATACAGAATAATAGATTTGTGCATGTATGCTTTCCAGGCTGAGTCCCAGTACAAAACCAGATACAAACCTTCGATTCTGAGTCGCCTGTTCGCGGTGAATAGGTTTTAGAACTAACTTTTTCTATTCTCTCATTTTGGCCCATCTCATTGTGGGCGGAAAACGCCATTATATTTCCATCCCGGCATTATTATTGCTTGTTGTATTTTGTGATCAAGCTTTTGTAAAGGAAATTCTCGTCGATCGAAAACTGTTTTCAGCGATGTTGCGTCACTGAAGGCCTGGAGCGAACCAATAGAAATCATGAGAAGTATCCACTGAGAAATTATCACGGCTACTGAGATCACGGCTCAGAAAAACTAAGATGTACACATACACTGAATGTGGAAGTGCTCTTTTTATCAGTTATATTTTTATCAGTTATACATGCAGTGTATCAAAAAATTTCAACACGCTATTGTAAGTGAACCATTGAGTCTATAAACGAAATTTTTACACATTCGGAGAGATCAGGCTCTTAGCTATTGGATGATATGTTTTTGAAACCAAATGGTCAAAAAGCTATATGAGGCGGATACAAAATTTTACTTAGAATTGCATATTTTTACCTTCGTCCTTTGCGAGTTTTAACTGAAACCATTGAAATTCAAGCAGCGACATGTTTGTGATTTTTCTATTGTTATCCCCTGCTTTAATTACGCTCGGCCTCAGAGGTGCCGGAAAATACGCGCGATTCTGACCAACATTTTTATTGAGCCTCGTATTTTCTCATTTTTACCCCATGAGCAAAAACATGTCATTGATCTTTCCGAATGTGAAACAATTTCGCTCATGGATTGAGACATTAAATAGTTCTTGAATACTAGCCCGCCGAATTCGGATTTTTTATACACCTGGTACATGTATGTATCGAGTTTGTAAATTTGTATTCTCAAAGTCATTATCAAGCCAATGTAAAATAAGTTTGAAATATCGCCGGAGCATGTAATTTCATTATGATTGTCTGCTGAAGGTTATTCAACGGATACGAAGATCAGATAAAAATCGTTTCAAAGGTTGTAAATTTCACTTCGAGATATTTCGTCTCTGAAACGGAGCTGAAAGCCTTTATGTTTGTAAAGCCTTGGCGGACATCCGGCAATATTCACTTTTGTTTCTCCGGTATAACGGCAAAAATTAATATTAACCGAACAATAACCTTAATTAGTGCCAAAAAAAACACATGAATACTTCCGATCATAAGACAAATTCGCAAATTGGACACACAGCCATATTTTTACTCATCATCCGCATTCTATCCCTTGATCCGCATTTTATCCTCTCATCCGCATTTTAACCCCTCATCCGCATTTTATCCTCAAACCCGCATTTTATCCCCTCATCCGCATTTTCCTATCCGCATTTTTTCATCCGCATTTTTTCATTCGCGAATGCGCGAAACGGATCCTTCCATCCAAGGTTTGATTGAACAGGTCAAATTTGCTCTCTAATTGCGCAATGTCCTTATCCAGCATGTCGATTATCTAAAATATAACGTAGATAGATATAAGAGTAACGTGTCGATTATCTAAACCGCAAAATAGATAGATAATAGAGCAACCAATGAATCAGCTTACACCGTTCAGGGGGTGGCCACTATAATATATACCTAAGATTATTGCACTACGTACGTTAATTTTCCCTTATTACCAACAATTAACGCTCTCTGTATAGCAGCACATGCAGGCACCTTTCACACTGTAATGACTATATCGAACTTGTCACGTAATTATTCCTTGTTGTTTAGAGTAGTTTAATCATATTTGTTCCTTCACAGTTTTCGATTTATTTAACAGTTATCGATTTGCTGGAAAATCTGGATTATAACAGCCGGGATATAGAATACAAAAGATCGTTACTGAAACTCGTTGCAGTTAAATGTTATTAAAATCCCCGGTGAACACTGGACATATAATACAATAACGGATATATATAGGTCTAGACGTAAACTAATCTCACTAGCAAAAATTCAAATTCAATATACTTAATTAACTGACATATTTGCATGCAGGTTTTGTGCATGGACATGTGTGAATTAGCCATTTTCCAAACGAGCAGGGTACTGGGTGTTGTCGCGAACTGCAAAGCACCTATGGACTGTTTGGAGGGACAAATTATTTCAGAGTTATATTTCCTGTCCCTCCAAACAGTCCATAGTCATAGATGCAGCGGTTCGCGACTAGACCCAGTGTCCTGATCGATTGGAAAATGGCTAATTGTTATATATTGTTCGAATACCAATCTAATTTGAAATAAGTTTCTAAATGCATGCGAACGACAAACCACATTGCAATATAATTCACCAGCTATAAAGGAACCAGGACCCAGTCTCTTTAATATATTCACAGCAACTGGCCAGCCCCCTTGGCATGATCGGTACTTATATTTTAAAAGATTGTTAAATGCATTCTTCAGTTTATAATATGACGTCATATAATACTGTTTCAAAAAGATCGCAGCGCGTACAGCATAGTGCATTGTCAATATCAACGTCATCCGTCGAATAAATGCATGTGGTCGAATATTACAGCAGACCTCTCAAGTCCGGGAGACTCCCGGTATTAAGCTAATTCTCCCGGCCTCCCGGTAAACATTCATACTCTCCCGGTAAATCGGTAATAAAGGCTCAGAAGCAATTTCGTTTTAATTTAGTCTTGTCGTCTAACAAATTTAGTGAAAACGTTATATAAATTATAGATAACATTTGACAAGTTTTACGCACGAGGTCGTTCAGCCTTGTGTGGCCGGGAAAATTTCGACTTCGTGTAAATCACTGAGTACTGTGTCTGTAAATCTGTTCAATTTGATTGCAACTGGGGATATCGAGGGATATAACCATGAAAAATACTTTGGACATGCGTTTAGGGATTTTAGGGATAATTTGGGATGGCTGAATTGATGGCGTAACACGTTTTTTTAAGTACTTCAATCACTGTGTGAACCTCCAGGTTTTTTCTAAAAAATTCAGGTTTTGTGTGTTCCTAGAAATCAAATGTCAAGGTTTTTAGTCTGCTGGGGTTGAGAGGTCTGTTACAGGTCTATGATAAGTTTATAATCTAATCCAAAGCATGCTCACAAATATTTGAAACCGCTCAGTTATATATTGTTATTGATTGATATAATAGCATTTATATTCCGTGCGACCGCATCAAGAACTTTAAATTCACAAATTACGTACCTATAAAACTATTACTTACACAAACTATGCATGATTCGCATGATATGACATCAGGCTTTTTACTACCGCGTAATTTTGTTTCGTAATTTAGTAACAGGGTTTTTAACAAGTTAGAACTGCATCGTCTGCATGGTTTTACATCTTTCATCTTTTAACAGGGTTTTACATAGCCGCCATCTTGGTATACCACGTACTCAAACTGCGCGATCATGCTTATGCATGACCTTCTAAAAGAATAATACGAAGCGCCGAATAAAATTAAAATGCCCAGAACTTTTATTTAAAAACTACAAACACTTTGATTACAATTACTTTCTTAAGCTAATTACACGCAAAATTAGCTGAACTAATGTCACACATAATAATAAACTTCAACTTCAGTGGGAGTGAAATAGTAACTACCAGCCAATAGTGCTTTGGTATTACTGTTGCCATAACCGTAGCCAGATGGAGGACGGTAGGTGTGACCAAAATTTGAATATGAATTTCTGTTCTTGTTAGCATTGCTTGAGATATATATCATGTCCGCCACCAAACGTTGGTCCATATGACGGGTTTGTGTAAATTGCATTGCTGCTGTATCTGTAGACGTCTGATCTGAATGGACTCAAGTTGTATTTGTTGCGCAGGGAGAAAACGTAGCTGCTCGAGCTTGATCGGTAACTACCACTGGACCCTAAAATTACAGATAAGTTCCGATTACCGCGAGGTTTGGTAGTCCATGGTAAAGAATATTAATATAAGCTGGGCTAATTCCAACTGTGGGTGTTGACCTATATAGATTAATTTTGAATTACGGTGCTTTCGCTGTTCAACGTCCTCGAGTAGCATTCCTCGACTCATGTCTGATCAGGAAGCAGAAATCAGAATATGCCATATGGAATGATGGAGTTAAAATATCGTAAATTCATCTAAAACCACCCTGTCAAGGTGCCTTCCTTGTTTCCAGTACCTCGATCGTAATTATAACATAGCCTAAATGCCTAATGTATATGAATTAGCATTCTTTTATACTGAACTTACCACCCCAATAATAAGGTGAGTATCCACCGAAGATGTAATTCCCAACTTTAACCAAAGTGATTGTTTTCCCTCTATAGTCACATCGCGAATGAAACACATGAGAATCCCAGCCATCCAGTGAAGCTCTCCAACAGCATCTTAGATTATTAAACGAAAACCATGCTTTTAACTGCTTAAGAAAACTTTCAGGTTGACCATTCAGGACTGTGGAAGCCAAAATATAACCTAAGAGCAAATAATATTATATGCATTTGGACCCTGTTCACCCTATATACCGGCAAAATTTGAAAACGGTACGAAATTCTGTACAAAATTATGTAGTTATTTTCCGGAATCATCGACAGTTATTGCCTTCAGCCTTGAACACTTTACTTACGTGAGTGTATTAATGTACTTACGTGAGTGTATTTTGTTATTCAAGGTTTTATTGAAACTGTCGAATTTACTCTCCAATTTCGCAATATCTTTATCCAATATTTTGATTATCTACAATCAAAATTTGTGTAGAAATTCTCAATTGAACATCATTAACTAAATGATAAAATATCAAAAATAATTTTCCAAATTTACAGTTTTTTGTAGTTTAATTTTATGTTTATTGTGTGTGATATATGAATATGCCATTGGAACATGCAACACTAAACATGCATCTACTAGCTCATGCAGCCTATATATATAAATAGCTATCTGTATCTTCAGGTATCAAATTATAGGTGCATGCGCTATATATGCTCCTGCATGCATGGATATCATAAAAAGCATCCCAACCTTCTTTTCCTCAGCCAACGCGTTTAATTTATTATCGCCTTGAACGTAAAGTTTGTTGTTGTCTTTCCTGTACACTATCATTCCTTCGACACTTGGTATTTTCTTTGCTGTTGCATTGTCCGGAACAACCAACATCTAAAAAACAAAAGTAAATATTATATTCTGAGTTAGGCCCTATATACTTGGACTACATATATATAACCTGCCTTTCTCATGGCTTTAGTTCGATACAATATAAACTAACTTACTCCTTCGTAGTAAAGAGCCTTGCCTTTCGCACAGCGTCCCTGTTAATTAAGAAAACGCACAAGACAGTAATGAGTAATCATTACAGCAGTGAATAGTTACTTGCATGCACATACAGCCAATTGCAAACACTCGCTATTATTCGGCAGCTTCGACTAGAACTGGATTCTAAACTAAATGGATTCAAAATCATTCATGCTGATTTAACCGAGAAAATCATAATGTTTTGTCATACTTTAACATATTAAATAAAACATAATATTATATGACTAGAATATTTCATTGATCCATCAACTAAAATCAAGCATTCTGATTGGTTCCTGCATGAGCAGTCGGTAACCAACAGTACGGACCGGCCAGGTTTCTCTTAACCGTTTTTAGTCATATAATAAATAGTTTATTGACTGAGCTTGTTCGGTCCGTACAGGAGGAAAAGCAAGCGAAAAAAGAACTCGACCAGTATCCTCCTGTATGGACCTCTCGCTCAGTCAATAACATATATATACAAATCGTAAACAACTAGATGCATGATAACATTTTCGCGATCGATTTGACAGACTCTTAACACTGCATGCATGTGTAGCTATATTTGAGCGACAAACCTTCTTTGGTAATTCATTTCCACCGAGAAGTTTGTACCACACAGAAGCGCCATTTTCGATCACTTTGTAGTCCATGCATGCATTTAGTCCACAGTTTTGTCGGAAGAACAGATCTCACCCAGAACCAAGTGTATACAGTTTCTCGGACTGTTCCACCATTTCGTGAATCACATTCTTTGAAGCAATAGTTCTTCGTTCCATTCTTTGGTCCGTAGCATCCGCAACACTGTGCAAATGTATGAAATTGAAAAAGCTGAATATGTTGTGCATAATAATACTATACATATATCGGGAACTAAGAGGGAGAGTGGGAGCAAAAAAATCTATATCTATACTGCTTTTAATATATACATGCACTTCATGTATGATCCCGAGGGAGATAGTGAGTTTTGTACTAACAGTTAAGTGTTTTGTTATATAGGAACAAAAACATACATGTTACACAACAATTTCATGTAAAAAAAGCCACTTTACTTTGTTATGACAAGAAACGGGCAACAATTTTTCACTTGTTTCCCTGGCGGGAAACATTGCATTTATTTATATTCATGTGACTACGAATGAACCAATCACATTTAAAATACACAGCACCTATACAACAATTTCGGTTATAAACTCTCCAGTAAAACACTACAGATTTGCAAGTGAGTACATACACATTTTACGGTGTTGACTTGACGATCGTTAAAGAAGAACTTTAGCTACATCTTAGTGGTCTTACATCATGAGATGAGAGACGCTGCTTTTGAGAGAGATTGAAATGAAGTGCTTCATGAAATGTTAAATGGACAAACCTGGCCATTGTCGCAACCAATGAAAGCGGTCGCTCCGTAATTTATTCCGGAAATCCTGTTCTTTGTGCTGTAGCTATAAAACAAGACGCGAGTGTAATTGTGTAAAGAATACATAAGTAAAATTGTAATAAAAACAAACAATGCACGATTGCACACTTACTTAATAAGGGGAATATTATAATATATAAGTGGTGTATGATTTGCACTGAATGCGCTGTCTACCGCATTGCTATGTAACTCTTATAAAAACATCCAAGTCATTAGGCGTAACCAGGACATAAACTTTGAAGGAGAGGCAAGCGCAATAAAGGGGCTTCGTGCACCATCCCTTCATATAAAAGGAATAGATCAAATTAGATCATTTATCAACTATATATATTTGTTGAAAGTCCGACTTCTTAATAGACCTTTTCGATAATTATATACGACACAACATTATCATTAAAATTTAGAACCACCGTAAATTAGATGGATTCGAGTTTACTCTCACAATTTGGCTATGTGCAAAAATACAAAACATCCTTCTTCAACACATGCATGAAAAAGAATTTTTCATTTTCACAAATAAGTATGAAAGTATGCCATAACGCGGGAACGAGGCTCGCGGTCTTGGCCCCTGAGCCTCGTTCTCATGTTATGGCTTATTTCCAGAATTTATTGGTCAAAATAAAAATCTTTTACATGCATGTGTTGAAGAAGGATGTTTTGCATCTTTGTACGTGGTTCGTGAGAGTGAAACTTGAAATCCATTTCATTTAAGGTGGTTCTAAATTTAAAACGTTGTGATGTTAAAATGTTGTGAGGTAATTAATGTGACGTAAAGGTCTATTCGCACATATGTAAGTATAAAAAATGTTTTACCTGAATGCCCCAGAGTAGTCGGTTTGAAGAGGAAATTTGTGATGAAAAGCAAATCCCCAGCGACATGGCCTTTGCAAGCAATAATTCATCCTAGCCTGATATAGAATAATCCGTGCTTTATTTTTTTGCTTAAATCATCATTCAAAATCTCAACGTGCTGGAAAGAGGAATTGATGTGAACTATCCCAAAACAAAGTATTCAAATTAACTAAAAAATTTGGTTATACCTTTCGGAAGGTTTGTATGCATGCAATAGGAATTGTGAGTTCACACACTGAAAGTATACGGATGATGATTTGATCGTCGAAAATACTAAAAATGCATGCGCGTTTATTTGACTTGCAACAACAACTAAGTCTAAGACTACGCACCCATCCAAATTGTGTCTTTGCGTTATGAGCCACGCCAAATTTCGAGCAACGAAAGTTTCGCGTTACGACGGTATCGGTTAATAAATTTTTCACAAACTGTACGTCTCCTATTCCTGGCGACGATTTCTTACATCCTCCTTTATTTATGATCATCAAATTCTTAAGTGCTCGTGGTTTTCGAAGTCTATAGTACCTGCATGAAGAAAACCATATAGAAATTATACATCAATATCACAATATGTATAAACTACCAATATATATCATTTTTGATACGTATACATGTTTTTAAAGCTCAACTTAACCTTTCATAGAAACTTACTTCACTGCAGATTATCAAAAATATGTGCTTGAAATATTGCTGATCTTATTAACAATATGTTACAGGGAAATGTTTGCGATAAGTAATGTATAAAACTATATAAATTATATAAATGATAGTAAGATAAATAATAGTATATAGTAAGATAAATAATATATTAATTTCCTTCTGTGAATATTCGAGTTTGCATTCAGTTTGCATTCGAGATGCATTAATTTTTCATTTAATTATAGATGGTATGGGAAAATTTCCACATACCAATGTGCCTTTGTTGCCTCAAATTTTTCCTGACTTGAAACTTGAACTCTAAAATCAATGATTGGTGCATTGCCCAATGAGCTTATCCAATGAGGATCGCCAAATGGTTCAACTGGAGTGTTGCTGGAAGGAACAGTCCAGGTTATCGATGTATTCTTGCGACCAACCAAATAGAAACCCCCTCCGTCGGTAGTCATATCACAATAAACCTTTCAATATATAAATGCATGTATTTTAAATATTAATGTTTCATCATACTTCAGTAAAGTCGAAGTTCACACAAGCTTTCGATTGACTCGGTATACTTTCCAGCTGTATCACAATCTTTTTATAAAATTATGGCCGGATGATATTTAATATACTATCCAAAATGTTATCATAATTGTCCCAAAATTCTGGCGTCTTAACATCTATCAGGAAAAGCTATACTTCTATACTCTGCTGACAACTTAATTGACATAAGTAGCTATACTATACAAATCCGAATTAAAAAGAACTGAATTATCATCGTTACCAAACTGTCGGATTTGTACTGTTTATCTAGTTTATTTTAAGTGAAGTACATACTTTTCTTGGTATTTTGTACCCAAGTGTGATCCAGTAAAAACCATCTTTAGCCTTCGGGTCTTTGTTCAATATGCTGGTGCAGTCGTAGGCTGGACTGAAAAATTCACCTGTTGGACTAGATCCTATAATGCAGGTACTAAATTTTATGACAGTTAAAATACCAGTGAAGCATGCATAACTTCAGCTTATAAATAAATTTAGTAAAACTGATTTTTATATTTTGTATAAGCAATATAGTGTATTACTCGTTAACATACGTTAAGATTTAGTTATAAATGTTGTCAACGAGATGATTCCAGTTTGATACATAATATTGTATATATAAAATGTATACCATCCAATGTTCTCCATCCAAAAATTCCATCGTCGTTTGTACAGATCAGGAGTTTATGTTTCTTTTGTCGATCTCGAACCACCATAACCTGACCATTGTTCTTACTTGAACATAATCCAGGATTGTTTCCCCTGAGTTTCTTGATTTTCTTGAAAAATAATAAAGAGATCATGGTACAAAATTAACTTTTAACGGTTAGCTTACAATCAATACAATGCATATATAAATCCATGCATGCATTCATGTATACGTAAAAATAATACATCTAAAGGGTATAGAATCAGAAATACAAATTTGGAATGTATATGCATGGTTAATGCAAAAGAAGAAAATGCAAAAGCTAATGGACAACAAGTCTATATATTTACCGCGGTAACAAAAGTTGTTAAAATCACCAACAAGAATACCGAAAAGATTAACCAAGTCTTCATGTTGTCTTCCCTTCAGCAAGGCAAATACCAGCAAACCTGCAATGACTCTAAGGATTTCATTCTCCTTATTTGTAATGGCTGTAAAAGACAGGAGCTGAAACGAAGACAGAAGACGATTCCTACAACAATAGCGGCTAAATTTCATTCGATTTCATTAACATGAACAACACTTAATTAAGCGCGGTATTAATTCACACCAGGATGAAAGAGATGCTCATGCAGTGCATTATGATACTTCATCGGGAGTTTTAATCCTATATAGAGAGAGAATAATACATGGATTTGCGGAAATATGCAATTTATTTCGAGTGTTGAGAACGATATCGAAGGAATGAGCACAGTGAACGAGTGAGTCATCTTTCTCAACACGAGAAATAAATTCCATATTTCCTAGCATCCATGTATTATTTTGTTTACTATATAATAAAAAACTGGGCTTTTTGAACAGTTTTTTATCCCCCTTCCTGATTCCAGATCGGTGGATCAAACACGATAATCGCTCATGTGTTATTATCATGAATATATCGCACATGCGTTATTGTCGCTTTTCAAAATTGCGGATTCGTTAATAAAACACTGCATATTATATATATAAATAACAATAATCGCTGTGAGGTCAGTTAATTTTACTGATAAATGTTTGTAAACTAAGTGGGTTTGAGTTGTTGATGTATAATAATAACGTTTTTGGGTAGGTAAACCTGTCTGCCTTTTCTTACACATGCATTATTTCATGGGAATTAATTTGGCCTATGTTATTAAAATATGATTGTTGGTATTAAATTTGCGACGCCGAAATATTTCAGTAATGCTAAATCCATTCCTTCAAACGACGAAAGATATTTTTAAAAACATAATAATATAGTGTTTTATATAGGGCGGAGGTGGTAATAAAATGTTCAACTGTACGTAATCTATATTAATTTCATAAACTCCTATAGGACCTGTCACAACATGATTGCATGAATTTCAACCTGTATGCATCGGCATGTCTAGCTGTTTTATTATTCGGAAAAATGGGCTGGTATATATATACATTTGCCTAATGGTGGTATCGACACAGGTGGATATATTTTTTAATGAAAGGGGATTCAAATCATTATATCTTATATATCCATCGTACATGCTGCAAGTACATGCATGTAACTATATATAATTATATAGTATAAGATCGGAGACCTTGTATGATCGCATAGGTATCATAACATCGTATTATCATATAAAATAATTTAGTTAATTAGATTGCTGGAAAATCTGGATTATAAGAGCCGGGATATAGAATACAAAAGGTCAATGCTGAAACTCATTGCTGTTATATGTTATTAAAATACCCGGTGAACACTGGACGTATAATACAATGACGGATATAGGTCTAGACGTAAACTAATCTAGCTAGCTAAGATTCCAATTCAATATACTTAATTAACTGACATATTTGCATGCAGGTGTTGTGCATGGACATTGCAGTGAATTAGCCATTTCAGTTCCAAACGAGCAGGGTAAATTGATTGGGAAATGGCTAATCGGTATATAGTTCGAATACCAAATTATAATTTGAAATAAGTTTCTATATTAAATGCATGCAAACGACAAACTACATTGCAATATAATTCACCAGCTTTACTTTCATATTTTAAAAATGGTTAAATGCATTCTTCAGTATATAATACTGACGTCATATAATACTGTTTCAGAAACCACTCGTTGCATGTGTTGAAAAAATCGCAGCGCGTACAGCATAGTGCATTGTCAATATCAACGACATCTGTCGAATAAATGCATGTGGTCGAATATAACAGGTCTATACTGAATAAGTTTATAATCTAAATCCAAAGCATGCTCACAAATATTTGAAACCGCCCAGTTATGTATTGTTATTGATTGATATTGAACATTTATATTCCGCGGGACCGCGTCAAGAACTTCAAATTTTAAATTACGTACCTATAATTATTATTACTTACATAAACTATGCATGATTCGCATATGACATCAGACTTTTTACTACCGCGTAATTTTGTTGCGTAATTTTGTAACAGGGTTTTTAAAAAAGTTAACAAGATTATTGGAACTGCATCGTCTGCATGGTTTTACATCGTTTTACATCTTTTTCACATGGTTTTACATCAGGTTGCCTTTATTCAAAGTTGAAAAGTCTGAATATACAATATATCTTTGAAGAAAAATTACATAGGAATGCAACCGCCATCTTGGTACTCAAAATTCGTACGCGGCTTTGCTGGATGCGCGATCATCACGCTTCTAAAAGAATTATATAGTACCGGCGAAGTGAATAGAAATAAAATGCCCTGAACTTTTATTTCTAAAAACTACAAACCCTTTGATTACAATTAGTTTCTTAAACTAATTACATGCAAAATTAAGCTGAATTAATGTCACACATAATAATAAACTTCAACTTCAGTGGGAGTGAAATAGTAACTACCAGCCAATAGTGCTCGGGTATTACTGCTGGTATAACTGTAGCCAGATGGAGGACGGTAGGTGTGACCAAAATTTGTATGTGAATTTCTGTTCTTGTTAGCATTGCTTGAGATATATAGATCATGTCCACCACCAAACGTTGGCCCATATGACGGGTTTGTGTAAATTGCATTGCTGCTGTATCTGTAGACTGCTGATCTAAATGGACTCAAGTTGTCTTTGTTGCGTAGAGAGAAAATGTAGTTGCTCGAGCTTGATCGGTAACTACCACTGGACCCTAAAATTACAATCAAGCTCATTACCGCCATGTTTTGTAGTCAACAGTGAAGAATATCAATAACGGACGGCTAATTCCAATTGGGATTTAACTTGGATGTAGACTATAACTTACTCTTCGTGTCTCATGCGATCGAGGCATGTATAGTATAAGATAGTGCATGAGCTAGGTGATTAAACATCTCAAGTTAAACCGGCAATTCTGTCAATTAATGTTCTCTGTTTCAGTGCCTCGTAACATATTTCTATGTTATATGGCCTTAATTGGTCAAACGTCGCTCTTCGCATGTGCCGAACCTAATGCAAACGAGTTCAAACAAAGACTTTAATTCATATGCATTAGGTTCGGTGCATGAAAAGAGCGACGTTTGATCTAGGCCTTAAACTTACCACCCCATTGATAGGTTGAGTATCCACCGAAGATATAATTCCCAACTTTAACCAAAGTGATTGTTTTCCCTTTATAGTCACATCGCGAATGAAACACATGAGAATCCCAGCCATCCAGTGAAGCTCTCCAACAGCATCTTAGATTATTAAACGAAAACCATGCTTTTAACTGCTTAAGAAAACTTTCAGGTTGGCCATTCAAGACTGTGGAAGCCAAAATATAACCTAAGAGCAAATAATATCATATGCATTTGGACCCTGTTCACCTTAAATACCGGCAAAATTTGAAAACGGTACGAAACTCTAACTTGGGGTTGCCTTTGCGGTTAACTATAAGGATTTAATCACTCACTTAATTCACACACAAAATCATTTCACTTTTTGATTCAAATATACCCCATGTACGATCAAAAATACTGATACATTTCCAGGCCCGCACTAAATAAACCTAGTCTAGTAAATATAACATAATACAATATTACCACTTTTTGCCTACTATGACTTCAAACAAGTAGTGCAAAAGCCGAAAATTATAACGGACCATGCAGGGAAGCACCTTCGAACCAGAAGCTCATACGAGGGCTGTTGCATATATAGACGTGATACGGCTGCCGCAGTGTGATTGACCACTCGATCATAGTACTAGTCCGACCACTAGGCGTGTTTGGTTCCGAAGACGTATGTTACCACATAGATATATAATATTATTCATGCATTCAATTTGAAAAATCACTCCCCCCCTCCTTAACAAGTCTTGCAAATAGGAATAGTAAAGGCAAGTTTTAACTTTCCAGGTTCGAAAGCTTCTTATAATGGTATATGCATGATTATCATTTAGACTTTAGTCGCGATAATTCAGAACTAGTCGGTCCTTTGCGAACAATATTCATGAATGCATTTCTTTAAACGTTGGATTTTAACCTTTCGCATATCAATATAGTTTCTATGTTTGGCTGTTATTTCCATCAGCCTTGAGCACCGCTGATGCATGCATGTACTTACGAGAGTTCATTAAACGTATTTTTCTAGTCAAGGTTTGATTGAAGCTCTCGAATTTACTCTCCAATTTCGCAATATCTTTATCCAATATTTTGATTATCTAGAATAAATAGCTGAATGTGTAGAAATTCTCAATTGGACATCATTAGCCTACTGGTAAAATATCAAAAAATAATTCAAAATGTATACAGTTTTTAAACTTTAACACTGTGTTTATAGAACCATGCACTCATGCAGGGGTGGACTGGCCCACAGGAATATCAAGAAATTTCCCGGTGCAATTACCTTCTTTTCTTATATATGTCAATTACCTTCTTTTCCTCGGCCAACGCGTTCATTTTTTTATCTCCTTGAATATAAAGTTTGTTGTTGTCTTTCCTGTACACCATCATTCCTTCGACATTTGGAACTTTCTTTGCTGTTGCATTGTCTGGAACAACCAACATCTGAGCCAAGATAATTAGAAATATTATTTAATTTCATTTGATATGTATAGAAAATACTACATTCACTGCCGTATTACTTACCCCGTCGTAGAAAAGAAGCTCGTCTTTACCACAGCGACCCTATAGTCGATGTTACGAGACAATATTGTAAGCTATATATAGACAATTATTAACATAGCGTATATATATATATATATATATATAGCATAGTTCTTTAGGGAGTTGCGCGTGCAACTGCATTAAACGTTAATAATTAATAACGCTAAATAGGAGTTAAAACGCATGAAATGCCCCCAAACTTTAGCACTTATACGCATTGATTTCACAAAATTGTCTTAAACTTCTATATAACTATAAACATATCCCACATATTATAGGCCGTCATGCATCAGGCATGCACGTCATATACTACATTCCATTTACCCATTTTCGTGCGCACGCAAGCTTTCTTCAAATTGATTTCTAAAAACCACGTCTTTATATTTTTGAAAAACACCACTTTTTACAAACGGTATATATACTGCATGGGTATATGATGCGTCCAAAGGACTCAAACTACTTACACATGCAGATCGAACCATTTTCCTAACGATGCGTGCTCGCACGCGTATATAGAAGACATTTTCAAAGTGCATGTAATTCAGTCTTTTTAATATACACTCATTTATTGTTTTACGGTATATGGCTACTTAACGAGAGAAACTTGCTATATATAAAGTAAGCACGGATTTGGTGTATATATGCTCTAATTTGCAATGCTTTGACGTTAATTACTCTTTTATTACTTTATTAGCTTTAAGCTCTAAGCTAGCTCTATAAGCTCTAAGCAAGCAATTTTCAAACAGTGCTTTGAAATCAAGCATGTTAAACCAAAAATAATAATTATATCTAAAGCTATAGACCTTCTTTGGTAATCCACTTCCACCAACAAGTTTGTACCACACAGAAGTGTTTTTCTCGATCACTTCGTAGTCCATGCATTTAGTCCACAATCTTTTAGGAATAGATGTTCTAACCCAGAACCAAGTGTATACGTTTTTTCGTACGGTTCCCCCATTTCGTGCATCACATTCCTTGAAGCAGTAGTTTTTCGTTCCATTCTTGGGTCCATAACAACCGCAACACTATATATATAATATATATGTATATATATGTATATATATATATATATATTAGCACTATGCATGCATATTATAAGATATTCAAGATTCGTATTCAAGATTGCTAGCGAGAATTTTTAATATTCATAATTCACTATATATCTATTCAACTTTATATTAAGCAAACCTGGCCATTGTCGCAACCAACAAGTGCTGTCGCTCCGTAATCTATTCCAGAAATGCTGTTTTTTGTGCTGTAGCTAAAGTAGGGAGAGAGAGATTTGTTGTAGGAATATTGCTCATCTAAAATATTTCTTAGAATTGTTGTTATATAATAAAGGCATGCAAGAAATATTTTAATGTGAAGCCACGATATTTATAAAAATGAATACGTTGTATATATAGTTCAATGTATATAGCCGTGTTTACACTACAAGCCTGAACCTGCATGGCCTAGGCCTGGCTTTGGCCTAGATCTTCCTAGTGTAAACACACTTTGGCCTGGCCTAAGCCTGCCCTAGGCCAGGAAATCTAGGCCCATCATAACAGGTGGCATAGGCCAGGCCTAAGCGTGGCTTTACGGTACACTTCGGTGTGAACCTAAGGCTTACTTCTATGGCAACGCTTGGTACGAACTTGGGTATGAAGTTCTAGATAGCGTTAAACATAAGTTTAAGTTCTATTTTACATAAAGTAAAAATATGCAAACAGAATAGGCCAAAGTCAGGCTGTCGAAGCGTAAGTGTAAACGCTTCAAAAAAGATCTTGGCTAAAGCCAGGCCTAGGCCAGGCTCAGGCTTGTAGTGTAAACACGGCTTTAAGCTTTAAGTTAAGTATGCATTGCCATAATTGTCCTAAAAAAGATAATATTTTTTACCTGAATGCCCCAGAGTAGTCAGTTTGAAGCGGGTATTTGTGATGAAAAGCAAATCCCCAGCGACATGGCCTTTGCAAGCAATCGTTCATCTTAGCCTGGAAAGGCAAAAGGTCAATATTTCATGCATGGTACTATTTCTTAATATTACTTATAAGGTTTCAAAATATTAAATTTTATAATGTCCATTATATATATATTATATATATATATATATATATATATTATATTAATATATATATAATATATATATATAAATATATTATTATATATATATATATATTATATATTATATATATATATATATATTATATATATATATATATGCACCCGTTTGCAAAACGTTGGCCGCAGATAGATATATAGATAGATACCCGAAATCTAATTAGAATTGCATATGTTGTGTAATATGATTGAAATCCCATGCAAATGTATTCATATGCAATTCTAATTAGACTTCGAGTATCTATCTATCTATCTATCTGCGGCCAACGTTTTTGCAAATGGGTGTATATATATATATATAATATATATATATATTATATATTATATATGTATATATATAATATATTATATATATATATATATATATATTATATATATATATATATATATATATATATATATATATATATATTCCCATCGCTTGTTTTTCAAGCATTCTATGATAATATTTTTCCTGAATTGGTGCAGCATAAATCGCTAAATGCTTAATTGCATGGATATATTCGTATATTATTCATGTTCAATAAGCCCAACTGAAACAATCGCTATATAGCTATCAAAAGGAATCACGCAATCGGGCATAAGAGGAATATATGCTTAAGAATGCCTACCCATCCAAACAGTGTCCTTGCATTATGAGCCATTCCAAATTTTGAGCAGCGAAACTTTGTAGTTACAATGTTATCCGTTATCAAATCTTTCACAAACTGTACGTCTCCAATTCCAGGCGAAGTTTTTCCACACCCGCCTTTATTTATAATCATTAAGCTCTTGAGTGGCCGTGGTTTGCGGAGTCTATAGTACCTGAAAATCAAGGAAAAACATACTTGGAAATATTAAATCACAGAACACTACGTTTTCAGTGCATGGAAGATGTAAATTTGAATGGTCTTAAAACAAAATAATTTCCTTGCATGCACAAAAAAATGGGGATTGAAAAATTAATTGAAAATATATAAATGTTCCTGATGTATACTAAAAAGAATGCATGGTATAATATCTTTATAAAAATATATAATTTTCAACTGATTGATTTTCAATTGTATTGTGAAAACTTTATTGACCGGCAAAATAATTAGTTAACAGGAAAATAAATACACATTTGCTCACCAATGTGCCTTTGTTGCTTTAAAATCTTTTCGAGTTGCAACTTGGACTCTAAAATCAAGAATTCGTGCATTTCCTAATGAACTAGTCCAATGAGGATCGCCAAATGGTTCAACTGGAGTGTTGCTGGAAGGAACAGTCCAGGTAATCGATGAATTCTTGCTACCAACCAAAATGAACCCCCCTCCATCTGTAGTCATATCACAATAAACCTTAAAATGTAAACAATATATATCTATTTCCAGCACTTAGTAAATTTCATCAGCCGGCACTTAGTAATTATACATGTAATTAATAATATATAAGTGACCCGAGTGACGTACGTAATGCAGCGCGCGGTCAAAATATATTGAGACTGGCAAGAATGTCTTGTTTCATCAAAAACTTGTTGGGCTACCTATATGCTCAAAACCTCAAACAGTACTAAAATCTTCAGCATAAAAATGTTTTGCAAACCTGAAAAGCATCCAAAAAGTATGTTTACTTTATAATCACGAAATATTGTGAAAATGAAAAGATTTCTCGGGATACGCCGAGAAGAAAATAACACTTGAATCGAAGCTACTTTTGTATTCATCTCAGTTATAATGGCGTTGACATTATAACATTGTTGATAGCCGCATTATATTTTGTAATAACTCCTTTGTTTGGTGTTTTGCATTCACCAAATACAGTTCAAAACTTAGTTCACAACATAATCTAAAGAATAAAGTTAAAATAAATTAATTCTGAGCGGTACGCCGAAAAGATTTTAGGTTTTGAACGTTTTCCCGCCAAAATACGCAATATAATAAAAAATCTCCTCTTAACTATATTGTCATTATTGCATTTACTATACATGGGGTGTCTCGAAAAACAAAATGGAATCAACAGCACTTCACGAAGGATATAATTTATTGAATTTAATTATCAATTAATTATCCAGTATCGAAGAGCAGTTTTTTAGCCTCCCGAATCCTGACGCATGCAATGATATCTTTTCTTCAGTTCTTAACAACCAGAAATAATCAAATACTCATTAAAATGAAAATTAATGAACGGAATTAAACTTGCCCGATTGAAGGCCAAATGAACCAAATTTGAATTTATGATGAACTCTATAATGCGTGCATGTAAGCGCCAATGAGATTGTTTATCAATTTCAAACAGTGAAAAAGTACGTACTTTTCTTGGAAACTTGTATCCCAATGTGATCCAGTAAAGTCCATCTTTAGCCTTTGGGTCTTTGTTCAATATCTTGGTACAGTCGTAGGCTGGACTAAAGAATTCACCTGTTGAACTTGCTCCATATTATATATATATATATATATATATATATATATATATATATATATTAATATAATAACATATATATATATATAAATATAATATATATATATATATATATATATATATATATATATATATATAATTATATAATAATTTATATATGCATGGATTTGATAATAATTAACTGAAACAAATCCTTTGAATGCATTTCACACTTTAGGCTATATAGTCATGATTTTGTTGCTGTCTTAACAGATGTTGTAAATTGTACCGTCCAATGCTCTCCATCCAAAAATCCCTTCGTTATCTGTGCAGATCAGGATTCTTTGTTTGTTTTGTCGATCTCGAATTAGGATTATCTCACCACTGTTATTTTTCGAGCACACTCCAGGATTATTTCCTTTGATTACTTTGATTTTCTGAAAATAGTTCGAAAACGTGCATGTAATCACTGGACGGTTATGAGGTCCTTACTGTAGAGTACCACATTGTACACATGTACATTCAAACAGCATAACATATAATGCATGTATTGCTAGGTGCACATGAATTTATTATATAGCTGATACAATGCGCGCATGCTTCCAGACATGATAAAATGCAATGTTGAGTCGTTGACTACGAGATCGAAGAGAGAAAATGCAAGGACAGTTAACAAAATATATTTACCCCGATGACAAAGGTGTATGAATTCTCCAACAGGAGTATTGAAATGATCAACCAAGCCTTCATGTTGCCTTCTATTCAGCAATATAGCCTGCAATGACTCTAAGGATTTCATCCTTCTCTTTTGTAATGGCCGTAAAAGACACGAGCTGAAACGGCGAAACCACGAGACGTTTCCATAATTATACTATATAACGCTAAACTTTGATTTGATTTGATTTGATTTGATTGACACGATTCACTTTTGCGTACCTACACGTGGTTTACACAAAAATAGAAGTGGTACTTGGTAATACTTAATTCTCGTGCATATGTGCAAGATTTGAATACAATACTTAGTTCTAGCTCAAAGCTAGTACCAAGAGTCTACATGAAAATGGATATTTCTGTTGACGACTATATTCCCAGTCCTTTTTTCATCCATGCATGCACCACCTATACAGATAAATAAAAGTAGTAGTTCTAACGTTAGCAACGAGTCAGTCAGAGAACAGTCGAGTCCTTAGACAGAAGCTACTGTGGTCAGATATCCCTCACAAATTGCTTACTTTCATTGCAATCTCGTACGATGCAAACAATCAAGAACAAATCTCAATCTCAGGGCATTTTCCCTCCAAGTTGGGGACATCGCTTACGTTAAGCACTTTGCAAAGTCCTAGATGTAGCCATTGAATCTTTGCACTGATGTCGTAACCTTCAACTATAAGCCGGTTTATGATGATTCATTGATTAGACTGATCTCATTTATTTCGAATTTCCCTATCATTTTTCGATCAATAGCGTCCCATATCATGCTTACATGGGAAGATAAATGACATATTAAGAGTTCTAGATTAGAAGTAATTTGTTTTATTGCCTTATAATATATACACGCAGTATTTTAGAAAATATGAAACTTGACATGTCACATGCTTTTATTGTGTAAAAACAGGGGCGGATCGAGCATATTCTCTGACCGGTGCATCGTCCTGAGTCTCGCATAAATAGGGGGGTCCGGGGGCATTCTCCCCCGGGAAATTTTGAAGTCTAGGACCCCGCAAATGCGATTTCCTGCGTTTTGAGCGAATAGTTTGCAAAAAATACACGAATAAAATGAAGAAAAAAACCACTGTTATTTCGCACAAACAGTCAACCACACACGGACAAACAGCATGCTCTTATCTGGATTTCATCACCACCGATCTCAGCGACAACCACGAATCACGAATTCACCGCACACAATCTCCACTCATTACCACGAGTTATGCTTGGAGCGTGATGAGACATAACTACAGTTTTGAACGAAAAACAAACGAAAGGGACTTGACCGGAATGGCAATAACGGGCATTCATTCTGGCCATAGCATTCCACACATATCCACATTGCACCAAGGTTTTGCAAAATAAACAAACAAACAGATTCGTACCATATTAAAATTATAATTTTCAAACCATAACAATTTACATTCCACAATTCCTATTACAGACTCACTTCAACTGTTATAAATAAAAAATCTTCAACCTTGCAACATTGCCAATCATCTCACTTTCAAAAAGCACCCAACAACATTTGGAATAACAATTTTTTACTAAAACAATGCATAAAACTTCTGTTTATTAAAGAGCTCAATGCTAGTAAGGTCTCTCCAATGCTGGTGAGGTCTCTCCATAAATAACAAAGATCCTCTTTGCCACAAAGTAACTTGGAACAAGCCCTACATAGACAAGTTCCATTGCCTTTGGTCCTAAATGCATAAAAATGCATTATTTATTATACGCCATCATAAAATTCTAAGGATTAAGATAATTTAAGGAACATGCACAATTTAAATTATCTGCAATATTTTTTAATTATTAACAAGATCAAAAACACATATAATAGTTTGAACATAAACCTTCTACAGTAATTATGATATTGTTTTAAAAAGGCATAAGTTTAATAATATTACTAAAGGACATAAGTTGTTCTAATGTTCATTTATATACTGTATGGTCCTTGACAATAAATTTATAATCACCGTGTACTAAGGACAAGTCAATTATTGTCAAATGTCAATATTGCTACAACCTTCTGGGTTCTTACCATGATATAATTCTATTGCAAAATATTAATATGAATTTAATATTGATATTATGCAATTGAGAATGACAATTTATAACTTTGCCATTCTAAGCATAATAAATAGAGTGTTAGTTGTTATAATTAACAGCAATATATATTTAATCATAGTATATATTTTTGTTTATTTAATGCTTTTGAGTAATATCTAATGTAACTAGATTTGAGCAGCTGCAAGCCTGTGGCTGTGCCTAGAACTAAAAATATGCCACACTGTTGACTGCCCTCTACATATATCAGAATATGAATCATATCATATATACAACAATATAATATATACAACTACATACAGCTTAATAGTTAATAGACAATAGTTAATACTATATAAATAAGCTATTGTTGGGCCAATGTTGGCAAAATTAGAATATTATTCTTTACTTATTATCATTACTGCAATAAATAGTCAATAATACTAGGATACCAAAATAACCAAACTACCCAAGTACTGACAGTAATGTAAACAAATACTCACTTTAGAGCTCGGTGTTCCCACGC